>NC_090193.1:8093504-8402254 GCF_024679245.1 Pseudorasbora parva | reverse complement strand
GCAGTCCATCGCCTTAACCACTCAGCCACCTCGTCACGCGTCTGCATGAAACTGGGATGTGATGTTTTTCTGCATCTATGTTTAGGATGATTACTTTAAAGTGGTTAAACGTTAAAGCGGTGGTAAGTACGTTAAAGCAAAGTGCTTTAAACAACTTTGCCTGGCACTCTCGAACACTAAAGACAACCATCGACGAGGATGGGATTCGAACCCACGCGTGCAGAGCACAATGGATTAGCAGTCCATCGCCTTAACCACTCGGCCACCTCGTCACACGTCTGCATGAAACTGGGCTCTGGTGTTTTTCTGCAGCTATATTTAGGATGATTACTTTAAAGCGGTGGTAGGTACATTAAAGCAAAGTGCTTCAAACAACTTTGCCTGGCACTCTCGAACACTAAAAACATCAATCAACGAGGATGGGATTCGAACCCACGCGTGCAGAGCACAATGGATTAGCAGTCCATTGCCTTAACCACTCGGCCACCTGGTCACGCATCTGCATGAAACTGGGATGTGGTGTTTTTCTGCATCTATGTTTAGGATGATTACTTTAAAGTGGTTAAACGTTAAAGCGGTAGTAGGTAGATTAAAGCAAAGTGCTTCAAACAACTTTGCCTGGCACTCTCGAACACTAAAGACATCAAATGACGAGGATGGGATTCGAACCCACGCGTGCAGAGCACAATGGATTAGCAGTCCATCGCCTTAACCACTCGGCCACCTCGTCTCACGTCTGCATGAAACTGGGCTCTGCTGTTTTTCTCCAGCTATGTTTAGGATGATTACTTTAAAGTAGTTAAACATTAAAGCGGTGGTAAGTATGTTAAAGCAAAGTGCTTTAAACAACTTTGCCTTGCACTCTCGAACACTAAAGACAACCATCGACGAGGATGGGATTCGAACCCACGCGTGCAGAGCACAATGGATTAGCAGTCTATCGCCTTAACCACTCGGCCACCTCGTCATGTGTCTACAAGGAACTTTGGCTCTGGTGTTTTTCTGCAGCTATGTTTAGGATGATTACTTTAAAGTAGTTAAACGTTAAAGCAGTGGTAAGTACGTTAAAGCAAAGTGCTTTAAACAACTTTTCCTGGCACTCTCGAACACTAAAGACAACCATCATTGAGGATGGGTTTCGAACCCACGCGTGCAGAGCACAATGGATTAGCAGTCCATCGCCTTAACCACTCGGCCACCTCGTCACGCGGCTAAATTAAAATGGGATGGGTTTTTTTTCTGCAGCTATGTTTAGGATGATTACGTTAGAGTGGTTAAACGTTAAAGCGGTGGTAGGTACATTAAAGCAAAGTGCTTCAAACAACTTTGCCTGGCACTCTCGAACACTAAAGACATCAAACGACGAGGATGGGGTTCGAACCCACGCGTGCAGTGCACAATGGATTAGCAGTCCATCGCCTTAACCACTCAGCCACCTCGTCACGCGTCTGCATGAAACTGGGATGTGATGTTTTTCTGCATCTATGTTTAGGATGATTACTTTAAAGTGGTTAAACGTTAAAGCGGTGGTAAGTACGTTTAAGCAAAGTGCTTTAAACAACTTTGCCTGGCACTCTCGAACACTAAAGACAACCATCGACGAGGATGGGATTCGAACCCACGCGTGCAGAGCACAATGGATTAGCAGTCCATCGCCTTAACCACTCGGCCACCTCGTCACACGTCTGCATGAAACTGGGCTCTGGTGTTTTTCTGCAGCTATGTTTAGGATGATTACTTTAAAGTAGTTAAACGTTAAAGCGGTGGTAAGTTCTTTAAAGCAAAGTGGTTTAAACAACTTTGCCTGGCACTCTCGAACACTAAAGACAACCATCGTTGAGGATGGGTTTCGAACCCATGCGTGCAGAGCACAATGGATTAGCAGTCCATCTCCTTAACCACTCGGCCAACTCGTCACGCGGCTGCATAAAACTGGGATGTGGTGTTTTTCTGCAGCTATGTTTAGGACGATTACTTTAAAGTGGTTAAACGTTACCACCACTTGGTAGGTACATTAAAGCAAAGGGCTTCAAACAACTTTGCCTGGCACTCTCGAACACTAAAAAAATCAATCGACAAGGATGGGATTCGAACCCCCGCGTGCAGAGCACAATGGATTAGCAGTCCATCGGCTTAACCACTCGACCACCTTGTCCCATGTCTGAAGGGACTGAATTCGTGCTTTGCAGCCACTATCATTAACACAATGGAGAAAAAGTTTACCTTAATGTGTTGTAAAAATGTTGAGGTGATGAGAGATTCGAGCCTTAGACTGACCAGCAAGAAGCAATGTATTATTTTGGTTAGGAGACTCACATTTGTGTTGATGGAAGGAGATGTGCTTATGTTTTTTTGTGTGCTAATTTTACTTTATTGGAAAGAACCTAGAGAGAAAGCCTGAGTCTAGAAAAACATAGCATAGCTGGCATTGATCCTACTTCATAAAATGTTTGCAGTGTCCTTGCACTCTTCATTATCCTACCCAACCTCGTAGAGGGCATGCTGAATCAATCCTGAACTCAAATATGTTCTTAGAGACTGAGCATTATGACCCCGCCCCTTTGCTGCCAGAATACCCATAATTCTCTGCTCCCAGATGTACCGAAGCAGTGCAATTTTTTGAGTGAGAAGAGGACAATGAATAAATCTTTTTGTGCATTTCCCTCGCCTCTTTCATAGTCACACTATGAAGCCATCAGTGCCAGAAGCTGATTGCATAGCAGTTTAAAGCTTGATACCATCCTGTCGTTCCATGTCCAGATATGTGCATCGAAGATGTTGTGATGTTTTAGGGCATTCTTTCGCAGAGGCAATATCGTAGCCTATGAGGTTTATCCGAGGCGTGATCTTTGCTGGTTGAAAACTTTACCCAATACCCCGCTAGGTTGACTTTAAATACAGTCAGCCTTGGCAATTTTTGTCAGTCTCTTAGGAGACTTTTCAACTTGTTGAAAAGAATCCTTTGTTCCTGTTGTCTGCTGTTTCGTAAACGGTTGTGAATCCATGAACACGGAGAAGTTTCGGCTTCTCAGATTTTGGGCTTTTCTCAGCCAATCTCAGTAGTACTTTGGAGTTTCTTACGCCCATGTCCAAGCACCAGAGAAGTTGTTTTATTGATCCTGTAATCAGAATGTTATCAGATATTAACCCAAGCTTTTTTGCTGTTATCAATAAAATGTAATTCAGTTAAAGCTTGCCATGATGTGTTGTAAACAGTTGGATGATGCAAGCAGCATCCCTGCAGTTGACTTTTTTTTACTAGGATCTCCGTAGAGCAAAATGGGCTAGCCTAAATGGGGGTACATTAAAGCAAAGTGCTTCAAAAAACTTTGCCTGGCTCTCTCGAACACTAAAGACATTAAACAATGAGGATGGGATTCGAACTCACGCGTGCAGAGCACAATGGATTTGCAGTCAATATCCTTAACCACTTGGCCACCTCGAAACGCGTCTGCATAAAACTGGGATGTTGTGTTTTTCTGCATCTATGTTTAGGATGATTACTTTAAAGTGGTTAAACGTTAAAGCTGTGGTAGGTACATTAAAGCAAAGTGCTTCAAACAACTTTGCCTGGCACTCTCGAACACTAAAGACATCAAACGACGAGGATGGGATTCGAAGCCACGCGTGCAGAGCACAATGGATTAGCAGTCCATCGCCTTAACCACTCGGCCACCTCGTCTCACGTCTGCATAAAACTGGGCTCTGGTGTTTTTCTGCAGCTATGTTTAGGATGATTACTTTAAAGTGGTTAAACGTTTAAGCGGTGGTAGGTACATTAAAGCAAAGTGCTTCAAAAAACTTTGCCTGGCACTCTCGAACACTAAAGACATCAAACGACGTGGATGGGATTCGAACCCACGCGTGCAGAGCACAATGGATTAGCAGTCCATCGCCTTAACCACTCGGCCACCTCGTCACGCGGCTGCATTAAACTGGGATGTGGTGTTTTTCTGCAGCTATGTTTAGGATGATTACTTTAAAGTAGTTAAACGTTAAAGCACGTTAAAGCAAAGTGCTGTAAACAACTTTGCCTGGCACTCTCGAACACTAAAGACAACCATCGTTGAGGATGGGATTCAAACCCACGCGTGTAAAGCACAATGGATTAGCAGTCCATCGGCTTAACCACTCGGCCACCTCGTCCCATGTTTGAAGGTCCCATGTCCCGTCCCATGACAGAATTCGTGCTTTGCAGCCACTATCATTAACACAACGGAGAAAAAGTTTACCTTAATGTGTTGTAAAAATGTTGAGGTGATGAGAGATTCGAGCCTTAGACTGACCAGCAAGAAGCAATGTATTATTTTGGTTAGGAGACTCACATTTGTGTTGATGGAAGGAGATGTGCTTATGTTTTTTTGTGTGCTGATTTTACTTTATTGGAAAGAACCTAGAGAGAAAGCCTGAGTCTAGAAAAACATAGCATAGCTGGCATTGATCCTACCTCAGAAAATGTTTGCAGTGTCCTTGCACTCTTCATTATCCTACCCAACCTCGTAGAGGGCATGCTGAATCAATCCTGAACTCAAATATGTTCTTAGAGACTGAGCATTATGATCCCGCCCCTTTGCTGCCAGAATACCCATAATTCTCTGCTCCCAGATGTACCGAAGCAGTGCAATTTTTTGAGTGAGAAGAGGACAATGAATAAATCTTTTTGTGCATTTCCCTTGCCTCTTTCATAGTCACACTATGAAGCCATCAGTGCCAGAAGCTGATTGCATAGCAGTTTAAAGCTTGATACCATCCTGTCGTTCCATGTCCAGATATGTGCATCGAAGATGTTGTGATGTTTTAGGGCATTCTTTCGCAGAGGCAATATCGTAGCTTATGAGGTTTATCCGAGGCGTGATCTTTGCTGGTTGAAAACTTTACCCAATACCCCGCTAGGTTGACTTGAAATACAGTCAGCCTTGGCAATTTTTGTCAGTCTCTTTGGAGACTTATCAACTTGTTGAAAAGAATCCTTTGTTCCTGTTGTCTGCTGTTTCTTAAACGGTTGTGAATCCATGAACACGGAGAAGTTTCGGCTCTTCTCAGCCAATCTCTGTAGTACTTTGGAGTTTCTTACGCCCATGTCCAAGCACCAGAGAAGTTGTTTTATTGATCCTGTAATCAGAATGTTATCAGATATTAACCCAAGCTTTTTTGCTGTTATCAATAAAATGTAATTCAGTTAAAGCTTGCCATGATGTGTTGTAAACAGTTGGATGATGCAAGCAGCATCCCTGCAGTTGACTTTTTTTTACTAGGATCTCCGTAGAGCAAAATGGGCTAGCCTAGATGGGGGTACATTAAAGCAAAGTGCTTCAAAAAACTTTGCCTGGCTCTCTCGAACACTAAAGACATCAAACAATGAGGATGCCATGATGTGTTGCCATGATGTGCAGAGCACAATGGATTAGCAGTCCATCGCCTTAACCACTCAGCCACCTCGTCACGCGTCTGCATGAAACTGGGATGTGATGTTTTTCTGCATCTATGTTTAGGATGATTACTTTAAAGTGGTTAAACGTTAAAGCGGTGGTAAGTACGTTAGAGCAAAGTGGTTTAAACAACTTTGCCTGGCACTCTCGAACACTAAAGACAACCATCGACGAGGATGGGATTCGAACCCACGCGTGCAGAGCACAATGGATTAGCAGTCCATCGCCTTAACCACTCGGCCACCTCGTTACGTGTCTGCATGAAACTGGGATGTGATGTTTTTCTGCAGCTATGTTTAGGATGATTACTTTAAAGTAGTTAAACGTTAAAGCGGTGGTAAGTTCTTTAAAGCAAAGTGGTTTAAACAACTTTGCCTGGCACTCTCGAACACTAAAGACAACCATCGTTGAGGATGGGTTTCGAACCCATGCGTGCAGAGCACAATGGATTAGCAGTCCATCGCCTTAACCACTCGGCCAACTCGTCATGCGGCTGCATTAAACTGGGATGTGGTGTTTTTCTGCAGCTATGTTTAGGACGATTACTTTAAAGTGGTTAAACGTTACCACCACTTGGTAGGTACATTAAAGCAAAGGGCTTCAAACAACTTTGCCTGGCACTCTCGAACACTAAAAAAATCAATCGACAAGGATGGGATTCGAACCCCCGCGTGCAGAGCACAATGGATTAGCAGTCCATCGGCTTAACCACTCGACCACCTTGTCCCATGTCTGAAGGGACTGAATTCGTGCTTTGCAGCCACTATCATTAACACAATGGAGAAAAAGTTTACCTTAATGTGTTGTAAAAATGTTGAGGTGATGAGAGATTCGAGCCTTAGACTGACCAGCAAGAAGCAATGTATTATTTTGGTTAGGAGACTCACATTTGTGTTGATGGAAGGAGATGTGCTTATGTTTTTTTGTGTGCTAATTTTACTTTATTGGAAAGAACCTAGAGAGAAAGCCTGAGTCTAGAAAAACATAGCATAGCTGGCATTGATCCTACTTCATAAAATGTTTGCAGTGTCCTTGCACTCTTCATTATCCTACCCAACCTCGTAGAGGGCATGCTGAATCAATCCTGAACTCAAATATGTTCTTAGAGACTGAGCATTATGACCCCGCCCCTTTGCTGCCAGAATACCCATAATTCTCTGCTCCCAGATGTACCGAAGCAGTGCAATTTTTTGAGTGAGAAGAGGACAATGAATAAATCTTTTTGTGCATTTCCCTCGCCTCTTTCATAGTCACACTATGAAGCCATCAGTGCCAGAAGCTGATTGCATAGCAGTTTAAAGCTTGATACCATCCTGTCGTTCCATGTCCAGATATGTGCATCGAAGATGTTGTGATGTTTTAGGGCATTCTTTCGCAGAGGCAATATCGTAGCCTATGAGGTTTATCCGAGGCGTGATCTTTGCTGGTTGAAAACTTTACCCAATACCCCGCTAGGTTGACTTTAAATACAGTCAGCCTTGGCAATTTTTGTCAGTCTCTTAGGAGACTTTTCAACTTGTTGAAAAGAATCCTTTGTTCCTGTTGTCTGCTGTTTCGTAAACGGTTGTGAATCCATGAACACGGAGAAGTTTCGGCTTCTCAGATTTTGGGCTTTTCTCAGCCAATCTCAGTAGTACTTTGGAGTTTCTTACGCCCATGTCCAAGCACCAGAGAAGTTGTTTTATTGATCCTGTAATCAGAATGTTATCAGATATTAACCCAAGCTTTTTTGCTGTTATCAATAAAATGTAATTCAGTTAAAGCTTGCCATGATGTGTTGTAAACAGTTGGATGATGCAAGCAGCATCCCTGCAGTTGACTTTTTTTTACTAGGATCTCCGTAGAGCAAAATGGGCTAGCCTAAATGGGGGTACATTAAAGCAAAGTGCTTCAAAAAACTTTGCCTGGCTCTCTCGAACACTAAAGACATTAAACAATGAGGATGGGATTCGAACTCACGCGTGCAGAGCACAATGGATTTGCAGTCAATATCCTTAACCACTTGGCCACCTCGAAACGCGTCTGCATAAAACTGGGATGTTGTGTTTTTCTGCATCTATGTTTAGGATGATTACTTTAAAGTGGTTAAACGTTAAAGCTGTGGTAGGTACATTAAAGCAAAGTGCTTCAAACAACTTTGCCTGGCACTCTCGAACACTAAAGACATCAAACGACGAGGATGGGATTCGAAGCCACGCGTGCAGAGCACAATGGATTAGCAGTCCATCGCCTTAACCACTCGGCCACCTCGTCTCACGTCTGCATAAAACTGGGCTCTGGTGTTTTTCTGCAGCTATGTTTAGGATGATTACTTTAAAGTGGTTAAACGTTTAAGCGGTGGTAGGTACATTAAAGCAAAGTGCTTCAAAAAACTTTGCCTGTCACTCTCGAACACTAAAGACATCAAACGACGTGGATGGGATTCGAACCCACGCGTGCAGAGCACAATGGATTAGCAGTCCATCGCCTTAACCACTCGGCCACCTCGTCACGCGGCTGCATTAAACTGGGATGTGGTGTTTTTCTGCAGCTATGTTTAGGATGATTACTTTAAAGTAGTTAAACGTTAAAGCACGTTAAAGCAAAGTGCTGTAAACAACTTTGCCTGGCACTCTCGAACACTAAAGACAACCATCGTTGAGGATGGGATTCAAACCCACGCGTGTAAAGCACAATGGATTAGCAGTCCATCGGCTTAACCACTCGGCCACCTCGTCCCATGTTTGAAGGTCCCATGTCCCGTCCCATGACAGAATTCGTGCTTTGCAGCCACTATCATTAACACAACGGAGAAAAAGTTTACCTTAATGTGTTGTAAAAATGTTGAGGTGATGAGAGATTCGAGCCTTAGACTGACCAGCAAGAAGCAATGTATTATTTTGGTTAGGAGACTCACATTTGTGTTGATGGAAGGAGATGTGCTTATGTTTTTTTGTGTGCTGATTTTACTTTATTGGAAAGAACCTAGAGAGAAAGCCTGAGTCTAGAAAAACATAGCATAGCTGGCATTGATCCTACCTCAGAAAATGTTTGCAGTGTCCTTGCACTCTTCATTATCCTACCCAACCTCGTAGAGGGCATGCTGAATCAATCCTGAACTCAAATATGTTCTTAGAGACTGAGCATTATGATCCCGCCCCTTTGCTGCCAGAATACCCATAATTCTCTGCTCCCAGATGTACCGAAGCAGTGCAATTTTTTGAGTGAGAAGAGGACAATGAATAAATCTTTTTGTGCATTTCCCTTGCCTCTTTCATAGTCACACTATGAAGCCATCAGTGCCAGAAGCTGATTGCATAGCAGTTTAAAGCTTGATACCATCCTGTCGTTCCATGTCCAGATATGTGCATCGAAGATGTTGTGATGTTTTAGGGCATTCTTTCGCAGAGGCAATATCGTAGCTTATGAGGTTTATCCGAGGCGTGATCTTTGCTGGTTGAAAACTTTACCCAATACCCCGCTAGGTTGACTTGAAATACAGTCAGCCTTGGCAATTTTTGTCAGTCTCTTTGGAGACTTATCAACTTGTTGAAAAGAATCCTTTGTTCCTGTTGTCTGCTGTTTCTTAAACGGTTGTGAATCCATGAACACGGAGAAGTTTCGGCTCTTCTCAGCCAATCTCTGTAGTACTTTGGAGTTTCTTACGCCCATGTCCAAGCACCAGAGAAGTTGTTTTATTGATCCTGTAATCAGAATGTTATCAGATATTAACCCAAGCTTTTTTGCTGTTATCAATAAAATGTAATTCAGTTAAAGCTTGCCATGATGTGTTGTAAACAGTTGGATGATGCAAGCAGCATCCCTGCAGTTGACTTTTTTTTACTAGGATCTCCGTAGAGCAAAATGGGCTAGCCTAGATGGGGGTACATTAAAGCAAAGTGCTTCAAAAAACTTTGCCTGGCTCTCTCGAACACTAAAGACATCAAACAATGAGGATGCCATGATGTGTTGCCATGATGTGCAGAGCACAATGGATTAGCAGTCCATCGCCTTAACCACTCAGCCACCTCGTCACGCGTCTGCATGAAACTGGGATGTGATGTTTTTCTGCATCTATGTTTAGGATGATTACTTTAAAGTGGTTAAACGTTAAAGCGGTGGTAAGTACGTTAAAGCAAAGTGGTTTAAACAACTTTGCCTGGCACTCTCGAACACTAAAGACAACCATCGACGAGGATGGGATTCGAACCCACGCGTGCAGAGCACAATGGATTAGCAGTCCATCGCCTTAACCACTCGGCCACCTCGTTACGTGTCTGCATGAAACTGGGATGTGATGTTTTTCTGCAGCTATGTTTAGGATGATTACTTTAAAGTAGTTAAACGTTAAAGCGGTGGTAAGTTCTTTAAAGCAAAGTGGTTTAAACAACTTTGCCTGGCACTCTCGAACACTAAAGACAACCATCGTTGAGGATGGGTTTCGAACCCATGCGTGCAGAGCACAATGGATTAGCAGTCCATCGCCTTAACCACTCGGCCAACTCGTCATGCGGCTGCATTAAACTGGGATGTGGTGTTTTTCTGCAGCTATGTTTAGGACGATTACTTTAAAGTGGTTAAACGTTACCACCACTTGGTAGGTACATTAAAGCAAAGGGCTTCAAACAACTTTGCCTGGCACTCTCGAACACTAAAAAAATCAATCGACAAGGATGGGATTCGAACCCCCGCGTGCAGAGCACAATGGATTAGCAGTCCATCGGCTTAACCACTCGACCACCTTGTCCCATGTCTGAAGGGACTGAATTCGTGCTTTGCAGCCACTATCATTAACACAATGGAGAAAAAGTTTACCTTAATGTGTTGTAAAAATGTTGAGGTGATGAGAGATTCGAGCCTTAGACTGACCAGCAAGAAGCAATGTATTATTTTGGTTAGGAGACTCACATTTGTGTTGATGGAAGGAGATGTGCTTATGTTTTTTTGTGTGCTAATTTTACTTTATTGGAAAGAACCTAGAGAGAAAGCCTGAGTCTAGAAAAACATAGCATAGCTGGCATTGATCCTACTTCATAAAATGTTTGCAGTGTCCTTGCACTCTTCATTATCCTACCCAACCTCGTAGAGGGCATGCTGAATCAATCCTGAACTCAAATATGTTCTTAGAGACTGAGCATTATGACCCCGCCCCTTTGCTGCCAGAATACCCATAATTCTCTGCTCCCAGATGTACCGAAGCAGTGCAATTTTTTGAGTGAGAAGAGGACAATGAATAAATCTTTTTGTGCATTTCCCTCGCCTCTTTCATAGTCACACTATGAAGCCATCAGTGCCAGAAGCTGATTGCATAGCAGTTTAAAGCTTGATACCATCCTGTCGTTCCATGTCCAGATATGTGCATCGAAGATGTTGTGATGTTTTAGGGCATTCTTTCGCAGAGGCAATATCGTAGCCTATGAGGTTTATCCGAGGCGTGATCTTTGCTGGTTGAAAACTTTACCCAATACCCCGCTAGGTTGACTTTAAATACAGTCAGCCTTGGCAATTTTTGTCAGTCTCTTAGGAGACTTTTCAACTTGTTGAAAAGAATCCTTTGTTCCTGTTGTCTGCTGTTTCGTAAACGGTTGTGAATCCATGAACACGGAGAAGTTTCGGCTTCTCAGATTTTGGGCTTTTCTCAGCCAATCTCAGTAGTACTTTGGAGTTTCTTATGCCCATGTCCAAGCACCAGAGAAGTTGTTTTATTGATCCTGTAATCAGAATGTTATCAGATATTAACCCAAGCTTTTTTGCTGTTATCAATAAAATGTAATTCAGTTAAAGCTTGCCATGATGTGTTGTAAACAGTTGGATGATGCAAGCAGCATCCCTGCAGTTGACTTTTTTTTACTAGGATCTCCGTAGAGCAAAATGGGCTAGCCTAAATGGGGGTACATTAAAGCAAAGTGCTTCAAAAAACTTTGCCTGGCTCTCTCGAACACTAAAGACATTAAACAATGAGGATGGGATTCGAACTCACGCGTGCAGAGCACAATGGATTTGCAGTCAATATCCTTAACCACTTGGCCACCTCGAAACGCGTCTGCATAAAACTGGGATGTTGTGTTTTTCTGCATCTATGTTTAGGATGATTACTTTAAAGTGGTTAAACGTTAAAGCTGTGGTAGGTACATTAAAGCAAAGTGCTTCAAACAACTTTGCCTGGCACTCTCGAACACTAAAGACATCAAACGACGAGGATGGGATTCGAAGCCACGCGTGCAGAGCACAATGGATTAGCAGTCCATCGCCTTAACCACTCGGCCACCTCGTCTCACGTCTGCATAAAACTGGGCTCTGGTGTTTTTCTGCAGCTATGTTTAGGATGATTACTTTAAAGTGGTTAAACGTTTAAGCGGTGGTAGGTACATTAAAGCAAAGTGCTTCAAACAACTTTGCCTGGCACTCTCGAACACTAAAGACATCAAACGACGTGGATGGGATTCGAACCCACGCGTGCAGAGCACAATGGATTAGCAGTCCATCGCCTTAACCACTCGGCCACCTCGTCACGCGGCTGCATTAAACTGGGATGTGGTGTTTTTCTGCAGCTATGTTTAGGATGATTACTTTAAAGTAGTTAAACGTTAAAGCACGTTAAAGCAAAGTGCTGTAAACAACTTTGCCTGGCACTCTCGAACACTAAAGACAACCATCGTTGAGGATGGGATTCAAACCCACGCGTGTAAAGCACAATGGATTAGCAGTCCATCGGCTTAACCACTCGGCCACCTCGTCCCATGTTTGAAGGTCCCATGTCCCGTCCCATGACAGAATTCGTGCTTTGCAGCCACTATCATTAACACAACGGAGAAAAAGTTTACCTTAATGTGTTGTAAAAATGTTGAGGTGATGAGAGATTCGAGCCTTAGACTGACCAGCAAGAAGCAATGTATTATTTTGGTTAGGAGACTCACATTTGTGTTGATGGAAGGAGATGTGCTTATGTTTTTTTGTGTGCTGATTTTACTTTATTGGAAAGAACCTAGAGAGAAAGCCTGAGTCTAGAAAAACATAGCATAGCTGGCATTGATCCTACCTCAGAAAATGTTTGCAGTGTCCTTGCACTCTTCATTATCCTACCCAACCTCGTAGAGGGCATGCTGAATCAATCCTGAACTCAAATATGTTCTTAGAGACTGAGCATTATGATCCCGCCCCTTTGCTGCCAGAATACCCATAATTCTCTGCTCCCAGATGTACCGAAGCAGTGCAATTTTTTGAGTGAGAAGAGGACAATGAATAAATCTTTTTGTGCATTTCCCTTGCCTCTTTCATAGTCACACTATGAAGCCATCAGTGCCAGAAGCTGATTGCATAGCAGTTTAAAGCTTGATACCATCCTGTCGTTCCATGTCCAGATATGTGCATCGAAGATGTTGTGATGTTTTAGGGCATTCTTTCGCAGAGGCAATATCGTAGCTTATGAGGTTTATCCGAGGCGTGATCTTTGCTGGTTGAAAACTTTACCCAATACCCCGCTAGGTTGACTTGAAATACAGTCAGCCTTGGCAATTTTTGTCAGTCTCTTTGGAGACTTATCAACTTGTTGAAAAGAATCCTTTGTTCCTGTTGTCTGCTGTTTCTTAAACGGTTGTGAATCCATGAACACGGAGAAGTTTCGGCTCTTCTCAGCCAATCTCTGTAGTACTTTGGAGTTTCTTACGCCCATGTCCAAGCACCAGAGAAGTTGTTTTATTGATCCTGTAATCAGAATGTTATCAGATATTAACCCAAGCTTTTTTGCTGTTATCAATAAAATGTAATTCAGTTAAAGCTTGCCATGATGTGTTGTAAACAGTTGGATGATGCAAGCAGCATCCCTGCAGTTGACTTTTTTTTACTAGGATCTCCGTAGAGCAAAATGGGCTAGCCTAGATGGGGGTACATTAAAGCAAAGTGCTTCAAAAAACTTTGCCTGGCTCTCTCGAACACTAAAGACATCAAACAATGAGGATGCCATGATGTGTTGCCATGATGTGCAGAGCACAATGGATTAGCAGTCCATCGCCTTAACCACTCAGCCACCTCGTCACGCGTCTGCATGAAACTGGGATGTGATGTTTTTCTGCATCTATGTTTAGGATGATTACTTTAAAGTGGTTAAACGTTAAAGCGGTGGTAAGTACGTTAAAGCAAAGTGGTTTAAACAACTTTGCCTGGCACTCTCGAACACTAAAGACAACCATCGACGAGGATGGGATTCGAACCCACGCGTGCAGAGCACAATGGATTAGCAGTCCATCGCCTTAACCACTCGGCCACCTCGTTACGTGTCTGCATGAAACTGGGATGTGATGTTTTTCTGCAGCTATGTTTAGGATGATTACTTTAAAGTAGTTAAACGTTAAAGCGGTGGTAAGTTCTTTAAAGCAAAGTGGTTTAAACAACTTTGCCTGGCACTCTCGAACACTAAAGACAACCATCGTTGAGGATGGGTTTCGAACCCATGCGTGCAGAGCACAATGGATTAGCAGTCCATCGCCTTAACCACTCGGCCAACTCGTCATGCGGCTGCATTAAACTGGGATGTGGTGTTTTTCTGCAGCTATGTTTAGGACGATTACTTTAAAGTGGTTAAACGTTACCACCACTTGGTAGGTACATTAAAGCAAAGGGCTTCAAACAACTTTGCCTGGCACTCTCGAACACTAAAAAAATCAATCGACAAGGATGGGATTCGAACCCCCGCGTGCAGAGCACAATGGATTAGCAGTCCATCGGCTTAACCACTCGACCACCTTGTCCCATGTCTGAAGGGACTGAATTCGTGCTTTGCAGCCACTATCATTAACACAATGGAGAAAAAGTTTACCTTAATGTGTTGTAAAAATGTTGAGGTGATGAGAGATTCGAGCCTTAGACTGACCAGCAAGAAGCAATGTATTATTTTGGTTAGGAGACTCACATTTGTGTTGATGGAAGGAGATGTGCTTATGTTTTTTTGTGTGCTAATTTTACTTTATTGGAAAGAACCTAGAGAGAAAGCCTGAGTCTAGAAAAACATAGCATAGCTGGCATTGATCCTACTTCATAAAATGTTTGCAGTGTCCTTGCACTCTTCATTATCCTACCCAACCTCGTAGAGGGCATGCTGAATCAATCCTGAACTCAAATATGTTCTTAGAGACTGAGCATTATGACCCCGCCCCTTTGCTGCCAGAATACCCATAATTCTCTGCTCCCAGATGTACCGAAGCAGTGCAATTTTTTGAGTGAGAAGAGGACAATGAATAAATCTTTTTGTGCATTTCCCTCGCCTCTTTCATAGTCACACTATGAAGCCATCAGTGCCAGAAGCTGATTGCATAGCAGTTTAAAGCTTGATACCATCCTGTCGTTCCATGTCCAGATATGTGCATCGAAGATGTTGTGATGTTTTAGGGCATTCTTTCGCAGAGGCAATATCGTAGCCTATGAGGTTTATCCGAGGCGTGATCTTTGCTGGTTGAAAACTTTACCCAATACCCCGCTAGGTTGACTTTAAATACAGTCAGCCTTGGCAATTTTTGTCAGTCTCTTAGGAGACTTTTCAACTTGTTGAAAAGAATCCTTTGTTCCTGTTGTCTGCTGTTTCGTAAACGGTTGTGAATCCATGAACACGGAGAAGTTTCGGCTTCTCAGATTTTGGGCTTTTCTCAGCCAATCTCAGTAGTACTTTGGAGTTTCTTATGCCCATGTCCAAGCACCAGAGAAGTTGTTTTATTGATCCTGTAATCAGAATGTTATCAGATATTAACCCAAGCTTTTTTGCTGTTATCAATAAAATGTAATTCAGTTAAAGCTTGCCATGATGTGTTGTAAACAGTTGGATGATGCAAGCAGCATCCCTGCAGTTGACTTTTTTTTACTAGGATCTCCGTAGAGCAAAATGGGCTAGCCTAAATGGGGGTACATTAAAGCAAAGTGCTTCAAAAAACTTTGCCTGGCTCTCTCGAACACTAAAGACATTAAACAATGAGGATGGGATTCGAACTCACGCGTGCAGAGCACAATGGATTTGCAGTCAATATCCTTAACCACTTGGCCACCTCGAAACGCGTCTGCATAAAACTGGGATGTTGTGTTTTTCTGCATCTATGTTTAGGATGATTACTTTAAAGTGGTTAAACGTTAAAGCTGTGGTAGGTACATTAAAGCAAAGTGCTTCAAACAACTTTGCCTGGCACTCTCGAACACTAAAGACATCAAACGACGAGGATGGGATTCGAAGCCACGCGTGCAGAGCACAATGGATTAGCAGTCCATCGCCTTAACCACTCGGCCACCTCGTCTCACGTCTGCATAAAACTGGGCTCTGGTGTTTTTCTGCAGCTATGTTTAGGATGATTACTTTAAAGTGGTTAAACGTTTAAGCGGTGGTAGGTACATTAAAGCAAAGTGCTTCAAACAACTTTGCCTGGCACTCTCGAACACTAAAGACATCAAACGACGTGGATGGGATTCGAACCCACGCGTGCAGAGCACAATGGATTAGCAGTCCATCGCCTTAACCACTCAGCCACCTCGTCACGCGGCTGCATTAAACTGGGATGTGGTGTTTTTCTGCAGCTATGTTTAGGATGATTACTTTAAAGTAGTTAAACGTTAAAGCACGTTAAAGCAAAGTGCTGTAAACAACTTTGCCTGGCACTCTCGAACACTAAAGACAACCATCGTTGAGGATGGGATTCAAACCCACGCGTGTAAAGCACAATGGATTAGCAGTCCATCGGCTTAACCACTCGGCCACCTCGTCCCATGTTTGAAGGTCCCATGTCCCGTCCCATGACAGAATTCGTGCTTTGCAGCCACTATCATTAACACAACGGAGAAAAAGTTTACCTTAATGTGTTGTAAAAATGTTGAGGTGATGAGAGATTCGAGCCTTAGACTGACCAGCAAGAAGCAATGTATTATTTTGGTTAGGAGACTCACATTTGTGTTGATGGAAGGAGATGTGCTTATGTTTTTTTGTGTGCTGATTTTACTTTATTGGAAAGAACCTAGAGAGAAAGCCTGAGTCTAGAAAAACATAGCATAGCTGGCATTGATCCTACCTCAGAAAATGTTTGCAGTGTCCTTGCACTCTTCATTATCCTACCCAACCTCGTAGAGGGCATGCTGAATCAATCCTGAACTCAAATATGTTCTTAGAGACTGAGCATTATGATCCCGCCCCTTTGCTGCCAGAATACCCATAATTCTCTGCTCCCAGATGTACCGAAGCAGTGCAATTTTTTGAGTGAGAAGAGGACAATGAATAAATCTTTTTGTGCATTTCCCTTGCCTCTTTCATAGTCACACTATGAAGCCATCAGTGCCAGAAGCTGATTGCATAGCAGTTTAAAGCTTGATACCATCCTGTCGTTCCATGTCCAGATATGTGCATCGAAGATGTTGTGATGTTTTAGGGCATTCTTTCGCAGAGGCAATATCGTAGCTTATGAGGTTTATCCGAGGCGTGATCTTTGCTGGTTGAAAACTTTCCCCAATACCCTGCTAGGTTGACTTGAAATACAGTCAGCCTTGGCAATTTTTGTCAGTCTCTTTGGAGACTTATCAACTTGTTGAAAAGAATCCTTTGTTCCTGTTGTCTGCTGTTTCTTAAACGGTTGTGAATCCATGAACACGGAGAAGTTTCGGCTCTTCTCAGCCAATCTCTGTAGTACTTTGGAGTTTCTTACGCCCATGTCCAAGCACCAGAGAAGTTGTTTTATTGATCCTGTAATCAGAATGTTATCAGATATTAACCCAAGCTTTTTTGCTGTTATCAATAAAATGTAATTCAGTTAAAGCTTGCCATGATGTGTTGTAAACAGTTGGATGATGCAAGCAGCATCCCTGCAGTTGACTTTTTTTTACTAGGATCTCCGTAGAGCAAAATGGGCTAGCCTAGATGGGGGTACATTAAAGCAAAGTGCTTCAAAAAACTTTGCCTGGCTCTCTCGAACACTAAAGACATCAAACAATGAGGATGCCATGATGTGTTGCCATGATGTGCAGAGCACAATGGATTAGCAGTCCATCGCCTTAACCACTCAGCCACCTCGTCACGCGTCTGCATGAAACTGGGATGTGATGTTTTTCTGCATCTATGTTTAGGATGATTACTTTAAAGTGGTTAAACGTTAAAGCGGTGGTAAGTACGTTAAAGCAAAGTGGTTTAAACAACTTTGCCTGGCACTCTCGAACACTAAAGACAACCATCGACGAGGATGGGATTCGAACCCACGCGTGCAGAGCACAATGGATTAGCAGTCCATCGCCTTAACCACTCGGCCACCTCGTTACGTGTCTGCATGAAACTGGGATGTGATGTTTTTCTGCAGCTATGTTTAGGATGATTACTTTAAAGTAGTTAAACGTTAAAGCGGTGGTAAGTTCTTTAAAGCAAAGTGGTTTAAACAACTTTGCCTGGCACTCTCGAACACTAAAGACAACCATCGTTGAGGATGGGTTTCGAACCCATGCGTGCAGAGCACAATGGATTAGCAGTCCATCGCCTTAACCACTCGGCCAACTCGTCATGCGGCTGCATTAAACTGGGATGTGGTGTTTTTCTGCAGCTATGTTTAGGACGATTACTTTAAAGTGGTTAAACGTTACCACCACTTGGTAGGTACATTAAAGCAAAGGGCTTCAAACAACTTTGCCTGGCACTCTCGAACACTAAAAAAATCAATCGACAAGGATGGGATTCGAACCCCCGCGTGCAGAGCACAATGGATTAGCAGTCCATCGGCTTAACCACTCGACCACCTTGTCCCATGTCTGAAGGGACTGAATTCGTGCTTTGCAGCCACTATCATTAACACAATGGAGAAAAAGTTTACCTTAATGTGTTGTAAAAATGTTGAGGTGATGAGAGATTCGAGCCTTAGACTGACCAGCAAGAAGCAATGTATTATTTTGGTTAGGAGACTCACATTTGTGTTGATGGAAGGAGATGTGCTTATGTTTTTTTGTGTGCTAATTTTACTTTATTGGAAAGAACCTAGAGAGAAAGCCTGAGTCTAGAAAAACATAGCATAGCTGGCATTGATCCTACTTCATAAAATGTTTGCAGTGTCCTTGCACTCTTCATTATCCTACCCAACCTCGTAGAGGGCATGCTGAATCAATCCTGAACTCAAATATGTTCTTAGAGACTGAGCATTATGACCCCGCCCCTTTGCTGCCAGAATACCCATAATTCTCTGCTCCCAGATGTACCGAAGCAGTGCAATTTTTTGAGTGAGAAGAGGACAATGAATAAATCTTTTTGTGCATTTCCCTCGCCTCTTTCATAGTCACACTATGAAGCCATCAGTGCCAGAAGCTGATTGCATAGCAGTTTAAAGCTTGATACCATCCTGTCGTTCCATGTCCAGATATGTGCATCGAAGATGTTGTGATGTTTTAGGGCATTCTTTCGCAGAGGCAATATCGTAGCCTATGAGGTTTATCCGAGGCGTGATCTTTGCTGGTTGAAAACTTTACCCAATACCCCGCTAGGTTGACTTTAAATACAGTCAGCCTTGGCAATTTTTGTCAGTCTCTTAGGAGACTTTTCAACTTGTTGAAAAGAATCCTTTGTTCCTGTTGTCTGCTGTTTCGTAAACGGTTGTGAATCCATGAACACGGAGAAGTTTCGGCTTCTCAGATTTTGGGCTTTTCTCAGCCAATCTCAGTAGTACTTTGGAGTTTCTTATGCCCATGTCCAAGCACCAGAGAAGTTGTTTTATTGATCCTGTAATCAGAATGTTATCAGATATTAACCCAAGCTTTTTTGCTGTTATCAATAAAATGTAATTCAGTTAAAGCTTGCCATGATGTGTTGTAAACAGTTGGATGATGCAAGCAGCATCCCTGCAGTTGACTTTTTTTTACTAGGATCTCCGTAGAGCAAAATGGGCTAGCCTAAATGGGGGTACATTAAAGCAAAGTGCTTCAAAAAACTTTGCCTGGCTCTCTCGAACACTAAAGACATTAAACAATGAGGATGGGATTCGAACTCACGCGTGCAGAGCACAATGGATTTGCAGTCAATATCCTTAACC
Organism: Pseudorasbora parva; assembly: GCF_024679245.1. Lineage (NCBI taxonomy): Eukaryota > Metazoa > Chordata > Actinopteri > Cypriniformes > Gobionidae > Pseudorasbora > Pseudorasbora parva. The sequence continues at coordinate 8,382,825 of NC_090193.1, read as the reverse complement.
ACTTGGCCACCTCGAAACGCGTCTGCATAAAACTGGGATGTTGTGTTTTTCTGCATCTATGTTTAGGATGATTACTTTAAAGTGGTTAAACGTTAAAGCTGTGGTAGGTACATTAAAGCAAAGTGCTTCAAACAACTTTGCCTGGCACTCTCGAACACTAAAGACATCAAACGACGAGGATGGGATTCGAAGCCACGCGTGCAGAGCACAATGGATTAGCAGTCCATCGCCTTAACCACTCGGCCACCTCGTCTCACGTCTGCATAAAACTGGGCTCTGGTGTTTTTCTGCAGCTATGTTTAGGATGATTACTTTAAAGTGGTTAAACGTTTAAGCGGTGGTAGGTACATTAAAGCAAAGTGCTTCAAACAACTTTGCCTGGCACTCTCGAACACTAAAGACATCAAACGACGTGGATGGGATTCGAACCCACGCGTGCAGAGCACAATGGATTAGCAGTCCATCGCCTTAACCACTCGGCCACCTCGTCACGCGGCTGCATTAAACTGGGATGTGGTGTTTTTCTGCAGCTATGTTTAGGATGATTACTTTAAAGTAGTTAAACGTTAAAGCACGTTAAAGCAAAGTGCTGTAAACAACTTTGCCTGGCACTCTCGAACACTAAAGACAACCATCGTTGAGGATGGGATTCAAACCCACGCGTGTAAAGCACAATGGATTAGCAGTCCATCGGCTTAACCACTCGGCCACCTCGTCCCATGTTTGAAGGTCCCATGTCCCGTCCCATGACAGAATTCGTGCTTTGCAGCCACTATCATTAACACAACGGAGAAAAAGTTTACCTTAATGTGTTGTAAAAATGTTGAGGTGATGAGAGATTCGAGCCTTAGACTGACCAGCAAGAAGCAATGTATTATTTTGGTTAGGAGACTCACATTTGTGTTGATGGAAGGAGATGTGCTTATGTTTTTTTGTGTGCTGATTTTACTTTATTGGAAAGAACCTAGAGAGAAAGCCTGAGTCTAGAAAAACATAGCATAGCTGGCATTGATCCTACCTCAGAAAATGTTTGCAGTGTCCTTGCACTCTTCATTATCCTACCCAACCTCGTAGAGGGCATGCTGAATCAATCCTGAACTCAAATATGTTCTTAGAGACTGAGCATTATGATCCCGCCCCTTTGCTGCCAGAATACCCATAATTCTCTGCTCCCAGATGTACCGAAGCAGTGCAATTTTTTGAGTGAGAAGAGGACAATGAATAAATCTTTTTGTGCATTTCCCTTGCCTCTTTCATAGTCACACTATGAAGCCATCAGTGCCAGAAGCTGATTGCATAGCAGTTTAAAGCTTGATACCATCCTGTCGTTCCATGTCCAGATATGTGCATCGAAGATGTTGTGATGTTTTAGGGCATTCTTTCGCAGAGGCAATATCGTAGCTTATGAGGTTTATCCGAGGCGTGATCTTTGCTGGTTGAAAACTTTACCCAATACCCCGCTAGGTTGACTTGAAATACAGTCAGCCTTGGCAATTTTTGTCAGTCTCTTTGGAGACTTATCAACTTGTTGAAAAGAATCCTTTGTTCCTGTTGTCTGCTGTTTCTTAAACGGTTGTGAATCCATGAACACGGAGAAGTTTCGGCTCTTCTCAGCCAATCTCTGTAGTACTTTGGAGTTTCTTACGCCCATGTCCAAGCACCAGAGAAGTTGTTTTATTGATCCTGTAATCAGAATGTTATCAGATATTAACCCAAGCTTTTTTGCTGTTATCAATAAAATGTAATTCAGTTAAAGCTTGCCATGATGTGTTGTAAACAGTTGGATGATGCAAGCAGCATCCCTGCAGTTGACTTTTTTTTACTAGGATCTCCGTAGAGCAAAATGGGCTAGCCTAGATGGGGGTACATTAAAGCAAAGTGCTTCAAAAAACTTTGCCTGGCTCTCTCGAACACTAAAGACATCAAACAATGAGGATGCCATGATGTGTTGCCATGATGTGCAGAGCACAATGGATTAGCAGTCCATCGCCTTAACCACTCAGCCACCTCGTCACGCGTCTGCATGAAACTGGGATGTGATGTTTTTCTGCATCTATGTTTAGGATGATTACTTTAAAGTGGTTAAACGTTAAAGCGGTGGTAAGTACGTTAAAGCAAAGTGGTTTAAACAACTTTGCCTGGCACTCTCGAACACTAAAGACAACCATCGACGAGGATGGGATTCGAACCCACGCGTGCAGAGCACAATGGATTAGCAGTCCATCGCCTTAACCACTCGGCCACCTCGTTACGTGTCTGCATGAAACTGGGATGTGATGTTTTTCTGCAGCTATGTTTAGGATGATTACTTTAAAGTAGTTAAACGTTAAAGCGGTGGTAAGTTCTTTAAAGCAAAGTGGTTTAAACAACTTTGCCTGGCACTCTCGAACACTAAAGACAACCATCGTTGAGGATGGGTTTCGAACCCATGCGTGCAGAGCACAATGGATTAGCAGTCCATCGCCTTAACCACTCGGCCAACTCGTCATGCGGCTGCATTAAACTGGGATGTGGTGTTTTTCTGCAGCTATGTTTAGGACGATTACTTTAAAGTGGTTAAACGTTACCACCACTTGGTAGGTACATTAAAGCAAAGGGCTTCAAACAACTTTGCCTGGCACTCTCGAACACTAAAAAAATCAATCGACAAGGATGGGATTCGAACCCCCGCGTGCAGAGCACAATGGATTAGCAGTCCATCGGCTTAACCACTCGACCACCTTGTCCCATGTCTGAAGGGACTGAATTCGTGCTTTGCAGCCACTATCATTAACACAATGGAGAAAAAGTTTACCTTAATGTGTTGTAAAAATGTTGAGGTGATGAGAGATTCGAGCCTTAGACTGACCAGCAAGAAGCAATGTATTATTTTGGTTAGGAGACTCACATTTGTGTTGATGGAAGGAGATGTGCTTATGTTTTTTTGTGTGCTAATTTTACTTTATTGGAAAGAACCTAGAGAGAAAGCCTGAGTCTAGAAAAACATAGCATAGCTGGCATTGATCCTACTTCATAAAATGTTTGCAGTGTCCTTGCACTCTTCATTATCCTACCCAACCTCGTAGAGGGCATGCTGAATCAATCCTGAACTCAAATATGTTCTTAGAGACTGAGCATTATGACCCCGCCCCTTTGCTGCCAGAATACCCATAATTCTCTGCTCCCAGATGTACCGAAGCAGTGCAATTTTTTGAGTGAGAAGAGGACAATGAATAAATCTTTTTGTGCATTTCCCTCGCCTCTTTCATAGTCACACTATGAAGCCATCAGTGCCAGAAGCTGATTGCATAGCAGTTTAAAGCTTGATACCATCCTGTCGTTCCATGTCCAGATATGTGCATCGAAGATGTTGTGATGTTTTAGGGCATTCTTTCGCAGAGGCAATATCGTAGCCTATGAGGTTTATCCGAGGCGTGATCTTTGCTGGTTGAAAACTTTACCCAATACCCCGCTAGGTTGACTTTAAATACAGTCAGCCTTGGCAATTTTTGTCAGTCTCTTAGGAGACTTTTCAACTTGTTGAAAAGAATCCTTTGTTCCTGTTGTCTGCTGTTTCGTAAACGGTTGTGAATCCATGAACACGGAGAAGTTTCGGCTTCTCAGATTTTGGGCTTTTCTCAGCCAATCTCAGTAGTACTTTGGAGTTTCTTATGCCCATGTCCAAGCACCAGAGAAGTTGTTTTATTGATCCTGTAATCAGAATGTTATCAGATATTAACCCAAGCTTTTTTGCTGTTATCAATAAAATGTAATTCAGTTAAAGCTTGCCATGATGTGTTGTAAACAGTTGGATGATGCAAGCAGCATCCCTGCAGTTGACTTTTTTTTACTAGGATCTCCGTAGAGCAAAATGGGCTAGCCTAAATGGGGGTACATTAAAGCAAAGTGCTTCAAAAAACTTTGCCTGGCTCTCTCGAACACTAAAGACATTAAACAATGAGGATGGGATTCGAACTCACGCGTGCAGAGCACAATGGATTTGCAGTCAATATCCTTAACCACTTGGCCACCTCGAAACGCGTCTGCATAAAACTGGGATGTTGTGTTTTTCTGCATCTATGTTTAGGATGATTACTTTAAAGTGGTTAAACGTTAAAGCTGTGGTAGGTACATTAAAGCAAAGTGCTTCAAACAACTTTGCCTGGCACTCTCGAACACTAAAGACATCAAACGACGAGGATGGGATTCGAAGCCACGCGTGCAGAGCACAATGGATTAGCAGTCCATCGCCTTAACCACTCGGCCACCTCGTCTCACGTCTGCATAAAACTGGGCTCTGGTGTTTTTCTGCAGCTATGTTTAGGATGATTACTTTAAAGTGGTTAAACGTTTAAGCGGTGGTAGGTACATTAAAGCAAAGTGCTTCAAACAACTTTGCCTGGCACTCTCGAACACTAAAGACATCAAACGACGTGGATGGGATTCGAACCCACGCGTGCAGAGCACAATGGATTAGCAGTCCATCGCCTTAACCACTCGGCCACCTCGTCACGCGGCTGCATTAAACTGGGATGTGGTGTTTTTCTGCAGCTATGTTTAGGATGATTACTTTAAAGTAGTTAAACGTTAAAGCACGTTAAAGCAAAGTGCTGTAAACAACTTTGCCTGGCACTCTCGAACACTAAAGACAACCATCGTTGAGGATGGGATTCAAACCCACGCGTGTAAAGCACAATGGATTAGCAGTCCATCGGCTTAACCACTCGGCCACCTCGTCCCATGTTTGAAGGTCCCATGTCCCGTCCCATGACAGAATTCGTGCTTTGCAGCCACTATCATTAACACAACGGAGAAAAAGTTTACCTTAATGTGTTGTAAAAATGTTGAGGTGATGAGAGATTCGAGCCTTAGACTGACCAGCAAGAAGCAATGTATTATTTTGGTTAGGAGACTCACATTTGTGTTGATGGAAGGAGATGTGCTTATGTTTTTTTGTGTGCTGATTTTACTTTATTGGAAAGAACCTAGAGAGAAAGCCTGAGTCTAGAAAAACATAGCATAGCTGGCATTGATCCTACCTCAGAAAATGTTTGCAGTGTCCTTGCACTCTTCATTATCCTACCCAACCTCGTAGAGGGCATGCTGAATCAATCCTGAACTCAAATATGTTCTTAGAGACTGAGCATTATGATCCCGCCCCTTTGCTGCCAGAATACCCATAATTCTCTGCTCCCAGATGTACCGAAGCAGTGCAATTTTTTGAGTGAGAAGAGGACAATGAATAAATCTTTTTGTGCATTTCCCTTGCCTCTTTCATAGTCACACTATGAAGCCATCAGTGCCAGAAGCTGATTGCATAGCAGTTTAAAGCTTGATACCATCCTGTCGTTCCATGTCCAGATATGTGCATCGAAGATGTTGTGATGTTTTAGGGCATTCTTTCGCAGAGGCAATATCGTAGCTTATGAGGTTTATCCGAGGCGTGATCTTTGCTGGTTGAAAACTTTACCCAATACCCCGCTAGGTTGACTTGAAATACAGTCAGCCTTGGCAATTTTTGTCAGTCTCTTTGGAGACTTATCAACTTGTTGAAAAGAATCCTTTGTTCCTGTTGTCTGCTGTTTCTTAAACGGTTGTGAATCCATGAACACGGAGAAGTTTCGGCTCTTCTCAGCCAATCTCTGTAGTACTTTGGAGTTTCTTACGCCCATGTCCAAGCACCAGAGAAGTTGTTTTATTGATCCTGTAATCAGAATGTTATCAGATATTAACCCAAGCTTTTTTGCTGTTATCAATAAAATGTAATTCAGTTAAAGCTTGCCATGATGTGTTGTAAACAGTTGGATGATGCAAGCAGCATCCCTGCAGTTGACTTTTTTTTACTAGGATCTCCGTAGAGCAAAATGGGCTAGCCTAGATGGGGGTACATTAAAGCAAAGTGCTTCAAAAAACTTTGCCTGGCTCTCTCGAACACTAAAGACATCAAACAATGAGGATGCCATGATGTGTTGCCATGATGTGCAGAGCACAATGGATTAGCAGTCCATCGCCTTAACCACTCAGCCACCTCGTCACGCGTCTGCATGAAACTGGGATGTGATGTTTTTCTGCATCTATGTTTAGGATGATTACTTTAAAGTGGTTAAACGTTAAAGCGGTGGTAAGTACGTTAAAGCAAAGTGGTTTAAACAACTTTGCCTGGCACTCTCGAACACTAAAGACAACCATCGACGAGGATGGGATTCGAACCCACGCGTGCAGAGCACAATGGATTAGCAGTCCATCGCCTTAACCACTCGGCCACCTCGTTACGTGTCTGCATGAAACTGGGATGTGATGTTTTTCTGCAGCTATGTTTAGGATGATTACTTTAAAGTAGTTAAACGTTAAAGCGGTGGTAAGTTCTTTAAAGCAAAGTGGTTTAAACAACTTTGCCTGGCACTCTCGAACACTAAAGACAACCATCGTTGAGGATGGGTTTCGAACCCATGCGTGCAGAGCACAATGGATTAGCAGTCCATCGCCTTAACCACTCGGCCAACTCGTCATGCGGCTGCATTAAACTGGGATGTGGTGTTTTTCTGCAGCTATGTTTAGGACGATTACTTTAAAGTGGTTAAACGTTACCACCACTTGGTAGGTACATTAAAGCAAAGGGCTTCAAACAACTTTGCCTGGCACTCTCGAACACTAAAAAAATCAATCGACAAGGATGGGATTCGAACCCCCGCGTGCAGAGCACAATGGATTAGCAGTCCATCGGCTTAACCACTCGACCACCTTGTCCCATGTCTGAAGGGACTGAATTCGTGCTTTGCAGCCACTATCATTAACACAATGGAGAAAAAGTTTACCTTAATGTGTTGTAAAAATGTTGAGGTGATGAGAGATTCGAGCCTTAGACTGACCAGCAAGAAGCAATGTATTATTTTGGTTAGGAGACTCACATTTGTGTTGATGGAAGGAGATGTGCTTATGTTTTTTTGTGTGCTAATTTTACTTTATTGGAAAGAACCTAGAGAGAAAGCCTGAGTCTAGAAAAACATAGCATAGCTGGCATTGATCCTACTTCATAAAATGTTTGCAGTGTCCTTGCACTCTTCATTATCCTACCCAACCTCGTAGAGGGCATGCTGAATCAATCCTGAACTCAAATATGTTCTTAGAGACTGAGCATTATGACCCCGCCCCTTTGCTGCCAGAATACCCATAATTCTCTGCTCCCAGATGTACCGAAGCAGTGCAATTTTTTGAGTGAGAAGAGGACAATGAATAAATCTTTTTGTGCATTTCCCTCGCCTCTTTCATAGTCACACTATGAAGCCATCAGTGCCAGAAGCTGATTGCATAGCAGTTTAAAGCTTGATACCATCCTGTCGTTCCATGTCCAGATATGTGCATCGAAGATGTTGTGATGTTTTAGGGCATTCTTTCGCAGAGGCAATATCGTAGCCTATGAGGTTTATCCGAGGCGTGATCTTTGCTGGTTGAAAACTTTACCCAATACCCCGCTAGGTTGACTTTAAATACAGTCAGCCTTGGCAATTTTTGTCAGTCTCTTAGGAGACTTTTCAACTTGTTGAAAAGAATCCTTTGTTCCTGTTGTCTGCTGTTTCGTAAACGGTTGTGAATCCATGAACACGGAGAAGTTTCGGCTTCTCAGATTTTGGGCTTTTCTCAGCCAATCTCAGTAGTACTTTGGAGTTTCTTATGCCCATGTCCAAGCACCAGAGAAGTTGTTTTATTGATCCTGTAATCAGAATGTTATCAGATATTAACCCAAGCTTTTTTGCTGTTATCAATAAAATGTAATTCAGTTAAAGCTTGCCATGATGTGTTGTAAACAGTTGGATGATGCAAGCAGCATCCCTGCAGTTGACTTTTTTTTACTAGGATCTCCGTAGAGCAAAATGGGCTAGCCTAAATGGGGGTACATTAAAGCAAAGTGCTTCAAAAAACTTTGCCTGGCTCTCTCGAACACTAAAGACATTAAACAATGAGGATGGGATTCGAACTCACGCGTGCAGAGCACAATGGATTTGCAGTCAATATCCTTAACCACTTGGCCACCTCGAAACGCGTCTGCATAAAACTGGGATGTTGTGTTTTTCTGCATCTATGTTTAGGATGATTACTTTAAAGTGGTTAAACGTTAAAGCTGTGGTAGGTACATTAAAGCAAAGTGCTTCAAACAACTTTGCCTGGCACTCTCGAACACTAAAGACATCAAACGACGAGGATGGGATTCGAAGCCACGCGTGCAGAGCACAATGGATTAGCAGTCCATCGCCTTAACCACTCGGCCACCTCGTCTCACGTCTGCATAAAACTGGGCTCTGGTGTTTTTCTGCAGCTATGTTTAGGATGATTACTTTAAAGTGGTTAAACGTTTAAGCGGTGGTAGGTACATTAAAGCAAAGTGCTTCAAACAACTTTGCCTGGCACTCTCGAACACTAAAGACATCAAACGACGTGGATGGGATTCGAACCCACGCGTGCAGAGCACAATGGATTAGCAGTCCATCGCCTTAACCACTCGGCCACCTCGTCACGCGGCTGCATTAAACTGGGATGTGGTGTTTTTCTGCAGCTATGTTTAGGATGATTACTTTAAAGTAGTTAAACGTTAAAGCACGTTAAAGCAAAGTGCTGTAAACAACTTTGCCTGGCACTCTCGAACACTAAAGACAACCATCGTTGAGGATGGGATTCAAACCCACGCGTGTAAAGCACAATGGATTAGCAGTCCATCGGCTTAACCACTCGGCCACCTCGTCCCATGTTTGAAGGTCCCATGTCCCGTCCCATGACAGAATTCGTGCTTTGCAGCCACTATCATTAACACAACGGAGAAAAAGTTTACCTTAATGTGTTGTAAAAATGTTGAGGTGATGAGAGATTCGAGCCTTAGACTGACCAGCAAGAAGCAATGTATTATTTTGGTTAGGAGACTCACATTTGTGTTGATGGAAGGAGATGTGCTTATGTTTTTTTGTGTGCTGATTTTACTTTATTGGAAAGAACCTAGAGAGAAAGCCTGAGTCTAGAAAAACATAGCATAGCTGGCATTGATCCTACCTCAGAAAATGTTTGCAGTGTCCTTGCACTCTTCATTATCCTACCCAACCTCGTAGAGGGCATGCTGAATCAATCCTGAACTCAAATATGTTCTTAGAGACTGAGCATTATGATCCCGCCCCTTTGCTGCCAGAATACCCATAATTCTCTGCTCCCAGATGTACCGAAGCAGTGCAATTTTTTGAGTGAGAAGAGGACAATGAATAAATCTTTTTGTGCATTTCCCTTGCCTCTTTCATAGTCACACTATGAAGCCATCAGTGCCAGAAGCTGATTGCATAGCAGTTTAAAGCTTGATACCATCCTGTCGTTCCATGTCCAGATATGTGCATCGAAGATGTTGTGATGTTTTAGGGCATTCTTTCGCAGAGGCAATATCGTAGCCTATGAGGTTTATCCGAGGCGTGATCTTTGCTGGTTGAAAACTTTACCCAATACCCCGCTAGGTTGACTTTAAATACAGTCAGCCTTGGCAATTTTTGTCAGTCTCTTAGGAGACTTTTCAACTTGTTGAAAAGAATCCTTTGTTCCTGTTGTCTGCTGTTTCGTAAACGGTTGTGAATCCATGAACACGGAGAAGTTTCGGCTTCTCAGATTTTGGGCTTTTCTCAGCCAATCTCAGTAGTACTTTGGAGTTTCTTACGCCCATGTCCAAGCACCAGAGAAGTTGTTTTATTGATCCTGTAATCAGAATGTTATCAGATATTAACCCAAGCTTTTTTGCTGTTATCAATAAAATGTAATTCAGTTAAAGCTTGCCATGATGTGTTGTAAACAGTTGGATGATGCAAGCAGCATCCCTGCAGTTGACTTTTTTTTACTAGGATCTCCGTAGAGCAAAATGGGCTAGCCTAAATGGGGGTACATTAAAGCAAAGTGCTTCAAAAAACTTTGCCTGGCTCTCTCGAACACTAAAGACATTAAACAATGAGGATGGGATTCGAACTCACGCGTGCAGAGCACAATGGATTTGCAGTCAATATCCTTAACCACTTGGCCACCTCGAAACGCGTCTGCATAAAACTGGGATGTTGTGTTTTTCTGCATCTATGTTTAGGATGATTACTTTAAAGTGGTTAAACGTTAAAGCTGTGGTAGGTACATTAAAGCAAAGTGCTTCAAACAACTTTGCCTGGCACTCTCGAACACTAAAGACATCAAACGACGAGGATGGGATTCGAAGCCACGCGTGCAGAGCACAATGGATTAGCAGTCCATCGCCTTAACCACTCGGCCACCTCGTCTCACGTCTGCATAAAACTGGGCTCTGGTGTTTTTCTGCAGCTATGTTTAGGATGATTACTTTAAAGTGGTTAAACGTTTAAGCGGTGGTAGGTACATTAAAGCAAAGTGCTTCAAACAACTTTGCCTGGCACTCTCGAACACTAAAGACAACCATCGTTGAGGATGGGATTCAAACCCACGCGTGTAAAGCACAATGGATTAGCAGTCCATCGGCTTAACCACTCGGCCACCTCGTCCCATGTTTGAAGGTCCCATGTCCCGTCCCATGACAGAATTCGTGCTTTGCAGCCACTATCATTAACACAACGGAGAAAAAGTTTACCTTAATGTGTTGTAAAAATGTTGAGGTGATGAGAGATTCGAGCCTTAGACTGACCAGCAAGAAGCAATGTATTATTTTGGTTAGGAGACTCACATTTGTGTTGATGGAAGGAGATGTGCTTATGTTTTTTTGTGTGCTGATTTTACTTTATTGGAAAGAACCTAGAGAGAAAGCCTGAGTCTAGAAAAACATAGCATAGCTGGCATTGATCCTACCTCAGAAAATGTTTGCAGTGTCCTTGCACTCTTCATTATCCTACCCAACCTCGTAGAGGGCATGCTGAATCAATCCTGAACTCAAATATGTTCTTAGAGACTGAGCATTATGATCCCGCCCCTTTGCTGCCAGAATACCCATAATTCTCTGCTCCCAGATGTACCGAAGCAGTGCAATTTTTTGAGTGAGAAGAGGACAATGAATAAATCTTTTTGTGCATTTCCCTTGCCTCTTTCATAGTCACACTATGAAGCCATCAGTGCCAGAAGCTGATTGCATAGCAGTTTAAAGCTTGATACCATCCTGTCGTTCCATGTCCAGATATGTGCATCGAAGATGTTGTGATGTTTTAGGGCATTCTTTCGCAGAGGCAATATCGTAGCTTATGAGGTTTATCCGAGGCGTGATCTTTGCTGGTTGAAAACTTTACCCAATACCCCGCTAGGTTGACTTGAAATACAGTCAGCCTTGGCAATTTTTGTCAGTCTCTTTGGAGACTTATCAACTTGTTGAAAAGAATCCTTTGTTCCTGTTGTCTGCTGTTTCTTAAACGGTTGTGAATCCATGAACACGGAGAAGTTTCGGCTCTTCTCAGCCAATCTCTGTAGTACTTTGGAGTTTCTTACGCCCATGTCCAAGCACCAGAGAAGTTGTTTTATTGATCCTGTAATCAGAATGTTATCAGATATTAACCCAAGCTTTTTTGCTGTTATCAATAAAATGTAATTCAGTTAAAGCTTGCCATGATGTGTTGTAAACAGTTGGATGATGCAAGCAGCATCCCTGCAGTTGACTTTTTTTTACTAGGATCTCCGTAGAGCAAAATGGGCTAGCCTAGATGGGGGTACATTAAAGCAAAGTGCTTCAAAAAACTTTGCCTGGCTCTCTCGAACACTAAAGACATCAAACAATGAGGATGCCATGATGTGTTGCCATGATGTGCAGAGCACAATGGATTAGCAGTCCATCGCCTTAACCACTCAGCCACCTCGTCACGCGTCTGCATGAAACTGGGATGTGATGTTTTTCTGCATCTATGTTTAGGATGATTACTTTAAAGTGGTTAAACGTTAAAGCGGTGGTAAGTACGTTAAAGCAAAGTGGTTTAAACAACTTTGCCTGGCACTCTCGAACACTAAAGACAACCATCGACGAGGATGGGATTCGAACCCACGCGTGCAGAGCACAATGGATTAGCAGTCCATCGCCTTAACCACTCGGCCACCTCGTTACGTGTCTGCATGAAACTGGGATGTGATGTTTTTCTGCAGCTATGTTTAGGATGATTACTTTAAAGTAGTTAAACGTTAAAGCGGTGGTAAGTTCTTTAAAGCAAAGTGGTTTAAACAACTTTGCCTGGCACTCTCGAACACTAAAGACAACCATCGTTGAGGATGGGTTTCGAACCCATGCGTGCAGAGCACAATGGATTAGCAGTCCATCGCCTTAACCACTCGGCCAACTCGTCATGCGGCTGCATTAAACTGGGATGTGGTGTTTTTCTGCAGCTATGTTTAGGACGATTACTTTAAAGTGGTTAAACGTTACCACCGCTTGGTAGGTACATTAAAGCAAAGGGCTTCAAACAACTTTGCCTGGCACTCTCGAACACTAAAAAAATCAATCGACAAGGATGGGATTCGAACCCCCGCGTGCAGAGCACAATGGATTAGCAGTCCATCGGCTTAACCACTCGACCACCTTGTCCCATGTCTGAAGGGACTGAATTCGTGCTTTGCAGCCACTATCATTAACACAATGGAGAAAAAGTTTACCTTAATGTGTTGTAAAAATGTTGAGGTGATGAGAGATTCGAGCCTTAGACTGACCAGCAAGAAGCAATGTATTATTTTGGTTAGGAGACTCACATTTGTGTTGATGGAAGGAGATGTGCTTATGTTTTTTTGTGTGCTAATTTTACTTTATTGGAAAGAACCGAGAGAGAAAGCCTGAGTCTAGAAAAACATAGCATAGCTGGCATTGATCCTACCTCATAAAATGTTTGCAGTGTCCTTGCACTCTTCATTATCCTACCCAACCTCGTAGAGGGCATGCTGAATCAATCCTGAACTCAAATATGTTCTTAGAGACTGAGCATTATGACCCCGCCCCTTTTGCTGCCAGAATACCCATAATTCTCTGCTCCCAGATGTACCGAAGCAGTGCAATTTTTTTAATGGGAAGAGGACAATGAATAAATCTTTTTGTGCATTTCCCTCGCCTCTTTCATAGTCACACTATGAAGCCATCAGTGCCAGAAGCTGATTGCATAGCAGTTTAAAGCTTGATACCATCCTGTCGTTCCATGTCCAGATATGTGCATTGTGTTTTTCTGCATCTATGTTTAGGATGATTACTTTAAAGTGGTTAAACGTTAAAGCTGTGGTAGGTACATTAAAGCAAAGTGCTTCAAACAACTTTGCCTGGCACTCTCGAACACCAAAGACAACCATCGTTGAGGATGGGTTTCAAACCCACACGTGCAGAGCACAATGGATTAGCAGTCCATCGTCTTAACCACTCAGCCACCTCGCCACACGTCTGCATGAAAATGGGCTCTGGAGTTTTTCAGCAGCTATGTTTAGGATGATTACTTTAAATTGGTTAAACGTTAAAGCGGTGGTAGGTACATTAAAGCAAAGTGCTTCAAACAACTTTGCCTGGCACTCTCGAACACTAAAGACATCAATCGACGAGGATGGGATTCTAAAGCCTAGTTCACACTGTCCGATTTTTGCCCCGATTTTGAGTCGCCGACAGGTTTTGTGAAATCGCCGACAAATGCCCGAGATCACAGGCAAATCGGTGCTCGTGCACGCGAGTGACAATCACGCAGTATGAATGATCAAAGACGCGATCAGAGAGAATCGCCGACGAGTCGCCGACGCCGGTGAGATATTTGGCATGCTTAATATCTGGACCTGTCGGCGATTCAAACTCCTGCAGTGTGAACAGCGCTCTGACTGAAAATTACACCGACAGCCAATGAGAGAGTGAGATACAGGGCAGCAGGAGGTTCAGGGAGGAGTTATAAAGCAGAATTTCAGTATTTTAATAGATATATTTACAATTCTATCAAACAGAAACAAAGGCCAAACATTTGCACATCCAGCCATAGCAGCAGCACATTAAATAATTATTTATTTACCTCAAACTGTCTTTGCAGAACAAAATCCTGGCTCCCTCTGTCTCTCCAACAATATCTTCCGCCATAATCTTTTTTCTTTTTCTCCACAAATCAGCGCACATACAATTTGAAGCAAACTTTGTGCAGTTTATCATTTTTAATAACAATTCCAAGTCTCGCGCGAGAACTCCGGTCTGACGCACGTGTGATCTCGCGTTGTTTACTTGTCACATCGCACGTGTGTTTGGGAAACGTAGTTTGCACACCGGAGAGCGAGAGAGTTGTCGGCGATTCTTCCTCTTGATCAGTCATGCAGTGTGAACTCCTCTGTCGTCAAACCATCGTGCAGTGTGAACACAGCAGTGACTGAATGATACCCCAGATAGTCATGCAGTGTGAATAGAGCTGTGACCCGACGAGTTTGAAAATCGTGCAGTCTGAACTAGGCTTTACCCACGCGTGCAGAGCACAATGGATTAGCAGTCCATCGCCTTAACCACTCGGCCACCTGGTCACGCGTCTGCATGAAACTGGGATGTGGTGTTTTTCTGCATCTATGTTTAGGATGATTACTTTAAAGTGGTTAAACGTTAAAGCGGTAGTAGGTACATTAAAGCAAAGTGCTTCAAACAACTTTGCCTGGCACTCTCGAACACTAAAGACATCAAACGACGAGGATGGGATTCGAACCCACGCGTGCAGAGCACAATGGATTAGCAGTCCGTCGCCTTAACCACTCGGCCACCTCGTCACGTGTCTGCATGAAACTGGAATGTGGTGTTTTTCTGCAGCTATATTTAGGATGATTACTTTAAAGCAGTGGTAGGTACATTAAAGCAAAGTGCTTCAAACAACTTTGCCTGGCACTCTCGAACACTAAAGACATCAAACGACGAGGATGGGATTCGAACCCACGCGTGCAGAGCACAATGGATTAGCAGTCCCAGCTGCCGAAGGATAGTCCGACAATTTGAGGGAAATGTTGAAGAATGTTCAACTCCACAGCCAATCACGGCGAAGCACTATAACATTTGCAACCAATCAGAAAGCGCCATTCTTAACATTTTCTTGACATTTTCGACATTTGACCAATCAGAGTTCAAGGAAATGTTGTGAGCGTGTTTACGCTTGTCACCGCTAGTTGGTGTCAGGAGGCTAGTCAAGCTGTCAATCAAGTTTCCGAGCTGAGCCGAAGGTGGCACGAAGTAATGACAAAGTTCTCGGGGGGCGTGTCAGAGTTCAAAAAAAGTTCAGTAGAGGAGCATCACTGGCACGGAGGTCAGCATCATTTTTACGGAGATCAGGTCATCGGATAAAGTATATTTTTTATACAAAAAATACACCGCGAACAGGTAAGAAACCAAATTACACATTTGAATATGTTGTGTTGAGTTTATTTTGTAAAGAAACAATTTTATTAAGGGTAGTTTTGTCCAAAACGACTTAACCTAGGTCAAAAAAAATGTCTGGAAAAAAATCCCATAAAGCCATGTCGGAAAATGAATGGATAATTCGTCTAAAAAAGTTTGCCAGCACTGGAGTTTGGCCATCAACTGAGGGTAACAGGCCAGCTCCTCGACAGAAAAAGTGGTATGAGATGTATCAAAGGGTGAGTGTGTGCTTAGTTTTTGTGACCTTTTCATGAAATAAACGACTTAAGTGTTTGTTGACTTGCATAATTGAACATTAGAATCGTTTGTTTAATGTATTTGCATAACAGAGCAACAACTTAGAGTTCAGTACAAACATGTACCTGATCTCTTTCATTAGAACAACAAATTAGAGTTCAGTACAAACATGTACCTGATCTCATTCATTAGAACAATGCACTGTTACTTATGGTTTACACTAATGTAAACCAGGTATCAATATTATTTATTTATATATATATATATATTTATGTAAATAATGTTGCAGGTATTTGAGATTTATTTCATACTATTAAAAAAATACATGGAAGACTTTTTTGGTCTGGGAGGAGATTTGGAGATTTGAGAGAGAGGGGGCAGGGATGTTGGGGGATGGTTTGAAGGTGTGAAATTAAATGTTCCTCTCTTGTACCTCTCTTGTTCTTTTAATGGGGGAAACAAACTCATTCACTTTTTCTCTAATTTTACATTTTTGTGTCTCCCCTTCAAAGAACATATGACAAAAAATAATTTATATAAAAATAAATATGACACTTCCTGGAAAATGACAGTAAATCAATTTGCCATTCCAGTTTAGTTAGAAATGCATGTATTGTGTATTACATGTCAATTTTTACAGATTGAAAAATGTCCGATGCAGTCTCGCGGCCAGACAACTTTACTTGGAGCAGTCCCAAAGTGCATGTGTGGTTTTCACACTCAAAAGGTAACAATGTGAAGATGTTGCAAGTATTTATTTATTTATTTTTTAAATTTATTTTTATTATATATATATATATATATATATATATATATATATATATATATATATATATATATATATATATATATATATATATATATATATATATATAGTATTAATTTACTAAACATTTTTCATCATTAAAAAATTATTGTATGTATTTTTGTGGTTGTCTTAAACAGGCCACTGTCTCTACTGGACCAGCACCAAGGGTTGTGGAACAACAGCCTTCCGCTACTGGGCCAGCACAGCAGAGTCAGCCTCAGCCTCAGCCTCGGCTCCAGCCCAAGACTACTCCATCTGTGACATCTAGGATTATACCAAGTTTGTCAAGGGTAATAACATTTTTCAAATTTTTACGTTTTAAAGTATAACAGTTAAGTTGAAATATAATGAAGTACAGAAAGTAAAAAGCTGAGTTTTGGCTGGTATGTTTTTCACACCTACCAGCATATAAAAACAAATTAGAGTCACAAACAGCTTGCATGTCATTCATGTATAACAGAAATAAAAGGGGGCCTAAGACACTTCTCTGTGGAACTCTATTATTAATAATTGTTTCCTCAGAGATTGTCCCATTAATTTCTCTGGTAACATTCCACTTATGCACCATTAATTATACACATATTATAAATTCAGCCATTTAGCATCTACTTTGTGGCCATTACAAGTGTAATAACCAATTAAGAGGTTCATCTAGGTTGCTCTCTTAACCAAGAGGGTGGTAATACACACACAAAAAAATTACTTTTATACCATTGTCCAGCTTTTTCTCAGTTATTCAGCAAACATACAGCATGAACCACTTAAGGGACACCATTTTACAGAAAACAGTATGCATATTGTATTTAACTATACAGCAAGAAAGCAGTTCCTTTAATTAACACAATAAAATATAGGAACAATAGATTTTTTTTCTCATTTGCCAAATATGTCATTATATATTTGTTGCAGCAATTATATAATTTAATATATAATTTAAATTTAATCTTTTCATTGAAATTGTTTTTCCCTATTTTAGTTTACCAAGCCAAGATTTGGTGGGTCCCACATTGCTGCAGCAAAGCCCAATCTAAGTATGGCTAGGAAACCATCTCAGGTTGTTGACCAGCCCAGCCCAGCAGTGTCCGGTGATCCTATAACAAGCACCACTGTCTCTGTAAGTACTGGCATAATCCACATTGCATTCTATAAAGACACATTCCAATCCTGTGCACTTTTTAGAAACATATTTTGTATTTCAGGAAATCTCAACGTAATGAACAATACTATATTTCAATTATCATATAGTGTCAATGCGGGCAGATTGGTAATATAGTTGAATATTAAGTGTCCCTAACTGAACAAGCCAAAAGCCAAAGCCGACTACAGTACACTACTGTTTAAAAGTTGGTGAGGGGTTTTTAAAGAAATTGATACTTTTATTCAAGAAGATGCATTAAATACATTTGAAAATAGATTCAAATAAGCCGCGATTTTAAAATGCAATAATATGTCCCAGTATTACTGTTTTGACTATATTAATCTTCAATATTCTTTTTTTTTAAATACGATTATAGTATTGTATAATTTCATCTAGGATGAGTTAAAATTATCGGACAGTTATGTTTGACTGTTTCTCTTGTTATATATACAACATCTATTATATTTCACTTATATTTCACATCATATTTATTATAATTGTACAGACACAAGACCCTGGAGTTCCAGCCTCTGTCCCCAGAACCACTGCAGATGTGACCAGTCCTACAGAGTCGTGCAGTATTGTCTCTGTAAGTAATTTAAAAATTCTATTGGTTTATAAAAGTAATTGAATTGGCATATTAACTGTAACTTAACACAAAATAGCGTTAGCAGCTGACACAGTTTTAAAAAATGTTTGGAACATATGTATACATTTTTTTCTATTAATGTACGGTAAAGTAAGTAGTTGACATCCACTCCAGTAGCTTCCTAAAACACTTTCAAGCTGAATAAACAATAACCAAGTAAACTCATAATGTTAGGACTTGGCTCCCCAAAGGATCAACTTGATATTAAATTTAAAGAAATATTTACATTATTATTTACATAATCAGATGTTTAAAATATTTTAAATAAAGAGATGTTGTTTGTAAAATTACAGAGGATAATCTTTCCTGGCTTTAAGAATATTCATTTCTTTTTGGATGACAGTAGTGATTAATACAAAATTATATTTTATTTTAAAGTTTTGATGTAGCAATAATCACTGTTTTATGTGAGGGTAGTTTTGGAAAAATAAAGTGCTTATTGAACAAATGACCTTGCTAAACTAAATGTTTGGTATTTTTCTTTCACAGACTGCTCCTTCTGGAGCATTGCTGCAAGCTCCATCTGGAGTTCGACTGCATCGTTTGTGGTCGGAGACCTTGCCACAGGAAGATCACAGGTGGATTGCCAGCAGACTTTTTAAATCGGGACCCAAGGGGAAACCAGAGCTTCGTGAAAACCTACAGCTCTGGTATTACCCACCACAGCCAGCACTTACATACAATCAGGCTCCAGCTCCAGACAGATTTTTTTGCCATGCTCTGTTGCTGTGGATGCCATACAAGCTGTGGAGGGTCAAGGTTCTCTGTCCCAATCCTGCCTGTGGACAGCACCAGCTGACAGGAGGCGGTCTGCACAAAAGGGCACGGCAGGTTCTGGACATCGACAGGATGTACAACATGGTCACAGAAACCCTCATCTGTGCCAAGTGCAAAGCCTCGCATGTGTCTTGGAGTCAGACTGTCCTTCAACAGTTGGATCTGGGCCATCGATCTGAGTTTCGGGTCATCCTCACACGGAAGTGAGTACACTTTCATTCCACATCCAGTTGATAGTCCATCATCACATTTATTAGCAAATACTTTACAAAACAAATATGTAAAATATATAAATGTGTGGATTTTGCTTTTCCTAAGGTATGCCTGTGATATGAGGGTCATTCGGCTTCTCCGTGAACGTGGCCTTGGCAACAGTCCCACCCGGGTCATAAAACAACTGCGAGAGAACCACAGCGAGGAGTGGCTCCAGCGGCTGGCCCAGTACACCACGCAATGTGTGGACTTCCTCAATGGACCCGGGGTGTTGCCAGTAAAATTTCAGGAACCCCCAGAGCCTACAGTGGTGCCAAGCTGTAAGTGGCTGCTTACAGTCTACAGCCAAGACATCCTGACAAGGCTGGATGAAATCCATGCAAGGATTACATCCACCTATGGCTCTATCTTGAAGATGGATTCCACTAAAAAGGTTAGTGGTGGATTTTTGTTAATTTATGTTGTTTTTTACTATATCAAAGCATGGCAGTCTGCAGTTTCATTACATTTACAGCATGCTTCATATCATGTATATTACAGATCACCAAGAAGCTGGCTGGGACGGCAAGAGGAACGGGACTCTGGCTTACCTCTGTTGGCAACGAGTTTGGTCAGGTGCTCATAAGTGTGCTTACAGCCCAGGAAGGAGCAGGACTGGACATTATGGTGGATGGTCTGGTGAAACGGTACCAGAAGGCTGGTGTGGACCCACCTGCTGTATTGTACGTGGACTGTGGCTGTTGCACTGAGGTGGGCGAGACCAAGCTCAAAACTAGATTCAGAGGTTGGCCAGATCTCCTGATACGCTTGGACATCTGGCATTTTATGCGCAGGATTGCCTTGGGGTGTACAACTGATGCCCATCAACTGTATCCCATCTTCATGTCACGGCTGTCAGCATGCATTTTTGAGTGGGATGCGGCTGATGTTTCTGAGCTTCGCGTGGCAAAGAGAGAGCAGCTGATATCCCAGGGTTGGCCTGCGCTGACAGATGAAGATGTCCACAAGCATCTCACCAGGGGAGAGCTGGCCCTTCATTGCCGGAGGAGGACCCATGGAGAGGAGACTACCATCCTTCTCCTTGAGCGACTGCTTACAGAGCTCCTGAGCAGCAGGGGCAATGACTCCCTGGGTGTTCCTCTCCTGGACAGAGAAAGGATGGAGCACATCTGGAATGTCCAGAAGAAGCATGTTAAATGCATTCAAGATCCCCCTGGTGTTGTGCTCTATACAGAGACGGGGAGCTTAACCAAGGGAGGCATGCTTCTGAAGACATACAGATGTGCAAGGGGCTCTACTTCTCTCGAGTCCTTTCATTTACATCTGAACCGGTTCATCCCAGGTATGTCTTTGTCACATACAATGTGCATGTGTAAAGAAAGCTCATTAAGTGTCTGTGTTTCTTAAAAACCCGCCATATGCTTGTGTCTATTTACAGGAACCAGTGCGAACAGTCTGAACTTTCAGATTTATCTGCTGGAGGGTCTACACCGGTGGAACCAGGACCGGGAGGCTGCTTCCCTGTCAATGGAGCCATCAGCTTTGCGTAGTTACACAGGAGAACTTGTTTACTGTGTAAACACCAACTACGAAAAGCTGTTTGGCAGGAAAGTGGTCCCCACATTTTGTTCCCCTGCACGTTACACCGGTGAGAGAATTTGTTATTGTTCATGATTTTGCAATTTCTGTGTAATCTCAGTCAATATATTAGATATAACTCTATAGTCTACCGTATCATATTTCTTATGCAAATTTCTAAAGGCCTGTTAGTCCACTGACAGCAAGTTTGCTGAACCCAAGTTCAGTTTAATCAAAATATCCAAAACATTAAAAAAAACTTGGCAATACAAGAAACTGACGTTGACTTGACGTTGGCTAAACAAAACTCTCCAACAGCACGGCAGTTCAAAATGTTACATTCAATGCTAGACAAAGACTGAGGGCTAGAGATAAGGGCTAGACATAAGGGCTAGACATAAGGGCTAGACACAAGGGCTAGACACAAGGGCTAGACACAAGGGCTAGAGAAGGGCTAGACACAAGGGCTAGAGAAGGGCTAGACACAAGGGCTAGAGATAAGGGCTAGACATAAGGGCTAGACACAAGGGCTAGACACAAGGGCTAGAGAAGGGCTACACACAAGGGCTAGAGATAAGGGCTAGACTTAAGGGCTAGAGAAGGGCTAGACACAAGGGCTAGACACAAGGGCTAGACACAAGGGCTAGAGAAGGGCTAGACACAAGGGCTAGAGAAGGGCTAGACACAAGGGCTAGAGATAAGGGCTAGACATAAGGGCTAGAGAAGGGCTAGACACAAGGGCTAGACACAAGGGCTAGAGAAGGGCTAGACACAAGGGCTAGAGAAGGGCTAGACACAAGGGCTAGAGATAAGGGCTAGACATAAGGGCTAGACACAAGGGCTAGACACAAGGGCTAGAGAAGGGCTAGACACAAGGGCTAGAGAAGGGCTAGACACAAGGGCTAAACACAAGGGCTAGAGAAGGGCTAGACACAAGGGCTAGAGAAGGGCTAGACACAAGGGCTAGACACAAGGGCTAGACACAAGGGCTAGACACAAGGGCTAACCCTAACCCATTCTAGACAAAGACTAATGGCAAACATGAGGGCTTAAGTGCAGAGTAAAAATCATGTTACATGTAAATATCAAATATGATCAGGCTTTTGAGGAAAATGTATTTGTACGTCTCTCAATCATCACTGTATTGCATTATGTTTTGCCATCCACAATTAAAGGTTTTGCGCCTCTGAATAAAAAAATGTTATCAGCTCTATTCTTACAATATCACACTATATGAGCTACTACAAAAGCCTAATTTATCAAATATCATACACAACATTTAATTTCTGCTTGTTTATTGTGTTTGTTTCAGGTGAGCTCATTGGAGTGCAGTACCTGTTCCAGCAGACTGGCCAGTCACTGCAGGACATGAATCCAGACTCTGAGCAGACCGCAGAGCTCATTGAGGACCTCAGTGTGGAGGAGCGAGATGAAGATGAGGGCTTCTGTGACATCAGCGAGGATCACACCATTACTGATCCGGAAGCTGTTCTGTCACCATCCTCCACACTCACACTGGGTTCTCCCACCCTGGTCACCAGCAGTGACATATCTGCACTGGGCTCCACATCCCCTTCACTGCTCCCTGACCCCACACATGGCCTCACACAGTCTCATTCATCAGCTGGACCTTCAGGGACTGCTGTCTCTCCTTTCCCCTCAGAGCCAGAGGATGCTGGTCAGGATGATGACGACGACGATGATGATGATGATGATGATGATGGAGAGATGGTAAATACCACTCCTTTGTATTTCTTTCAAATCAAGTATAATATTTCAAACAGTGATGAATTAACATCCATTGCTTTAAATCCAGACTTTCTACATATTCTAAATGTAAACGTAAAGCCTAAAGTCATAAGTAAGCAGGAAATATGCATCAAGTCAGATTTATTTCTATAGTGCTTTGATCTATACATATTGGGTCAAAAGAGCTTTTTTGTGATAAACAGGAAAATAACAGAATTTTGCATCAAATAGATGTCATGTAGTAATTTCTTTGTTTGTGTGTTTGTATTTTTAATAGGCTGTTGACTACCAAAATGTCCCGGGTTATCAGCATGTGGACAGGCTGGCAGAATATCTGGTGGAACTCCGGGGTCACACAACCCTCAGCCTGACCAACCAGGAAGCCAACACAATAATTGCTCTTTGGCAGAACCTGGATGACCAGGACAAGAAAGGGGTGGTGAAAGCAGCTCGTTACCAAAAGAGACTGCTGAGTGGACGCTTCAGAGTCCCAAAGAGGCCCACTCAGAACCCAGGGGTAGAGAGCACCATCAGATGTGTGCTGGGTGCAAGTGGCATAGCTGCTCAGTGGCCTGACTGTTGCCGTCTGGTGGAGACCATCTTCATCAGACTTTGCAATGCTCACCCAAGCCCCAAAAGAAAAGGCAAAGGAGCCCTGTCGAGATGGTCTCTGATCCTGCAAGACTATCGCAGGATAAGGCAGCTTGTACTGGGCAACGGCTTGGTGATGGGAGGGACGTCAATCCAGCTGGTGGAGGTTAACCAGAACACCCTGATTCAGTGGTACAACAACAGACAGAAAAAGCAGGAACTGTCTGTGCTGCTTCAGGGTATTCAGTTGCCTCAGCCCCTCCATGTTGCTCAGGAGCCTCTCCAGGTTGCTAAACGCTTACGGACTGAGCCAGAACAACCAGGGGAACAGCACCAGTTTAAGCTGCCAGAGAGCACAGCAGGTCAGGCAAAGCAGAGGCAGACTTCTGTTGGGCGACCCCCTCTCAGACCCAAGGCACCAGCGCAGAGCCAGATGTTGGTGACACCATCAGCCCCTGGATCATCACTGCAGATGGTACCAAATATTATGATACCAGCAGCACCAGGGTTCCACGGTGTGCCAGTGTTTCAGGTGCCAATGTACCAGGGAGTCCAAATGGTCCAGGGAATCCCAATGGTCCAAGGTGTTCAAATGGTACAAGGAATGCCAATGATCCAGCCACTGTTACAGCCTACAGTGGTGCAGGGAACCAGCTCACAGCCTGCTACACCAGAAACCATGCCTAAGAGACCCTACAGGAGAACTGTAGAGGCAAACACGTGCAAAAAATGTGGGCAATACAAAACCAGTGCAACGGGACATAGCCAGTACAGGGGCAGGGTGTATTGCCCACAGACTGAGACAGTTTGCAAGGAGGTGTGGTTAGAGGAAATGCGGCGAACCATTTCTAAATAATTTATCTTTTTTTTAATATGTATATATATATATATTATTGTATATAGCGTGAAATATTTTTAAACTTTATTTAACATTTTCTTTCTTGTTTTTGAAAACCTATTTATTGATTTTTACAATTGTACATTTAATATTTTAAAGTTGTTATTTAACATTTTATTGACCTTTTATGTTTGAAAATTTGTTTAACATTTTATTTTATTTAACATTCATTACTGTTCTGTTTGCATAATTGCAAAATAAAAACAAATTGGCAAAGTGATTGCATTTTGACTTTTTTACTTTCATATAACACTGCAGCAATAAAACATTTGTATATTAAAAGATCATTTGTACATTTCTTGATCTTGTGATAGATCTTTTTGAGCATATTGGTTATTCAGTAATGGGTCGCATCTTTGTTTATAATAATATAATAATAACACCGTTCCATTGATAATTGTATTTT
This sequence comes from Pseudorasbora parva, assembly GCF_024679245.1. Taxonomy (NCBI): domain Eukaryota; kingdom Metazoa; phylum Chordata; class Actinopteri; order Cypriniformes; family Gobionidae; genus Pseudorasbora; species Pseudorasbora parva. The sequence continues at coordinate 8,358,462 of NC_090193.1, read as the reverse complement.
TCTTTAAAGAACATCAAAAAACACAACAAACTATTTATGTGTATTTTATTAGAACTGGAACAGTATACATTAAAAAATATATTATTTCATTTAAATATAAATATTACAAAAATTTGTTTTGTTGACCTTTTTACTTTCATATAACACTGCAACAATAAAAAAATAATTTGTACATTTTCTTATTAATGTGACAAACATTTTTCAGCAAATGGGTTGCATCTTTCAAATACAGATTTGCAAAAGTCTTGTGTGAATGTAACCTAAAACAAATGCTTGATTAGATCAAATATATAACAACTAGTAAATAATAACAACATTGGTAATTTTATTTTTCATGAAAGAATATCAAAAACACAACAAACTAATTACATATGTGTATTTTATTAACACTGGAACAGTATGCATCCAAAAATGTGTTTATTTAATTCAAATATAAATATTACAAAAAGCTGTCTTTTGCTGGAATCGAACCCCGGTCTTGGTGAGCACCTGCAATAGAAAACCGTGTAATGTAAATGCGTGATTTTCCCACACGAAGTAACCGGAAAAGGCATCACAAGACATATGCTTAGGAAGAAAAATCTCTGAACGTCACATTTCACCCTTTCTTTTCTTCATTTTTTCCCTCTCTTCTTCCCCTTCTCCCTTTCTTCCTTCCCCCTTTTCTTCCCTTCTTCCCCGCCTTTGTTGGACTATTGTTCCCCAGCTTGAGCGCATCGCCTTAACCACTCGGCCACCTCGTCACGCGTCTGCATGAAATTGGAATGTGGTGTTTTTCTGCAGCTATATTTAGGATGATTACTTTAAAGCGGTGGTAGGTACATTAAAGCAAAGTGCTTCAAACAACTTTGCCTGGCACTCTCGAACACTAAAGACATCAAACGACGAGGATGGGATTCGAACCCACGCGTGCAGAGCACAATGGATTAGCAGTCCATCGCCTTAACCACTCGGCCACCTCGTCTCACGTCTGCATGAAACTGGGCTCTGGTGTTTTTCTGCAGCTATGTTTAGGATGATTACTTTAAAGTAGTTAAACGTTAAAGCGGTGGTAAGTACGTTAAAGCAAAGTGCTTTAAACAACTTTGCCTGGCACTCTCGAACACTAAAGACAACCATCGTTGAGGATGGGTTTCGAACCCACGCGTGCAGAGCACAATGGATTAGCAGTGCATCGCCTTAAACACTCGGCCACCTCGTCACACGTCTGCATGAAACTGGGCTCTGGTGTTTTTCTGCAGCTATGTTTAGGATGATTACTTTAAAGTAGTTAAACGTTAAAGCGGTGGTAGGTACGTTAAAGCAAAGTGCTTTAAACAACTTTGCCTGGCACTCTCGAACACCAAAGACAACCATCGTTGAGGATGGGTTTCAAACCCACACGTGCAGAGCACAATGGATTAGCAGTCCATCGCCTTAACCACTCAGCCACCTCGTCACGCGGCTGCATTAAACTGGGATGTGGTGTTTTTCTGCAGCTATGTTTAGGATGATTACTTTAAAGTAGTTAAACGTTAAAGCTTTGGTAAGTACGTTAAAGCAAAGTGCTTTAAACAACTTTGCCTGGCACTCTCGAACACCAAAGACAACCATCGTTGAGGATGGGTTTCAAACCCACACGTGCAGAGCACAATGGATTAGCAGTCCATCGCCTTAACCACTCAGCCACCTCGTCACGCGGCTGCATTAAACTGGGATGTGGTGTTTTTCTGCAGCTATGTTTAGGATGATTACTTTAAAGTAGTTAAACGTTAAAGCACGTTAAAGCAAAGTGCTTTAAACAACTTTGCCTGGCACTCTCGAACACTAAAGACAACCATCGTTGAGGATGGGATTCAAACCCACACGTGCAGAGCACAATGGATTAGCAGTCCATCGCCTTAACCACTCGGCCACCTTGTCACGTGTCTGCATGAAACTGGGATGTGATGTTTTTCTGCATCTATGTTTAGGATGATTACTTTAAAGTAGTTAAACGTTAAAGCGGTGGTAAGTACGTTAAAGCAAAGTGCTTTAAACAACTTTGCCTGGCACTCTCGAACACTAAAGACAACCATCGTTGAGGATGGGATTCAAACCCACGCGTGCAGAGCACAATGGATTAGCAGTCCATCGGCTTAACCACTCGGCCACCTCGTCCCATGTCTGAAGGGACAGAATTCGTGCTTTGCAGCCACTATCATTAACACAACGGAGAAAAAGTTTACCTTAATGTGTTGTAAAAATGTTGAGGTGATGAGAGATTCGAGCCTTAGACTGACCAGCAAGAAGCAATGTATTATTTTGGTTAGGAGACTCACATTTGTGTTGATGGAAGGAGATGTGCTTATGTTTTTTTGTGTGCTGATTTTACTTTATTGGAAAGAACCTAGAGAGAAAGCCTGAGTCTAGAAAAACATAGCATAGCTGGCATTGATCCTACCTCAGAAAATGTTTGCACTGTCCTTGCAATCTTCATTATCCTACCCAACCTCGTAGAGGGCATGCTGAATCAATCCTGAACTCAAATATGTTCTTAGAGACTGAGCATTATGATCCCGCCCCTTTGCTGCCAGAATACCCATAATTCTCTGCTCCCAGATGTACCGAAGCAGTGCAATTTTTTGAGTGAGAAGAGGACAATGAATAAATCTTTTTGTGCATTTCCCTCGCCTCATTCATAGTCACACTATGAAGCCATCAGTGCCAGAAGCTGATTGCATAGCAGTTTAAAGCTTGATACCATCCTGTCGTTCCATGTCCAGATATGTGCATCGAAGATGTTGTGATGTTTTAGGGCATTCTTTCGCAGAGGCAATATCGTAGCCTATGAGGTTTATCCGAGGCGTGATCTTTGCTGGTTGAAAACTTTACCCAATACCCCGCTAGGTTGACTTGAAATACAGTCAGCCTTGGCAATTTTTGTCAGTCTCTTTGGAGACTTATCAACTTGTTGAAAAGAATCCTTTGTTCCTGTTGTCTGCTGTTTCTTAAATGGTTGTGAATCCATGAACACGGAGAAGTTTCGGCTTCTCAGATTTTGGGCTTTTCTCAGCCAATCTCTCTAACCCAAGCTTTTTTGCTGTTATCAATAAAAAGTAATTCAGTTAAAGCTTGCCATGATGTGTTGTAAACAGTTGGATGATGCAAGCAGCATCCCTGCAGTTGACTTTTTTTTACTAGGATCTCCGTAGAGCAAAATAGGCTAGCCTAAATGGGGGTACATTAAAGCAAAGTGCTTCAAAAAACTTTGCCTGGCTCTCTCGAACACTAAAGACATCAAACAATGAGGATGGGATTCGAACTCACGCGTGCAGAGCACAATGGATTTGCAGTCAATATCCTTAACCACTTGGCCACCTCGTCACGCGTCTGCATAAAACTGGGATGTTGTGTTTTTCTGCAGCTATGTTTAGGATGATTACTTTAAAGTAGTTAAACGTTAAAGCGGTGGTAGGTACGTTAAAGCAAAGTGCTTTAAACAACTTTGCCTGGCACTCTCGAACACTAAAGACATTAAACGACGAGGATGGGATTCGAACCCACGCATGCAGGGCACAATGGATTAGCAGTCCATCGCCTTAACCACTCGGCCACCTCGTCACGCGTCTGCATGAAACTGGGATGTGATGTTTTTCTGCATCTATGTTTAGGATGATTACTTTAAAGTAGTTAAACGTTAAAGCGGTGGTAAGTACGTTAAAGCAAAGTGCTTTAAACAACTTTGCCTGGCACTCTCGAACACTAAAGACAACCATCGACGAGGATGAGATTCGAACCCACGCGTGCAGAGCACAATGGATTAGCAGTCCATCGCCTTAAGCACTCGGCCACCTCGTCACACGTCTGCATGAAACTGGGCTCTGGAGTTTTTCTGCAGCTATGTTTAGGATGATTACTTTAAAGTGGTTAAACGTTAAAGCGGTGGTAGGTACATTAAAGCAAACTGCTTCAAACAACTTTGCCTGGCACTCTCGAACACTAAAGACATCAATCGACGAGGATGGGATTCGAACCCACGCGTGCAGAGCACAATGGATTAGCAGTCCGTCGCCTTAACCACTCGGCCACCTCGTCACGCGTCTGCAGGAAACTGGAATGTGGTGTTTTTCTGCAGCTATATTTAGGATGATTACTTTAAAGCAGTGGTAGGTACATTAAAGCAAAGTGCTTCAAACAACTTTGCCTGGCACTCTCGAACACTAAAGACATCAAACGACGAGGATGGGATTCGAACCCACGCGTGCAGAGCACAATGGATTAGCAGTCCATCGCCTTAACCACTCGGCCACCTCGTCACGCGACTGCATGAAATTGGAATGTGGTGTTTTTCTGCAGCTATATTTAGGATGATTACTTTAAAGCGGTGGTAGGTACATTAAAGCAAAGTGCTTCAAACAACTTTGCCTGGCACTCTCGAACACTAAAGACATCAAACGACGAGGATGGGATTCGAACCCACGCGTGCAGAGCACAATGGATTAGCAGTCCATCGCCTTAACCACTCGGCCACCTCGTCTCACGTCTGCATGAAACTGGGCTCTGGTGTTTTTCTGCAGCTATGTTTAGGATGATTACTTTAAAGTAGTTAAACGTTAAAGCGGTGGTAAGTACGTTAAAGCAAAGTGCTTTAAACAACTTTGCCTGGCACTCTCGAACACTAAAGACAACCATCGTTGAGGATGGGTTTCGAACCCACGCGTGCAGAGCACAATGGATTAGCAGTCCATCGCCTTAACCACTCGGCCACCTCGTCACACGTCTGCATGAAACTGGGCTCTGGTGTTTTTCTGCAGCTATGTTTAGGATGATTACTTTAAAGTAGTTAAACGTTAAAGCGGTGGTAGGTACGTTAAAGCAAAGTGCTTTAAACAACTTTGCCTGGCACTCTCGAACACCAAAGACAACCATCGTTGAGGATGGGTTTCAAACCCACACGTGCAGAGCACAATGGATTAGCAGTCCATCGCCTTAACCACTCATCATCTCGTCACGCGGCTGCATTAAACTGGGATGTGGTGTTTTTCTGCAGCTATGTTTAGGATGATTACTTTAAAGTAGTTAAACGTTAAAGCTTTGGTAAGTACGTTAAAGCAAAGTGCTTTAAACAACTTTGCCTGGCACTCTCGAACACTAAAGACAACCATCGTTGAGGATGGGATTCAAACCCACACGTGCAGAGCACAATGGATTAGCAGTCCATCGCCTTAACCACTCGGCCACCTCGTCACGTGTCTGCATGAAACTGGGATGTGATGTTTTTCTGCATCTATGTTTAGGATGATTACTTTAAAGTAGTTAAACGTTAAAGCGGTGGTAAGTACGTTAAAGCAAAGTGCTTTAAACAACTTTGCCTGGCACTCTCGAACACTAAAGACAACCATCGTTGAGGATGGGATTCAAACCCACGCGTGCAGAGCACAATGGATTAGCAGTCCATCGGCTTAACCACTCGGCCACCTCGTCCCATGTCTGAAGGGACAGAATTCGTGCTTTGCAGCCACTATCATTAACACAACGGAGAAAAAGTTTACCTTAATGTGTTGTAAAAATGTTGAGGTGATGAGAGATTCGAGCCTTAGACTGACCAGCAAGAAGCAATGTATTATTTTGGTTAGGAGACTCACATTTGTGTTGATGGAAGGAGATGTGCTTATGTTTTTTTGTGTGCTGATTTTACTTTATTGGAAAGAACCTAGAGAGAAAGCCTGAGTCTAGAAAAACATAGCATAGCTGGCATTGATCCTACCTCAGAAAATGTTTGCACTGTCCTTGCACTCTTCATTATCCTACCCAACCTCGTAGAGGGCATGCTGAATCAATCCTGAACTCAAATATGTTCTTAGAGACTGAGCATTATGATCCCGCCCCTTTGCTGCCAGAATACCCATAATTCTCTGCTCCCAGATGTACCGAAGCAGTGCAATTTTTTGAGTGAGAAGAGGACAATGAATAAATCTTTTTGTGCATTTCCCTCGCCTCTTTCATAGTCACACTATGAAGCCATCAGTGCCAGAAGCTGATTGCATAGCAGTTTAAAGCTTGATACCATCCTGTCGTTCCATGTCCAGATATGTGCATCGAAGATGTTGTGATGTTTTAGGGCATTCTTTCGCAGAGGCAATATCGTAGCCTATGAGGTTTATCCGAGGCGTGATCTTTGCTGGTTGAAAACTTTACCCAATACCCCGCTAGGTTGACTTGAAATACAGTCAGCCTTGGCAATTTTTGTCAGTCTCTTTGGAGACTTATCAACTTGTTGAAAAGAATCCTTTGTTCCTGTTGTCTGCTGTTTCTTAAATGGTTGTGAATCCATGAACACGGAGAAGTTTCGGCTTCTCAGATTTTGGGCTTTTCTCAGCCAATCTCTCTAACCCAAGCTTTTTTGCTGTTATCAATAAAATGTAATTCAGTTAAAGCTTGCCATGATGTGTTGTAAACAGTTGGATGATGCAAGCAGCATCCCTGCAGTTGACTTTTTTTTACTAGGATCTCCGTAGAGCAAAATAGGCTAGCCTAAATGGGGGTACATTAAAGCAAAGTGCTTCAAAAAACTTTGCCTGGCTCTCTCGAACACTAAAGACATCAAACAATGAGGATGGGATTCGAACTCACGCGTGCAGAGCACAATGGATTTGCAGTCAATATCCTTAACCACTTGGCCACCTCGTCACGCGTCTGCATAAAACTGGGATGTTGTGTTTTTCTGCAGCTATGTTTAGGATGATTACTTTAAAGTAGTTAAACGTTAAAGCGGTGGTAAGTACGTTAAAGCAAAGTGCTTTAAACAACTTTGCCTGGCACTCTCGAACACTAAAGACAACCATCGTTGAGGATGGGATTCAAACCCACGCGTGCAGAGCACAATGGATTAGCAGTCCATCGCCTTAACCACTCGGCCACCTCGTCACGTGTCTGCATGAAACTGGGATGTGATGTTTTTCTGCATCTATGTTTAGGATGATTACTTTAAAGTAGTTAAACGTTAAAGCGGTGGTAAGTACGTTAAAGCAAAGTGCTTTAAACAACTTTGCCTGGCACTCTCGAACACTAAAGACAACCATCGTTGAGGATGGGATTCAAACCCACGCGTGCAGAGCACAATGGATTAGCAGTCCATCGGCTTAACCACTCGGCCACCTCGTCCCATGTCTGAAGGGACAGAATTCGTGCTTTGCAGCCACTATCATTAACACAACGGAGAAAAAGTTTACCTTAATGTGTTGTAAAAATGTTGAGGTGATGAGAGATTCGAGCCTTAGACTGACCAGCAAGAAGCAATGTATTATTTTGGTTAGGAGACTCACATTTGTGTTGATGGAAGGAGATGTGCTTATGTTTTTTTGTGTGCTGATTTTACTTTATTGGAAAGAACCTAGAGAGAAAGCCTGAGTCTAGAAAAACATAGCATAGCTGGCATTGATTCTACCTCAGAAAATGTTTGCACTGTCCTTGCACTCTTCATTATCCTACCCAACCTCGTAGAGGGCATGCTGAATCAATCCTGAACTCAAATATGTTCTTAGAGACTGAGCATTATGATCCCGCCCCTTTGCTGCCAGAATACCCATAATTCTCTGCTCCCAGATGTACCGAAGCAGTGCAATTTTTTGAGTGAGAAGAGGACAATGAATAAATCTTTTTGTGCATTTCCCTCGCCTCTTTCATAGTCACACTATGAAGCCATCAGTGCCAGAAGCTGATTGCATAGCAGTTTAAAGCTTGATACCATCCTGTCGTTCCATGTCCAGATATGTGCATCGAAGATGTTGTGATGTTTTAGGGCATTCTTTCGCAGAGGCAATATCGTAGCCTATGAGGTTTATCCGAGGCGTGATCTTTGCTGGTTGAAAACTTTACCCAATACCCCGCTAGGTTGACTTGAAATACAGTCAGCCTTGGCAATTTTTGTCAGTCTCTTTGGAGACTTATCAACTTGTTGAAAAGAATCCTTTGTTCCTGTTGTCTGCTGTTTCTTAAACGGTTGTGAATCCATGAACACGGAGAAGTTTCGGCTTCTCAGATTTTGGGCTTTTCTCAGCCAATCTCTGTAGTACTTTGGAGTTTCTTACGCCCATGTCCAAGCACCAGAGAAGTTGTTTTATTGATCCTGTAATCAGAATGTTATCAGATATTAACCCAAGCTTTTTTGCTGTTATCAATAAAATGTAATTCAGTTAAAGCTTGCCATGATGTGTTGTAAACAGTTGGATGATGCAAGCAGCATGCCTGCAGTTGACTTTTTTTTACTAGGATCTCCGTAGAGCAAAATGGGCTAGCCTAAATGGGGGTACATTAAAGCAAAGTGCTTCAAAAAACTTTGCCTGGCTCTCTCGAACACTAAAGACATCAAACAATGAGGATGGGATTCGAACTCACGCGTGCAGAGCACAATTGATTTGCAGTCAATATCCTTAACCACTTGGCCACCTCGTCACGCGTCTGCATAAAACTGGGATGTTGTGTTTTTCTGCAGCTATGTTTAGGATGATTACTTTAAAGTAGTTAAACGTTAAAGCGGTGGTAAGTACATTAAAGCAAAGTGCTTTAAACAACTTTGCCTGGCACTCTCGAACACTAAAGACAACCATCGTAGAGGATGGGATTCAAACCCACGCGTGCAGAGCACAATGGATTAGCAGTCAATCGGCTTAACCACTCGGCCACCTCGTCCCATGTCTGAAGGTCCCATGTCCCGTCCCATGACAGAATTCGTGCTTTGCAGCCACTATCATTAACACAACGGAGAAAAAGTTTACCTTAATGTGTTGTAAAAATGTTGAGGTGATGAGAGATTCGAGCCTTAGACTGACCAGCAAGAAGCAATGTATTATTTTGGTTAGGAGACTCACATTTGTGTTGATGGAAGGAGATGTGCTTATGTTTTTTTGTGTGCTGATTTTACTTTATTGGAAAGAACCTAGAGAGAAAGCCTGAGTCTAGAAAAACATAGCATAGCTGGCATTGATCCTACCTCAGAAAATGTTTGCAGTGTCCTTGCACTCTTCATTATCCTACCCAACCTCGTAGAGGGCATGCTGAATCAATCCTGAACTCAAATATGTTCTTAGAGACTGAGCATTATGATCCCGCCCCTTTGCTGCCAGAATACCCATAATTCTCTGCTCCCAGATGTACCGAAGCAGTGCAATTTTTTGAGTGAGAAGAGGACAATGAATAAATCTTTTTGTGCATTTCCCTCGCCTCTTTCATAGTCACACTATGAAGCCATCAGTGCCAGAAGCTGATTGCATAGCAGTTTAAAGCTTGATACCATCCTGTCGTTCCATGTCCAGATATGTGCATCGAAGATGTTGTGATGTTTTAGGGCATTCTTTCGCAGAGGCAATATCGTAGCCTATGAGGTTTATCTGAGGCGTGATCTTTGCTGGTTGAAAACTTTACCCAATACCCCGCTAGGTTGACTTGAAATACAGTCAGCCTTGGCAATTTTTGTCAGTCTCTTTGGAGACTTATCAACTTGTTGAAAAGAATCCTTTGTTCCTGTTGTCTGCTGTTTCTTAAACGGTTGTGAATCCATGAACACGGAGAAGTTTCGGCTTCTCAGATTTTGGGCTTTTCTCAGCCAATCTCTGTAGTACTTTGGAGTTTCTTACGCCCATGTCCAAGCACCAGAGAAGTTGTTTTATTGATCCTGTAATCAGAATGTTATCAGATATTAACCCAAGCTTTTTTGCTGTTATCAATAAAATGTAATTCAGTTAAAGCTTGCCATGATGTGTTGTAAACAGTTGGATGATGCAAGCAGCATCCCTGCAGTTGACTTTTTTTTACTAGGATCTCCGTAGAGCAAAATAGGCTAGCCTAAATGGGGGTACATTAAAGCAAAGTGCTTTAAACAACTTTGCCTGGCACTCTCGAACACCAAAGACAACCATCGTTGAGGATGGGTTTCAAACCCACACGTGCAGAGCACAATGGATTAGCAGTCCATCGCCTTAACCACTCAGCCACCTCGTCACGCGGCTGCATTAAACTGGGATGTGGTGTTTTTCTGCAGCTATGTTTAGGATGATTACTTTAAAGTAGTTAAACGTTAAAGCGGTGGTAAGTACGTTAAAGCAAAGTGCTTCAAACAACTTTGCCTGGCACTCTCGAACACTAAAGACAACCATCGTTGAGGATGGGTTTCGAACCCACGCGTGCAGAGCACAATGGATTAGCAGTCCATAGCCTTAACCACTCGGCCACCTTGTCACGCGTCTGCATGAAATTGGAATGTGGTGTTTTTCTGCAGCTATATTTAGGATGATTACTTTAAAGCGGTGGTAGGTACATTAAAGCAAAGTGCTTCAAACAACTTTGCCTGGCACTCTCGAACACTAAAGACATCAAACGACGAGGATGGGATTCGAACCCACGCGTGCAGAGCACAATGGATTAGCAGTCCATCGCCTTAACCACTCGGCCACCTCGTCTCACGTCTGCATGAAACTGGGCTCTGGTGTTTTTCTGCAGCTATGTTTAGGATGATTACTTTAAAGTAGTTAAATGTTAAAGCGGTGGTAAGTACGTTAAAGCAAAGTGCTTTAAACAACTTTGCCTGGCACTCTCGAACACTAAAGACATCAAACGACGAGAATGGGATTCAAAGCCACGCGTGCAGAGCACAATGGATTAGCAGTCCATCGCCTTAACCACTCGGCCACCTCGTCACGTGTCTGCATGAAACTGGGATGTGATGTTTTTCTGCATCTATGTTTAGGATGATTACTTTAAAGTAGTTAAACGTTAAAGCGGTGGTTAGTACGTTAAAGCAAAGTGCTTTAAACAACTTTGTTCAAAGCACTTTGAGAGAGAGCCTGGCACTCTCGAACACTAAAGACAACCATCGTTGAGGATGGGATTCAAACCCACGCGTGCAGAGCACAATGGATTAGCAGTCCATCGGCTTAACCACTCGGCCACCTCGTCCCATGTCTGAAGGGACAGAATTCGTGCTTTGCAGCCACTATCATTAACACAACGGAGAAAAAGTTTACCTTAATGTGTTGTAAAAATGTTGAGGTGATGAGAGATTCGAGCCTTAGACTGACCAGCAAGAAGCAATGTATTATTTTGGTTAAAAAGACTCACATTTGTGTTGATGGAAGGAGATGTGCTTATGTTTTTTTGTGTGCTGATTTTACTTTATTGGAAAGAACCTAGAGAGAAAGCCTGAGTCTAGAAAAACATAGCATAGCTGGCATTGATCCTACCTCAGAAAATGTTTGCAGTGTCCTTGCACTCTTAATTATCCTACCCAACCTCGTAGAGGGCATGCTGAATCAATCCTGAACTCAAATATGTTCTTAGAGACTGAGCATTATGATCCCGCCCCTTTGCTGCCAGAATACCCATAATTCTCTGCTCCCAGATGTACCGAAGCAGTGCAATTTTTTGAGTGAGAAGAGGACAATGAATAAATCTTTTTGTGCATTTCCCTCGCCTCTTTCATAGTCACACTATGAAGCCATCAGTGCCAGAAGCTGATTGCATAGCAGTTTAAAGCTTGATACCATCCTGTCGTTCCATGTCCAGATATGTGCATCGAAGATGTTGTGATGTTATAGGGCATTCTTTCGCAGAGACAATATCGTAGCCTATGAGGTTTATCCGAGGCGTGATCTTTGCTGGTTGAAAACTTTACCCAATACCCCGCTAGGTTGACTTGAAATACAGTCAGCCTTGGCAATTTTTGTCAGTCTCTTTGGAGACTTATCAACTTGTTGAAAAGAATCCTTTGTTCCTGTTGTCTGTTGTTTCTTAAACGGTTGTGAATCCATGAACACGGAGAAGTTTCGGCTTCTCAGATTTTGGGCTTTTCTCAGCCAATCTCTGTAGTACTTTGGAGTTTCTTACGCCCATGTCCAAGCACCAGAGAAGTTGTTTTATTGATCCTGTAATCAGAATGTTATCAGATATTAACCCAAGCTTTTTTGCTGTTATCAATAAAATGTAATTCAGTTAAAGCTTGCCATGATGTGTTGTAAACAGTTGGATGATGCAAGCAGCATCCCTGCAGTTGACTTTTTTTTACTAGGATCTCCGTAGAGCAAAATAGGCTAGCCTAAATGGGGGTACATTAAAGCAAAGTGCTTTAAACAACTTTGCCTGGCACTCTCGAACACCAAAGACAACCATCGTTGAGGATGGGTTTCAAACCCACACGTGCAGAGCACAATGGATTAGCAGTCCATCACCTTAACCACTCAGCCACCTCGTCACGCGGCTGCATTAAACTGGGATGTTGTGTTTTTCTGCAGCTATGTTTAGGATGATTACTTTAAAGTAGTTAAACGTTAAAGCGGTGGTAAGTACGTTAAAGCAAAGTGCTTTAAACAACTTTGCCTGGCACTCTCGAACACTAAAGACAACCATCGACGAGGATGAGATTCGAACCCACGCGTGCAGAGCACAATGGATTAGCAGTCCATCGCCTTAACCACTCGGCCACCTCGTCACACGTCTGCATGAAACTGGGCTCTGGAGTTTTTCTGCAGCTATGTTTAGGATGATTACTTTAAAGTGGTTAAACGTTAAAGCGGTGGTAGGTACATTAAAGCAAAGTACTTCAAACAACTTTGCCTGGCACTCTCGAACACTAAAGACATCAATCGACGAGGATGGGATTCTAACCCACGCGTGCAGAGCACAATGGATTAGCAGTCCATCGCCTTAACCACTCGGCCACCTGGTCACGCGTCTGCATGAAACTGGGATGTGGTGTTTTTCTGCATCTATGTTTAGGATGATTACTTTAAAGTGGTTAAACGTTAAAGCGGTAGTAGGTACATTAAAGCAAAGTGCTTCAAACAACTTTGCCTGGCACTCTCGAACACTAAAGACATCAAACGACGAGGATGGGATTCGAACCCACGCGTGCAGAGCACAATGGATTAGCAGTCCATCGCCTTAACCACTCGGCCACCTCGTCACGCGTCTGCATTAAATTGGAATGTGGTGTTTTTCTGCAGCTATATTTAGGATGATTACTTTAAAGTAGTTAAACGTTAAAGCGGTGGTAAGTACGTTAAAGCAAAGTGCTTTAAACAACTTTGCCTGGCACTCTCGAACACTAAAGACAACCATCGTTGAGGATGGGTTTCGAACCCACGCGTGCAGAGCACAATGGATTAGCAGTCCATCGCCTTAACCACTCGGCCACCTCGTCACACGTCTGGATGAAACTGGGCTCTGGTGTTTTTCTGCAGCTATGTTTAGGATGATTATTTTAAAGTAGTTAAACGTTAAAGCGGTGGTAAGTACGTTAAAGCAAAGTGCTTTAAACAACTTTGCCTGGCACTCTCGAACACTAAAGACAACCATCGTTGAGGATGGGTTTCGAACCCACGCGTGCAGAGCACAATGGATTAGCAGTCCATCGCCTTAACCACTCGGCCACCTCGTCACGCAGCTGAATTAAAATGGGATGGGGTGTTTTTCTGCAGCTATGTTTATGATGATTACGTTAAAGTGGTTAAACGTTAAAGCGGTGGTAGGTACATTAAAGCAAAGTGCTTCAAACAACTTTGCCTGGCACTCTCGAACACTAAAGACATCAAACGACGAGGATGGGATTCGAACCCACGCGTGCAGAGCACAATGGATTAGCAGTCCATCGCCTTAACCACTCGGCCACCTCGTCACGCGTCTGCATGAAACTGGGATGTGAGGTTTTTCTGCATCTATGTTTAGGATGATTACTTTAAAGTGGTTAAACGTTAAAGCGGTGGTAAGTACGTTAAAGCAAAGTGCTTTAAACAACTTTGCCTGGCACTCTCGAACACTAAAGACAACCATCGTTGAGGATGGGTTTCGAACCCACGCGTGCAGAGCACAATGGATTAGCAGTCCATCGCCTTAACCACTCGGCCACCTCGTCACGCAGCTGAATTAAAATGGGATGGGGTGTTTTTCTGCAGCTATGTTTATGATGATTACGTTAAAGTGGTTAAACGTTAAAGCGGTGGTAGGTACATTAAAGCAAAGTGCTTCAAACAACTTTGCCTGGCACTCTCGAACACTAAAGACATCAAACGACGAGGATGGGATTCGAACCCACGCGTGCAGAGCACAATGGATTAGCAGTCCATCGCCTTAACCACTCGGCCACCTCGTCACGCGTCTGCATGAAACTGGGATGTGAGGTTTTTCTGCATCTATGTTTAGGATGATTACTTTAAAGTGGTTAAACGTTAAAGCGGTGGTAAGTACGTTAAAGCAAAGTGCTTTAAACAACTTTGCCTGGCACTCTCGAACACCAAAGACAACCATCGTTGAGGATGGGTTTCAAACCCAGACGTGCAGAGCACAATGGATTAGCAGTCCATCGCCTTAACCACTCGGCCACCTCGTCACGCGTCTGCATGAAATTGGAATGTGGTGTTTTTCTGCAGCTATGTTTAGGATGATTACTTTAAAGTGGTTAAACGTTTAAGCGGTGGTAGGTACATTAAAGCAAAGTGCTTCAAACAACTTTGCCTGGCACTCTCGAACACTAAAGACATCAAACGACGAGGATGGGATTCGAACCCACGCGTGCAGAGCACAATGGATTAGCAGTCCATCGCCTTAACCACTCGGCCACCTCGTCACGTGTCTGCATGAAACTGGGATGTGATGTTTTTCTCCATCTATGTTTAGGATGATTACTTTAAAGTAGTTAAACGTTAAAGCGGTGGTAAGTACGTTAAAGCAAAGTGCTTTAAACAACTTTGCCTGGCACTCTCGAATACTAAAGACAACCATCGTTGAGGATGGGATTCAAACCCACGCGTGCCGAGCACAATGGATTAGCAGTCCATCGGCTTAACCACTCGGCCACCTCGTCCCATGTCTGAAGGGACAGAATTCGTGCTTTGCAGCCACTATCATTAACACAACGGAGAAAAAGTTTACCTTAATGTGTTGTAAAAATGTTGAGGTGATGAGAGATTCGAGCCTTAGACTGACCAGCAAGAAGCAATGTATTATTTTGGTTAGGAGACTCACATTTGTGTTGATGGAAGGAGATGTGCTTATGTTTTTTTGTGTGCTGATTTTACTTTATTGGAAAGAACCTAGAGAGAAAGCCTGAGTCTAGAAAAACATAGCATAGCTGGCATTGATCCTACCTCAGAAAATGTTTGCAGTGTCCTTGCACTCTTCATTATCCTACCCAACCTCGTAGAGGGCATGCTGAATCAATCCTGAACTCAAATATGTTCTTAGAGACTGAGCATTATGATCCTGCCCCTTTGCTGCCAGAATACCCATAATTCTCTGCTCCCAGATGTACCGAAGCAGTGCAATTTTTTGAGTGAGAAGAGGACAATGAATAAATCTTTTTGTGCATTTCCCTCGCCTCTTTCATAGTCACACTATGAAGCCATCAGTGCCAGAAGCTGATTGCATAGCAGTTTAAAGCTTGATACCATCCTGTCGTTCCATGTCCAGATATGTGCATCGAAGATGTTGTGATGTTTTAGGGCATTCTTTCGCAGAGGCAATATCGTAGCCTATGAGGTTTGTCCGAGGCGCGATCTTTGCTGGTTGAAAACTTTACCCAATACCCCGCTAGGTTGACTTGAAATACAGTCAGCCTTGGCAATTTTTGTCAGTCTCTTTGGAGACTTATCAACTTGTTGAAAAGAATCCTTTGTTCCTGTTGTCTGCTGTTTCTGAAATGGTTGTGAATCCATGAACACGGAGAAGTTTCGGCTTCTCAGATTTTGGGCTTTTCTCAGCCAATCTCTGTAGTACTTTGGAGTTTCTTACGCCCATGTCCAAGCACCAGAGAAGTTGTTTTATTGATCCTTTAATCAGAATGTTATCAGATATTAACCCAAGCTTTTTTGCTGTTATCAATAAAATGTAATTCAGTTAAAGCTTGCCATGATGTGTTGTAAACAGTTGGATGATGCAAGCAGCATCCGTGCAGTTGACTTTTTTTTACTAGGATCTCCGTAGAGCAAAATGGGCTAGCCTAAATGGGGGTACATTAAAGCAAAGTGCTTCAAAAAACTTAGCCTGGCTCTCTCGAACACTAAAGACATTAAGCAATGAGGATGGGATTCGAACTCACGCGTGCAGAGCACAATGGATTTGCAGTCAATATCCTTAACCACTTGGCCACCTCGTCACCCGTCTGCATAAAACTGGGATGTTGTGTTTTTCTGCATCTATGTTTAGGATAATTACTTTAAAGTGGTTAAACGTTAAAGCGGTGGTAGGTACATTAAAGCAAAGTGCTTCAAACAACTTTGCCTGGCACTCTCGAACACTAAAGACATCAAACGACGAGGATGGGATTCGAAGCCACGCGTGCAGAGCACAATGGATTAGCAGTCCATCGCCTTAACCACTCGGCCACCTCGTCACGCGGCTGCATTAAACTGGGATGTGGTGTTTTTCTGCAGCTATGTTTAGGATGATTACTTTAAAGTAGTTAAACGTTAAAGCGGATGTAAATACGTTAAAGCAAAGTGCTGTAAACAACTTTGCCTGGCACTCTCGAACACTAAAGACAACCATCCTTGAGGATGAGATTCGAACCCACGCGTGCAGAGCACAATGGATTAGCAGTCCATCGGCTTAACCACTCGGCCACCTCGTCCCATGTCTGAAGGTCCCATGTCCCGTCCCATGACAGAATTCGTGCTTTGCAGCCACTATCATTAACACAACGGAGAAAAAGTTTACCTTAATGTGTTTTAAAAATGTTGAGGTGATGAGAGATTCGAGCCTTAGACTGACCAGCAAGAAGCAATGTATTATTTTGGTTAGGAGACTCACATTTGTGTTGATGGAAGGAGATGTGCTTATGTTTTTTTGTGTGCTAATTTTACTTTATTGGAAAGAACCTAGAGAGAAAGCCTGAGTCTAGAAAAACATAGCATAGCTGGCATTGATCCTACCTCAGAAAATGTTTGCAGTGTCCTTGCACTCTTCATTATCCTACCCAACCTCGTAGAGGGCATGCTGAATCAATCCTGAACTCAAATATGTTCTTAGAGACTGAGCATTATGACCCCGCCCCTTTGCTGCCAGAATACCCATAATTCTCTGCTCCCAGATGTACCGAAGCAGTGCAATTTTTTGAGTGAGAAGAGGACAATGAATAAATCTTTTTGTGCATTTCCCTCGCCTCTTTCATAGTCACACTATGAAGCCATCAGTGCCAGAAGCTGATTGCATAGCAGTTTAAAGCTTGATACCATCCTGTCGTTCCATGTCCAGATATGTGCATCGAAGATGTTGTGATGTTGTAGGGCATTCTTTCGCAGAGGCAATATCGTAGCCTATGAGGTTTATCCGAGGCGTGATCTTTGCTGGTTGAAAACTTTACCCAATACCCCGCTAGGTTGACTTGAAATACAGTCAGCCTTGGCAATTTTTGTCAGTCTCTTAGGAGACTTATCAACTTGTTGAAAAGAATCCTTTGTTCCTGTTGTCTGCTGTTTCTTAAACGGTTGTGAATCCATGAACACGGAGAAGTTTCGGCTTCTCAGATTTTGGGCTTTTCTCAGCCAATCTCAGTAGTACTTTGGAGTTTCTTACGCCCATGTCCAAGCACCAGAGAAGTTGTATTATTGATCCTGTAATCAGAATGTTATCAGATATTAACCCAAGCTTTTTTGCTGTTATCAATAAAATGTAATTCAGTTAAAGCTTGCCATGATGTGTTGTAAACAGTTGGATGATGCAAGCAGCATCCCTGCAGTTGACTTTTTTTTACTAGGATCTCCGTAGAGCAAAATAGGCTAGCCTAAATGGGGGTACATTAAAGCAAAGTGCTTTAAACAACTTTGCCTGGCACTCTCGAACACCAAAGACAACCATCGTTGAGGATGGGTTTCAAACCCACACGTGCAGAGCACAATGGATTAGCAGTCCATCACCTTAACCACTCAGCCACCTCGTCACGCGGCTGCATTAAACTGGGATGTTGTGTTTTTCTGCAGCTATGTTTAGGATGATTACTTTAAAGTAGTTAAACGTTAAAGCGGTGGTAAGTACGTTAAAGCAAAGTGCTTTAAACAACTTTGCCTGGCACTCTCGAACACTAAAGACAACCATCGACGAGGATGAGATTCGAACCCACGCGTGCAGAGCACAATGGATTAGCAGTCCATCGCCTTAACCACTCGGCCAAAAACAGGGCAAAGCGGACTGCCATGGCGGGGGAAAGAAAAAAAAAAGAAAAAGCGAAGGGGGAAAAGGAAAAAGGAAAAAAAAGCGGTGGAACCGGATATTTCTTTTTTTTTATATTTTGTTTGTTACCAGTTCTCTATGCATATTTCCCTTACTAACAAACTAACTAACACATTTCTTAAATAAATATTTATACTTTTACTTAATCGCAAAACACTTCCTCAAATAATTTTTGTACAGCCGAAATAAAACAAAGAACACGTATTTGTATTTCTACTAATATGTTTTATTCAAAAGTCTTAAATCCAATGCAACATTCATAATAAATATTCCTTATGTGTATTAATATAATTTTAAATAATATCGATTGCAACTATAATAAACAAACAAATGCAGTTTAATAATAAAAATATATACATATTTACATATACTAATGATAATAAGCACTTCCACACATAGTTTAATAAAAGTTTATTTAAGTATAATGTAAATAACATATGTGTCTATGTATATATATATATATATATATATATATATATATATATATATATATATATATATATATATATATATATATATATATATATACACATGAATATATATAATTTATACATTTAAAAACTTTAACATTAAAGATAGATAGATAGATAGATAGATAGATAGATAGATAGATAGATAGATAGATAGATAGATAGATAGATAGATAGATAGATAGATAGATAGATAGATAGATAGATAGATAGATAGATAGATAGATAGATAGATAGATAGATAGATAGAAATAATATAATATATGTGTCAGAGGGTGTTTTGGTGTTGGTTCATGTTCATGTTTTATGTTTCATGTTTTTGAGGTATCATGTTCACAGTCATGTTTTTTCATGCACTTCCTGGTTTGTCATGTGATCCTGACATGTGCTCCCTTGTTTTGTGTTCTGTCATGTCATTGGTTTATTGTTTGATCATTGTTCACAGGTGTCCCTTGTCCAGTCATTAGTCTATGTATTTTAGCCCTCATGTTTGCCATGTGTAATAGATGTTGTTACCCACTGTTAGTGAGTATATTGTTTATGTTCTGCTTCATGCCAAGCCTAACCTGTTGTTTAATGTTTTGGATTTAAGGTTGCTCTAATAAAGACTGCACTTGGGTTCTAAACCTTGCCTCCAGTGGACTTAATGTGACAATATGTATAAATACTATAATAAAAAATACTATTCTGCTAAACACCACACACTCTTGCCAGGACTTGCACCTGGAATCTTCCACCCAAAGGATGGATGTGTTACTATTACACCACAAGAGTTTTTGCACTGGTCGTGGGCCTGCACTGCGCTGAGGTCCTGCTTCCATCCCTAACGATGTCTGCTCTGCTGACTGCAAAAAAAAAAATGTTAGTGTTTTCCCTAGGTCAGATAATATTGCCAGCATAGTTAAACTAAATTATTTTTAGCCTTATAAAGCTGCATCATTTGGTATACAAATACCTAATGCATGTAAATGAAAAGCATTAAAAAAAATATATTTGTTTTTTCGAATCCGTTGTCTGATCTTTTTTAAGTTAAACTACTTTCAGTATAATTGTAGAAACACCCACCTTCAGATCTTTGTGCAAGTGTCTTTTTAATGTGTTAGTGCAGTTTAAGTCTCTTACTAAACTGTAATAAAGACCTCATTGATGCACCTTACAAGCAAAGAAATTCATCTAGTATACTGACAGCATCTTCACTAAAATGCACAGCATTGCTTAATTTTGCCTCTGATTAAAACTAATGTTATTTTTCAAGTTTGATGCTCAACAAAAAACTCAAATGTAATCTTTTCTAATTAAATTTTTGTTTAAAAAAAAAAGAGATGGGGAAAAAAACTAAAATTAGTACTGATCATCAGCATAAATAAAATAATCACATTTATCACCACATACCTTATGATAACCACATTTGCAAGTGATTCTTTTCCCAAAGATATCATATACACAGGTCAGATTGTGTAATGGACACTTATGAATTCGGTCCAAGGCATCCTTCCATTTCTTTGCCCCAGGCTTCTTGCCTGTTGTGAAGTGGTACTTCCCTTGGGCATATTTGCACATGATGTCATGCCAATACGAGTCAGGTTTACCCATCTTAGTCATGTCTATAAATATGAAACAAAACTGTAAATATCAGACTTGCATTACTTTTGGGAAATACTTGATTTAAAATCTAAAGAAAAGTGTTAGGGACAAAAAATACAACAGAAGACATTTTTAGGTAGAAGGTGGATTTGACACATTGATGATTGTTTGATTATAGACATGGATGGTTGTTAAAGTATTTAAATTGTATTCCTGTTAATTTATGTGTGTAAAAAGATTTTTTTTTAACTCTATGCCAAATACAATGAACGATAACATTACACTAAACTCAAATAAATACATTGAAAACAGTACAAGTCAACATAATGTAAAAAGCCAAGTTTATATAGTAATTATGCAAAATGTATAAAACATTTAGTTACTAAAGTCATGTTGCAGTGTAGATTTGTCTGACATATCTTTTAAATGCTGCTTACCTTTAACATTACTCGAGATTAACAGTTACATATTTAGATTAATTATTTGCATAAACAAATATTGATGCACTGTAAAGCATATATTTGACTACATGGGTGGTTGTTAAAGTATTTAAATTGTATTTCTGTTAATTCATTTGTGTAAAAAGATTTTTTTTAACTCTATACCAAATACAATGAACGATAACTATGTAATGAGAATACTTAAATAAATACATTGAAAACAGTACAAGTCAATATAATTTAAAAAAAAAAGCCACGTTTATATAGTAATTATGCAAAATGTATAAGAAATTTAGTTACTAAAGTCATGTGCCAGGCAGTGTATCATATGCACAGGACACATATCTTTAAAATGCTGCTTGCCTTAAGAGATTACGCTACCTGTTGTTCTGAGGTCAATTATTTTCATAGACAAATATTGATGAATTTTAGAGCATATATCCGCCTGCTTTGGTAAGCAAACATATACGTGACGATATATTCTAACTCTTTCAGGTTAAAATATATGCTGAACTTAACTTACCTGCTCGTTATACGAAGATATTAGTTTTGAGGTAACGTTAATGATGGGGGTTGGTGTCGGTGATAAAAGATGATGAGTCATTCGAATAAATGGCGCTCTTTTTATGACTGTAGTCACATGACTATATTTCGGCCAATGACTGTTTTGCCCCGTTCAGCCAATGAACGTTTTGCCCCGTTGAGCTCTGTTCGCATACTGTTAGGACTTAACCATTGACTGTTAGGATTGTGTTCGGAATTGTTCGGAATATGTTAGGACTTGTTTCGATTGCGTTCGGAATTTTTAGGAGTGCGTTCGGAATTGTTAGGAGTGCGTTAGGAATTGTTAGACCGGCCGATCGCTGGAAGGAACGGCCACCTCGTCACGCGGCTGCATTAAACTGGGATGTGGTGTTTTTCTGCAGCTATCAATCAACTTTATTTATATAGCGCTTTTACAATCACGATTGTGTCAAAGCAGCTTCACAGTGTCAAACAGGATAATATTGCGACAAAATTAGATTTGGCTGTACAGTCGTACTGGAGAAAACAGTGATGTTATCAGCTTATTTTAATTTATCATATAGCGACAATGTTGGCAGATCAGTATTATAGTTTATAGAATTAAATAAGACCTAATTCATATATTTTATATGTATAATAAGTTGAATAACTTTAATCATATTTTTAGTGTCCCCAACTGAGCAAGCCAAGCCAAAGGCGACAGTGGCAAGGAACCAAAACTCCATCAGGGCGTGATGGAGAAAAATAAACCTTGGGAGAAACCAGACTCAGTCGGGGTGCCAGTTCTCCTCTGGCCTATTAACACACCGTGTAAGATTTATTATTCTGGCAACCTTACAGGTCGGAAATCATATTAGATCGGATTATTCAAAATTTTCAGGGTATCACGGAAGAGACAGATTTATTTAGGATGGGGCGTCAATTACACAAGAGTATGAATACATGAAAGATCGGAATTATTGCGCCGAAGACGGGTTTTGAGCATGTCGTGCCAGTGAGGCAAATTCGGAGGAGACACCATTTGACACGGCTCAGCAGACACTCCAGGATGCGTTGGTCATGTCCAGGCAGGTCCACCATCCGATCCGGACAGGGCCCAGATCCGGGATAAACCTCGGGATAAACAGAGAGACTAACATTAGCGTAGATGTCACTCTTTTTATGATGTAACGAGTACATCAGGTGTTATGGGAAGTGTTCCCGGTTCCGGCTGACCTAGTTAATGCAGCCTAACAATCAGTCAATTGAATTGAATAATGAAAGTTAAAAATGTTCTATGTGTATGCCATAGTAAAGAGATGTGTTTTTAGTCTAGATTTAAACTGACAGAGTGTGTCTGCTTCCCGAACAATGCTAGGAAGACTATTCCACAATTTAGGAGCTAAATAGGAAAATGATCGACCGCCTGCAGTTGATTTAGATATTCTAGGTATTATCAACTGGCCAGAGTTTTGAGACCGCAATCGACGTGATGGGGTATAATGCGTTAAGAGCTCGCTTAAGTACCGGGGAGCTAAACTATTTAGTGCTTTGTAAGTAATAAGCAAGATTTTAAAATGTATGCGATGTTTAATAGGGAGCCAGTGCAGTGTTGACAGAACTGGACTAATATGATCATACTTCCTGGTTCTAGTAAGAACTCTAGCTGCTGCATTTTGGACTAGCTGGAGTTTGTTTATTAAGCGAGCAGGGCAACCACCCAGTAGAGCATTACAATAATCTAGCCTTGAGCTCATGAACGCATGTACTAACTGTTCAGCATTTTGCATTGAAAGCATGTGCCGTAATTTAGATATATTTTTAAGATGATAGAATGCGGTTTTACAGATGCTAGAAACGTGGCTTTCAAATGAAAGATTGGTATCAAAGAGCACACCCAGGTTCCTCACTGACGGCGAGGGCTTGACAGAGCAGTCATCAAGTGTTAGACAGTATTCTCGGTTACTACTTGTGGAGCTTTTCTGTCCAATAATTAAAAATTCAGTTTTATCTGAATTAAGTTGCAGAAAATTACTATTCATCCAATTTTTTATATCAGCTATGCATTCTGTTAATCTTGTGAATTGGTAGGTTTCATCAGGGCGTGAGGAAATATAGAGCTGAGTATCGTCAGCATAACAATGAAAACTAACGCCATGCTTCTTAATGATAGCTCCCAGTGGTAGCATATACAGGGTGAAAAGCAACGGTCCTAACACTGAGCCTTGCGGTACCCCATACTGAACTTGTGATCGGTGTGACATCTCTTCATTTACTGCTACAAACTGATAACGGTCAGATAAGTACGATTTAAACCATGCCAAAGCAGTTCCACTAACGCCAACATAATTTTCGATTCTATTCAGAAGAATATTGTGATCGATAGTATCAAATGCAGCGCTAAGATCGAGTAACACTAATAGAGAGATACAACCACGATCAGATGATAAGAGTAAATCATTTGTAACTCTAATTAGAGCACTCTCAGTACTATGATACGGTCTAAATCCTGACTGGAAATCCTCACATATACCATTTCTTTCTAAAAAAGAACATAATTGTGAAGACACAGCCTTTTCTAGTATTTTTGATAGAAAAAAATACTATGTTTAGGATGATTACTTTAAAGTGGTTAAACGTTAAAGCGGTGGTAGGTACATTAAAGCAAAGTGCTTCAAACAACTTTGCCTGGCACTCTCCAACACTAAAGACATCAAACGACGAGGATGGGATTCAAACCCACGCGTGCAGAGCACAATGGATTAGCAGTCCATCGCCTTAACCACTCGGCCACCTCGTCACGCGTCTGCATGATACTGGGATGTGGTGTTTTTCTGTATCTATGTTTAGGATGATTACTTTAAAGTGGTTAAACGTTAAAGCGGTGGTAGGTACATTAAAGCAAAGTGCTTTAAACCACTTTGCCTGGCACTCTCGAACACTAAAGACATCAAATGACGAGGATGGGATTCGAACCCACGCGTGCAGAGCAAAATGGATTAGCAGTCCATCGCCTTAACCACTCGTCCACCTCGTCACACGTCTGCATGAAACTGGGCTCTGGTTTTTTTCTGCAGCTATGTTTAGGATGATTACTTTAAAGCAAAAAGAAGATCAAAAGCACTTATTAGAGGCACAACACATTTTAGCTCTAGGAAAGTGTCTATTACCAACATAATCCAATCAGAATAGTTAGACTGGACCTAACTGTTTATTAAAACACATATATATTGGAGACGGAGTTCAGACTGGCGCTCAGGTTGTGTTTGCTCACGTGATAACGGTAACGTCATACGCACATGACGTTAAGGAGGTGCGTAAAGCGAGTTACTCCTCTCACTTCTGCTAGTTTTACTGAGATGTCTTATCCCGTGCGAATTGGCCATTAATATTACAGACGTCCTGAGGTAAAATGACTTTACCCCCATGTCCCCATGTTAATCTAGTCCCGTCCGAATAGGGCTTAAGTCTCCACATTTATGAGACCTCACTTGGAAAATACAAATGTAGACTATACATTCCACGGTTATTATTATGTGGCACTAATTACATTGATTAAATAGTTTAGACTTGCTTGACCCCATTTGGGAAATTCAGATGTTTTTGTTTGCATTCAATACAATTTTTAAATGAAAAATTTCATTTTGTCTACTTCAACATACTTGTCTACAATATAAAGAATACATATGTCTGCATTTAAGAAACACATGGGACAATTTATTTATATCAAAAAAATGTTTCCTGAGATGGATCCCCTTTGCTCCTTTTGTGGAGTGGAAGAGTCTGTCCCTCACCTTTTTGGGATTGTTTTCATGTGCTGATCGATTGCTCCTGTCTGTCTGCCTGCTGCTGCTGCCACCACAGTGTTTGTAGCTCTGTATAGCTGTGTTTGAATCTCTATTTGATATATTTTCTTTGTAATTTACACTGCTAAATATAACTTACTCATCACCATATAGTGTTTAATATAGCCTATCAGTTTAAATTTGACATTACTAGCTTTTAATCTAAATCACTACTGTATAAAATCCCTGTTGAACTCTTAATTTGAATTCGTGTGTGACGTCGCAAGGGGGTGGAGTCAGGGACATGCACAAACAAGTTCGTTTCACAGAATAGGCTTGTTTGAGATGAGCAAAATCTGCGCAGAATCGATCACCGGTGATCAGCGCGAGATGCATGCCGGTTAGAAATGTGTCCGAGGGCGGTCCGCCTTGCTCTGATGTCATGCCGACGTATGTCAAAAATCTCTCGCGATGGCGAGGCGGATGTGTCGGATTCTGCAGTCGAGCGCAGTTGCTCTCCACCGACTGCGCGGAGCAAAAGCATGATGGGAAACGACTTGCTGACGACACAGCTTAATGCTCATTGGTTTAAATAACCGTGATGCAAGGTTGTTTTTTAATATATTTGAATTTAAAACTCTGGTATCATGTTTTTATGTGTATAAATTATGTGTGCATATTCTCAAACTCTCGGTCTTTCTGTGGGTTATGTGATTGTTGTCATATTAATAAAAATATATAAAAACATGTGTGTAATTAAAGTAAAAATGCTTGATAAGCAGGCCTTTCGAAAGGAAATAAATAACAAAAACTTTGGGTGCCTTGTTCATAATATTTATTTTCATATAAAAGCAACAGAACTTAAATTACATCCAGTTTATCAGCAACAGAGCGCACAAGTGTGAATCCCGCGATATCTGCAACTGATCTCGCAGGTGTCTGATCCTCTACGAGAAGAGAGAACTCTAATCTCACACACACACACCTGCTCTCGCTGGTGTCTGATCCACTACGAGAAGAGAGAATTGTCCGGCTTGCCTGCACTTTTTTCACTCCTCCCCTCACTGCAGCCGCCTAGTCTCGCCTTTATTTCAGGCGAGGCAAGGCGCATCTCAAACAAGCCTAATGTAATGTCTCGCTGCAATGAGACAGATCGCGGTTTGTTTGGTGTGTGTGCGTTCTTGATAACGTAAGTTTACTTTAATATACATCATTATGTGACTGTGTATAGGTTTATATGCAGACATATGCATGCCTATTTCATATATTGTTGTTTGCCGCGATGTTTATTGCTCGTGCTAAGAATGTTTAGATTAACAGACGCATTTATGCAGGCAAGTCTGTTATTGCCAACATGTATATAACAACGCTGATATGGATCGCCGTTATATTTGTGCTGTCACTTTACTGGCATACAGTTTGGGTGTGTTGTTTACATTATGTATAAGGAGTAGGCCTTTTTGATTGTGTTCAGCATAAAATAATGTTATGCCTCTGTTCTATTACTGGAACAAGAGCTCCATCTTGTGGTCATTGGTTTAATTTCACCCTGTACTACTCAATGTATAACTAAAGGTTGCTTTATTTACTGTGATATATATTTTCAAGCATTGCATTTCATTTATTCATTGTTATTGTTTATTTATTTCAGAAACCACACATAGACCTACATCTAACCCAAACTACTTGTGTATTTGACGGAATAAATAAATGCTTGGGAACTGAAGCTGTCATGCATTTATTTGCCTATAAACCTTCTGATAGAGGTTGAGTATTGGATGTTGACAAGCCAGTGCATTTACGCACATACATCTTTAACAACTACCACACGTTAGCTTTTCGCTAGCCTGGTAGCTTTCCATCCCAGCATCCGGGTCTCCTGTTTTCTGAGTTCTATAGACAACTGTGGTGAGTTGGATTATTAAAAAGACTCCATCAGACAACTGTGGTAAGTTTTGGATTCATCAACAAATACGGTAAGCCATGTCTTCTTCTCCTGTCATTGTCACTTGCACTGCATGCTACATGTTTAGCATATCTATCTCCGTTGGCGAACAGGGCTTCACATGTGATAAATGTAAGGAATTAATCAGGCTGACGGAGAAGATTTCAGATTTAGAGACACGCATCCAAGCTTTATGTGAGAGTAGTGAGAATGTAACAGCTTTAGATACTGCTTTGGATGCGACTAGCTTAGTGAACATTCATTGTTTGGTTCCGGCTGAGCCCACGCAGCAGGGCTGGGTGACGATGAGAAAGCATAGTCACGGATCAAAAAACCACTCTTCCGTTCCGATTAGAACATCAAACAGGTTCTCCCCACTCAGTGACGCACCCACTGAGGATCCTGTTGAAAGTGCCCTAGTTATTGGCGATTCTATTACACGGAACGTGAAAATAGAGACACCAGCCACCATAGTCACATGTTTACCGGGAGCCAGAGCGCCTGACATCAAAGCAAATTTAAAAGTGCTGGCTAAAGCTAATCGTAAATTCTCTAAGATTATTATTCACGTTGGCACTAATGATGTTCGACTTCGCCAGTCGGAGATCACCAAAATTAACATTAAAGAGGTGTGTAAACTCGCAAGTACGACGTCAAAAGCCGTATTTTTCTCTGGTCCTCTCCCTGCGAAAAGGAGTGATGAAATAGTTAGCAGATTATCATCACTCAATGGCTGGTTGTCTAAGTGGTGTCTGCAAAATAACATAGGTTTCATAGACAATTGGAAAAGTTTTTGGGGCAGACCTGACCTGTTGAAGATAGACGGCATTCATCCCTCCTGGGCTGGTGCTGCTCTTCTCTCTAGTAATTTGGCACATAGTCTTAGAGCTAAACCTTGACTCACTGGGGCCCAGGTCAGGAAGCAGACAAACTGGCTAAACCAACCGTCTGCTAGCTGTCTCTAGTCACCAAAGTCAGCTAAATCCCAGCACATAGAGACTCTTTCACCTAGATATTATCACATAGAGACTGTGTCTGTTCCCCGAATTAGTAAATACAAAAAACCATCAAAACCATTCAACAGTAAAAATTTAATTGATGTCCAACAAATAAACAACAGATATAATACGGATGAACAATTGATAAAGCTTGGGTTGCTGAATATTCGATCCCTTTCGCCAAAAACGCTTGTTGTCAATGATATGATTATAGATCATAACTTAGATGTGCTGTGTTTGACAGAAACCTGGCTAAAACCTGACGATTACATTACTTTAAATGAGTGCACCCCCCGAGATTATTGTTACAAACATGAGCCACGTCTGAAAGGTAATGGGGGAGGTGTTGCTGTAATTTATAATAATATTTTCAGTATTACTCAGAAGTCTAGTTTCAAATATAATTCCTTTGAAGTTTTGGTGCTTTATGTAACGCTGTGTAGTGTAAATGATAAATCCCTTCTGACATTTGTGTTGGCTACTGTATACAGGCCACCAGGGCACAATACAGACTTTATCAAAGAATTTGCTGGTTTTGTATCGGAGTTAGTATTAGCTGTAGATAAAGTACTAATTGTTGGGGATTTTAATATCCACGTAGACAATGAAAAAGACGCATTGGGATTGGCATTTAGAGACATTCTAAACTCTATTGGAGTTAGACAACACGTATCGGGACCCACTCATCGCCTTAATCATACTTTAGATCTAATAATGTCACATGGAATAAATGTTGATACTGTTAAAATTCTGCAGCAGAGCGATGACATCTCAGATCATTACCTAATATCATGTATACTTAATTTACCTAAGGCTGCAAAGCCGTCCCCTCGCTTCAAACATGGCAGGACGATAACCGCTGCGACTAAAGATTGCTTTGTACATAATCTTCCTCATCAGTTCCATCTCCTCAGCATTACAGATAGCCAAGAGGAACTTGATGCTGCAACAGAAACTATTGACTCTCTCTTTACTAGCACTTTAGATATAGTTGCTCCCCGGCGCTTAAAGAAGATTAAAGCAAATAATCCAACACCGTGGTACAACGAGCACACTCGGGCCCTTAAAACAGCAGCCAGAAAAATGGAGCGCAGCTGGAAGAAAACAAAACTAGAGGTTTTTCGCAATTTGTGGAAAGAGAGCATGATTGCATACAGAAAGGCCATAAAAACTGCTAGATCTGCTTATTTCTCAACTCTTTTAGAAGAAAACAAACACAACCCTAAGTATTTATTCGATACAGTGGCTAAATTATCAAAAAATAAAGCTTCAGCTTCTGATGTTTGTAAACAACACAGCAGTAATGACTTTATGAACTTCTTTACTAGTAAGATTGATAATATTAGGAATAAAATGATAACCATGCAGCCGTCTATTACAGTATCACTTCAGACAGAGCATTGTAGTGTCACTGAGGAAAAATTACACTCATTCACTGCTATAGGAGGAGAAGAATTGGCTAAACTTGTAAAATCATCAAAATCAACAACATGTATGCTTGACCCTATACCGACTAGGCTATTAAAAGAGATACTTCCAGAGGTCATAGATCCTCTGCTTAATATCATTAATTCATCTTTGACATTAGGATATGTACCGAAAACTTTTAAGTTGGCTATAATTAAACCACTTATTAAAAAAACGCAACTTGATCCTAAAGAATTAGTCAATTACAGGCCAATCTCGAATCTACCGTTTCTATCAAAAATACTAGAAAAGGCCGTGTCTTCACAATTATGTTCTTTTTTAGAAAGAAATGGTATATGTGAGGATTTCCAGTCAGGATTTAGACCGTATCATAGTACCGAGACAGCACTAATTAGAGTTACAAATGATTTACTCTTATCATCTGATCGTGGTTGTATCTCTCTATTAGTGTTACTCGATCTTAGCGCTGCATTTGATACTATCGATCACAATATTCTTCTGAATAGAATCGAAAATTATGTTGGCGTTAGTGGAACTGCTTTGGCATGGTTTAAATCGTACTTATCTGACCGTTATCAGTTTGTAGCAGTAAATGAAGAGATGTCACACCGATCACAAGTTCAGTATGGGGTACCGCAAGGCTCAGTGTTAGGACCGTTGCTTTTCACCCTGTATATGCTACCACTGGGAGATATCATTAGGAAACATGGCGTTAGTTTTCATTGTTATGCTGACGATACTCAGCTCTATATTTCCTCACGCCCTGACGAAACCTACCAATTCACAAGATTAACAGAATGCGTAGCTGATATAAAAAATTGGATGAATAGTAATTTTCTGCAACTTAATTCAGATAAAACTGAATTTTTAATTATTGGACAGAAAAGCTCCACAAGTAGTAACCGAGAATACTGTCTGACACTTGATGACTGCTCTGTCAAGCCCTCGTCGTCAGTGAGGAACCTGGGTGTGCTCTTTGATACCAAACTTTCATTTGAAAGCCACGTTTCTAGCATCTGTAAAACCGCATTCTATCATCTTAAAAATATATCTAAATTACGGCACATGCTTTCAATGCAAAATGCTGAACAGTTAGTACATGCGTTCATGAGCTCAAGGCTAGATTATTGTAATGCTCTACTGGGTGGTTGCCCTGCTCGCTTAATAAACAAACTCCAGCTAGTCCAAAATGCAGCAGCTCGAGTTCTTACTAGAACCAGGAAGTATGATCATATTAGTCCAGTTCTGTCAACACTGCACTGGCTCCCTATTAAACATCGCATACATTTTAAAATCTTGCTTATTACTTACAAAGCACTAAATAGTCTAGCTCCCCGGTACTTAAGCGAGCTCTTAACGCATTATACTCCATCACGTCGATTGCGGTCTCAAAACTCTGGCCAGTTGATCATACCTAGAATATCTAAATCAACTGCAGGTGGTCGATCATTTTCCTATTTAGCTCCTAAATTGTGGAATAGTCTTCCTAGCATTGTTCGGGAAGCAGACACACTCTGTCAGTTTAAATCTGGACTAAAAAAACATCTCTTTACTATGGCATACACATAGAACATTTTTAACTTTCATTATTCAATTCAATTGACTGATTGTTAGGCTGCATTAACTAGGTCAGCCGGAACCGGGAACACTTCCCATTACACCTGATGTACTCGTTACATCATAAAAAGAGTGACATCTACGCTAATGTTAGTCTACATATCCTAATGTCAAAGATGAATTAATGATATTAAGCAGAGGATCTATGACCTCTGGAAGTATCTCTTTTAATAGCCTAGTCGGTATAGGGTCAAGCATACATGTTGTTGATTTTGATGATTTTACAAGTTTAGCCAGTTCTTCTCCTCCTATAGCAGTGAATGAGTGTAATTTTTCCTCAGTGACCCTGCAGTGCTCTGTCTGAAGTGATACTGTAATAGACGGCTGCATGGTTATAATTTTATTCCTAATATTATCAATCTTACTAGTAAAGAAGTTCATAAAGTCATTACTGCTGTGTTGTTTACAAACATCAGAAGCTGAAGCTTTATTTTTTGATAATTTAGCCACTGTATCGAATAAATACTTAGGGTTGTGTTTGTTTTCTTCTAAAAGAGATGAGAAATAAGCAGATCTAGCAGTTTTTATGGCCTTTCTGTATGCAATCATGCTCTCTTTCCACAAATTGCGAAAAACCTCTAGTTTTGTTTTCTTCCAGCTGCGCTCCATTTTTCTGGCTGCTGTTTTAAGGGCCCGAGTGTGCTCGTTGTACCACGGCGTTGGATTATTTGCTTTAATCTTCTTTAAGCGCCGGGGAGCAACTATGTCTAAAGTGCTAGTAAGGAGAGAGTCAATAGTTTCGGTTGCAGCATCAAGTTCATCTTGGCTATCTGTAATGCTGAGGAGATGGAACTGATGAGGAAGATTATGTACAAAGCAATCTTTAGTCGCAGCGGTTATCGTCCTGCCATATTTGAAGCGAGGGGATGGCTTTGCAGCCTTAGGTAAATTAAGTATACATGATATTAGGTAATGATCTGAGATGTCATCGCTCTGCTGCAGAATTTTAACAGTATCAACATTTATTCCATGTGACATTATTAGATCTAAAGTATGATTAAGGCGATGAGTGGGTCCTGATACGTGTTGTCTAACTCCAATAGAGTTTAGAATGTCTCTAAATGCCAATCCCAATGCGTCTTTTTCATTGTCTACGTGGATATTAAAATCCCCAACAATTAGTACTTTATCTACAGCTAATACTAACTCCGATACAAAACCAGCAAATTCTTTGATAAAGTCTGTATTGTGCCCTGGTGGCCTGTATACAGTAGCCAACACAAATGTCAGAAGGGATTTATCATTTACACTACACAGTGTTACATAAAGCACCAAAACTTCAAAGGAATTATATTTGAAACTAGACTTCTGAGTAATACTGAAAATATTATTATAAATTACAGCCACACCTCCCCCTTTACCTTTCAGACGTGGCTCATGTTTGTAACAATAATCTCGGGGGGTGCACTCATTTAAAGTAATGTAATCATCAGGTTTTAGCCAGGTTTCTGTCA
This sequence comes from Pseudorasbora parva, assembly GCF_024679245.1. Taxonomy (NCBI): domain Eukaryota; kingdom Metazoa; phylum Chordata; class Actinopteri; order Cypriniformes; family Gobionidae; genus Pseudorasbora; species Pseudorasbora parva. Next base: position 8,326,063 of record NC_090193.1, on the reverse strand, counting down.
AACACAGCACATCTAAGTTATGATCTATAATCATATCATTGACAACAAGCGTTTTTGGCGAAAGGGATCGAATATTCAGCAACCCAAGCTTTATCAATTGTTCGTCCGTATTATATCTGTTGTTTATTTGTTGGACATCAATTAAATTTTTACTGTTGAATGGTTTTGATGGTTTTTTGTATTTACTAATTCGGGGAACAGACACAGTCTCTATGTGATAATATCTAGGTGAAAGAGTCTCTATGTGCTGGGATTTAGCTGACTTTGGTGACTAGAGACAGCTAGCAGACGGTTGGTTTAGCCAGTTTGTCTGCTTCCTGACCTGGGCCCCAGTGAGTCAAGGTTTAGCTCTAAGACTATGTGCCAAATTACTAGAGAGAAGAGCAGCACCAGCCCAGGAGGGATGAATGCCGTCCATCTTCAACAGGTCAGGTCTGCCCCAAAAACTTTTCCAATTGTCTATGAACCCTATGTTATTTTGCAGACACCACTTAGACAACCAGCCATTGAGTGATGATAATCTGCTAACTATTTCATCACTCCTTTTCGCGGGGAGAGGACCAGAGAAATATACGGCTTTTGACATCGTACTTGCGAGTTTACACACCTCTTTAATGTTAATTTTGGTGATCTCCGACTGGCGAAGTCGAACATCATTAGTGCCAACATGAATAATAATCTTAGAGAATTTACGATTAGCTTTAGCCAGCACTTTTAAATTTGCTTTGATGTCAGGCGCTCTGGCTCCCGGTAAACATGTGACTATGGTGGCTGGTGTCTCTATTTTCACATTCCGTGTAATAGAATCGCCAATAACTAGGGCACTTTCAACAGGATCCTCAGTGGGTGCGTCACTGAGTGGGGAGAACCTGTTTGATGTTCTAATCGGAACGGAAGAGTGGTTTTTTGATCCGCGACTATGCTTTCTCATCGTCACCCAGCCCTGCTGCGCGGGCTCAGCCGGAACCAAACAATGAGTGTTCACTAAGCTAGTCGCATCCAAAGCAGTATCTAAAGCTGTTACATTCTCACTACTCTCACATAAAGCTTGGATGCGTGTCTCTAAATCTGAAATCTTCTCCGTCAGCCTGATTAATTCCTTACATTTATCAGATGTGAAGCCCTGTTCGCCAACGGAGATAGATATGCTAAACATGTAGCATGCAGTGCAAGTGACAATGACAGGAGAAGAAGACATGGCTTACCGTATTTGTTGATGAATCCAAAACTTACCACAGTTGTCTGATGGAGTCTTTTTAATAATCCAACTCACCACAGTTGTCTATAGAACTCAGAAAACAGGAGACCTGGATGCTGGGATGGAAAGCTACCAGGCTAGCGAAAAGCTAACGTGTGGTAGTGATTTAGATTAAAAGCTAGTAATGTCAAATTTAAATTGATAGGCTATATTAAACACTATATGGTGATGAGTAAGTTATATTTAGCAGTGTAATTTACAAAGAAAATATATCAAATAGAGATTCAAACACAGCTATACAGAGCTACAAACACTGTGGTGGCAGCAGCAGCAGGCAGACAGACAGGAGCAATCGATCAGGAACAATCAATCAGCCGTACAGCCGTACAATAATTCCGATCTTTCATGTATTCATACTCTTGTGTAATCGACGCCCCATCCCATCATTTATTTCCAAATAAATCTGTCTCTTCCGTTATACCCTGAAATTTTGAATATTCCAATCTAATATGATTTCTGACCTGTAAGGTTGCCAGAATAATAATCTTACACGGTGTGTTAATAGGCCAGAGGAGAACTGGCACCCCGACTGAGTCTGGTTTCTCCCAAGGTTTATTTTTCTCCATCACGCCCTGATGGAGTTTTGGTTCCTTGCCACTGTCGCCTTTGGCTTGGCTTGCTCAGTTGGGGACACTAAAAATATGATTAAAGTTATTCAACTTATTATACAAATAAAATGTATGAATTAGGTCTTATTTAATTCTATAAACTTAAATACTGATCTGCCAACATTGTTGCTATATGATAAATTAAAATAAGCTGATAACATCACTGTTTTCTCCAGTACGACTGTACAGCCAAATCTAATTTTGTCGCAATATTATCCTGTTTGACACTGTGAAGCTGCTTTGACACAATCGTGATTGTAAAAGCGCTATATAAATAAAGTTGATTGATTGATGTAGTTACTTTTTTTTTTTTTTTTTTTTTTTTTTGAAGAAATTTAGTTTGTTTGTACGGTTTTCTCTCTTAGACCATTTTTATTTGGAGTTTAAGGATGTCCCATTTGTATTTTTTTGTATAACTCTGACAATAGTCTTAAAGACAAGTTTGTTTTTTCTTATAAATCTATTTATTTTTCTAGCTATGTTTTTTTATACACAAGTGCAATTTTTTTGTCTGTTAAACCTTTCTTTATTTATTTTTTTAAAGATCTGAAATGTAATTTAGATACTGTCTTTTCTTCCAGCAATGCCAAAGCTTAAAGTCCTCTATGCGGTGCAAGAAGTATATATACCTTTTTATAATGTAAAAAGGTAAAAACTGTCTCACTCTCTTGAACCTAATTTAGGCTACTATAAATTTCACATCACCCCTGGCTCAATGTTGTTGTTGTTGTTTTTTTGTGTGCTTTTTTTTTATAGTTACCTATATATATATATATATATATATATATATATATATATATATATATATATATATATATATATATATAGTTTTCTTTTTTATTATTTAAATATGTATTTTTTTTGTTTGTTTTTTTAATTCATTTTGCTGCCTCGGTCTATTGTTTATATTTGTTTTGTTGTTGTTGAATCCTTTTTGAACTGTGGCTGTTTGCTTTTGTATTTGTTCAATAAAAAAATTATAATAATATATATTTTTTAAAAGTGACACCGCTGTCACAAAAAACTTTGGCGATGACAGGAAGTGACGGCAAAAGTACGTTTTCGCACATGCGCAGGACAAATCGTGTTTCCGGTACGGATCGAGTAGTGACACAGCACTTCGAGAAAGGGTTCACTTTCGGAAACTACACAAGCACTACCACTACCCTCTCTCAAGTCTAAAGAACTCCATGTCCCTCTGTTAAACAAAAGTACTCTCCAGTTACAAAATTATGAAACACTAAGCATAAATACATGAATGATTATAGAGGTATATATATATATATATATATATATATATATATATATATGAGTACGCCTATTGTTAACTTCGTGGAAAATCGGGTGACCATGGAGATCGCAAAACGCAAAGCTTATGGCCCACCTCACACTGTAAAAAATTGTGTCGTAAAATAACGGTAATCTACTGGCAGCTGTGGTTGCCAGCAATGTACTGTTAATTTACAGCCCTCTACTGTTTATATACAGCTCTCATTTTTTACAGTATTTTACCGTAATAATACCATGAAAGGTAACTTTTCATTTGGAAAACTAATTGCTTCAAACAGTTCTCATTTTAAAACTAGTATTTATAGGTGTTTGTATCGTAAAACTTCATTTGAGTCATTACACACGTGTAAGGTGTAGTAGTGAAATAATTTAGAAACATGACTTTAACTTCACTTTTTGCGGTTCATTGTGAGCAATAGCACACACGCATGTGATAAATTACTCAACAAACTGCTCATAACTGCATCAGCAAACACAGTCACTGCCGTTAAATAAAGCATCAGGCAGCACATCATCAATGTTTCTCTGCTCATCCTGGACTGAAGCACAGGCTCTACTCTTCAGCACAACGGTAACCCACAAAACTAATGAATTCAACTAAAAGATCTCTTCTATATCATCTTGTGCAACAACACATAAACACAGGTCATTTTAATATTTACTCTCCTTATCAGTTACTGACTTTGCACAACTTTTTTCTAATAACTTTCACTAATATTTCAGTGCAAATATCTTGATTAATCTGGTAAATCTGACTGTTACGTTTTACAGTATATTACTGTTTTTCCTTGATTTAACGGTAATCTACTGGCAGCTCTGGTTGCCAGTAAAGTGCTGTTTTTTTACAGAACTTTTCCGTAAATGAATTTACAGTTTCTTACTGTTAATTTACGGTTCCCTCTGTGGGTTTTTTCATCTAACCCCTTTAACCCTTTTAACCCCACAGCAAAATCTTCAGTTTTAAATGAACACTGAAAAGTGTACACACTACAGAGTGTTAGAGTAATTGAAGCATTGATGAAGTTCATGAGATAATTAAGAGATTAATTAAGTGATAACTGAGAACACCTGTTAACAAGAATTACTGAAGGACAGAGAAACACAAGAACTACAACTGACTTCAGCCACAGCTTTAGATGAAATCAACTGAAGATAAAAGAAGACATTAAATCTCTGAAGATCTCATCAGAGGATTAAACTACTTCACAAACAGCATTACCAGCTTCACACATTACTAACCAGACTGACTTTATTTGTGTCAGACGACTACAGAAGCTCTTATTGAGAATTATCAGATCTTTAGGTGTTGATGTTTAATTGAAAATATTTGGTCACCATTATCGTGATCAGTGTTTGCTTCAGTTGGGCTCTTGGCCCTTGACTTTGTAATGATAGTCTTTCTTTGTCTGCTATAACTGTGTGTTTCTTAAACACGTTTATTGTAGCAAAAAAGCCAAGAAAAAAAATATGGTCAGAAGTTATTGACTATGCTTTGCTATAATTGTAATAGGATGTTTAGCTTATTAATCTTGTCCAGTGTTTCTTCCCCAAACAAACCCATTCTTTTAAAAACACATACATTTATTCTTAATTTATGTTATTAAACTGGGACCCTTCTGAAATTATCAACCACTGATTAGGAATTAGTTATAATTTAAAGTCATGAGTTCAAAAATTAGTTTGCTCTCTGCTGTCATTTAGACTCACATAGACATGAAGAATCAGCGTATGAATCTCAACAATGGTGACAATCAATAAAAAAAACGAACAGATCAACTCTGAACATCACAAAACACTACTCAAAGTCAACACAACAACAGCAGCAAAAATAAAAGCAAATAATAAGAATTAAAGAAAATAACCAGGCTATTCAGCAGCATAATTTATTCATGCCGCAATGCATGCTGGGAGTTTTGAGTGTCACCACGGCTGAGATTCATACGCCGATTCTTGATGTCTATGTGAGTCAGATTGATTCAGATGTTTTGACCACAAGCTGTTCCCATGCTCTTCAAATTATCTGGTTGTTGCAATGATGTTATAAAATTGTAGGGTTCTAGTTTTACAAAAAAATTAAGCATCACCTACATGTTTATAGATAAGACTAGTAAATTATTAGTGAATTAAACTATTATTAAATAGTCAACATAACCAACTCATGGTTTTTTCTCAGCTTTGCTTGCTATAACAAAAGTATTGAAAACACACCGTTACAGCAACGAGAGAAAAACTGATGTTATTGTGTCAATGTTCAAGAGCCCAACTAAAGCAAACACTGATCACCATAATGGTAACGTCAGAAGAAACAATAAAACATCATCTGTTCATTCTCAATAAGAGCTTCTGTAGTCGTCTGACAGAAATAAAGTCAGTCTGGTTAGTAATGTGTGAAGCTGGTAATGCTGTTTGTGGAGTTGTTTAATCCTCTGATGAGATCTTCAGAGATTTAATGTCTTCTTTTATCTTCAGTTGATGAAATCATGTTTCTCTTTCCTTCAGTGATAACAGCAGGTGTTCATCAGTGTCTGAATTCACTCTCTTCTTTCCTCTCTCTCTGTTGAGTGGTCTATATCAGTGAACTAGTGTAGGGAATAGTGAATAAGGGGATAGGGAGTGATTTTGAACACAGCCTCTGAGTGTCGACTTTAAGTGTGTTAATTCACAGTATATTACTGTTGGCTATTTTCTCGAAAATGACAAATATTACCCAGAATGCATTGTTTTCTACAGTATATTACTGTTTTAATGGAAAACAGCATTTTACTGTCAAAATGTGGCCGTTTTTTTACAGCATTTTTTTACAGTGCACAATGTCTAACTTTACCTCTCTCGTTCGGCATGAATGTTGTTTCCATGGCTGCGAGGTAACATTTAATTGCTAACCTATTAACGTTATTTATTTTGTAAATAAAGCGGTGTGCTTCACTCGTGTCATATCCATGTTAAACAGCATTCACATACAAAAAATGTTTTTTGGCCGACCACCGCTGGTGCTTCTCTCACCGCTGGTGCGATCTTCTCGCGGTGGTAAAAAAATAAAATAAAAATGCCACCGTCACTGTGCAGCCCTAGACGGAACAGTATAAAGGGTTACAGAACAGGAATTAATGCACTAATGTTACACAACAAGACTTATCTTTGTTCACAAGTGTGTTCTTAATTTGTATTGAGTGTCTAATAGTTATTTTAAAGCAGCACTAGGTAACTTTTCAACCTTCATAATATATTTTTTAAGACTCTTGTGATGATAAATCGACTTAAAATAGGTTGAATGACCCGTCTGCCATAGCCTGATGGGGTCTGTATCGTTTTTAATCATTAAACTTCGGGTTTCGGGTAGTAACCCGAGAACAAAAAGAACTACAAAATTCGACTGCTTTATGGCATATACGTCACTTCCACCAACATCCACACTTCCTTAAATTTGGACGTGCGAGCCCAACTTTGTTCGTCGGATAATATAGTCATGTCCGAAGCAGCAGAGACAAATAAGAAAGAAAAGGTTTTGTTGGAGGAAAGCAATAAGAGGAAACGAAAAAGTGATGGGATTAAAGGCAGGACGAGGATCAACATGTGACCAGCGTTTGCTCGTCGGCGTGAGCTGAAGGAGGCGTGCCCGACCGATGCTGTCAGGCTTGTTACGGTGAGCTACCACTCAAACATTGAACTGAAGTATCATATAGATTCTGTAAAACGGTAACCAATAGACTACTATAATGACGCTGGCTTGTAAACGTGAGCATCGTGATTATTTGGAGTTTGAAAAAAATAAAACCCATGAAATTATATTCATATGACATGCTGAAACATATGCCACTGACTGTAACGTTACCTGGGATGAAGACATTTCACACGCGCCGCCAGAAGAACTCTGAACTCCTCTTGCAGTGTCCAGGGGAACTGTTAGTGCTGCACCAACCCGCGGGACGCTTTTATGAAGTTATTAGGCCCGCACCGCACCACTGTATATATTTTTACAACCCGCCGCGCACCCGCGACCATTAAATAGACATACGGGGTCCGCGGGTTATGAGACGACCCGCGCATCACTAGTTCAGGGCTATCAGGGTTGTCATGTCAACAAATGCACGCGCGATGGCATCCCCTGTTGTAGGATGACAGATCTTACGACAGTAGTTGAGGACATTATTTTTTCCAAACTGTAGGGGGACCCCGAGAGCAAAAGTAGCCAAGTGCGGCTTTAAGGCATGTGGGCCATGCTCATCCATTGCCCCCACCAATCCTAACGTTAATTTATGTTAACTCTATACAGAGTCAAATACATGTGGTGCACGACTTCAGCGTTCGTCACAATATTTTAATGGACGAAATTTAATAGGCAGCTAGCAAGTTTCAATGGCGTCAATTTATGTTTGTGTAACAATAATCTATATGTTAGTTATTTGTTTTTAACGATAACTAAATTCTATCTTGAGACCAGCTTAAAACGTGATCGCTAAACACTAGGTTATGGCTGCTTAAGGCTGGTAAGCTAAACATTTAGGTGAAACGTTACCTTGTGATTAACGTTAAGTTAGTGATGTTCGTGTTCCCAAGTTAACGTTGGCTAGCAAAACTTCGGTCGACCCCTAAACAACTTTGCATCATCATTAACATGAGAAAGTTATCTCTGTAATTCAACTTGACAAAATGATCTAAGCACAAAACAGAGGCGAATATTTTGAAAATGAATACTAAGACTTTAAAACTTTACTTACTTTGATATTCAGCAGAAGCGCGTCTTCTCATCTAAACCCGCAGCAGCGACGTCCGTGACAGATTGTAATGGCGGTCGGACAACGCAACGTTCAACCTTCAACAAATCCTTTGGGGAGGAGTCACTGTTACTCTGTAATTTAGCTCCCACTCTACTGGCACATTTTACTCTGTACACTCAAAACAGAGCAAAAACTACTATTTTTGAGGAAAAAATTAATAACTTCGGAAAAACTACTCCACCAATGTCGTCTGAAGCAAATGAAAAGTGGGTGGGTGGGTAATTTACTTTTTACTACCGTTTAACGTTTGACGCCATATTTACTATAAATATTTATACATACATACATATTTACAAATATACTGCCGTTTACTAAACGACTGATTGGAGCAGACAAATTTCGACTCACATTTCGGAACGGCATTTGTTTTTGAATAAAAATGGAGAAAATATTAGAAAAGTAGAAATAAAGCGTCTAACATGTGTTTAATAATAAGTGTTTTTTTATGGTTAGGGGTAGTTAAACAGACATGTACTGAATTAGAGACGATCAAAGTGAGTGGTCCAACATCGTTGGCCGTAAAAAGTGGGTGGGTGAGTCATATATATATATATATATTGCATTGACCAGCAGGTGTCTAGTGTGCATTCGAAGCCTCAAGAAATGAACCACTTTCCAACACATCAGGCTGGAAAGCTTCATTTCGCCAACACTAGTAATTCGTTAAGGGCCTCTATAATCTTGTGAATCTGCATAATTGGCCCCAATAGCAATAAAAGGACCACCTATCTTGAAGGATGAGAAAAAATGTGTACCCAATATTTTGAGAAAATATTTCACATGGTCACACTTAGATATCAAGATTTGGCCTATGATTCACAACAACGGTGACAATCAAAGCAAGCATCAGTGCGGTACTATGAAGCCACCCATCATGCATTGCAGCATGAAGTTTTTTTTTGTAACCGTTGTTGTAAATCATAGGCCAAATCTTCATGCCTGTGTGTGAGCATGGGAAATATTTTCTCAAAACTTTGGGTGCATGTACTTTATCATCCTTCAGGATAAGGCTATTGGTGCCAGTACCATAGTCACAAGATTATAGAGGCTATAAACAAATTACTATTCTGCTGAACAAGAACACAAAATCAGATGCTCACTTTCTGATGATTTAGTTATTATCAAGTGACAACACCTGATGTCATTTTAGTTTTGCTTTCTCAGCCACAACTATTGTGGTTCATACACAGTTACAGCAGCATAAGAAACATTAACACATGTATGGGGACCAATAGCCCAACTAAAGCTAACGCTTCCCTCCACATTGGTGACTTCAAATTAACCATAAATCCTCAACATCTAAATATCTGTTAATTTAGTTTTCATGATTTTTGGATAAACACACATTTTCTGTTAGTTGCTTTGAAATTACAAATAGAACATATGTCCACAATGAGCACATTTGAACTAGTGTTTAAATGGATATTTCCGTCGTAATGAGACGAGAGAGGTATGTATCAACTCGTTTAAGTTAAGGGAATAACATAGTTTAATATGAAAAAGCGGTGAAGTAACCCTTTAACCTTGAGGTCCATGAGTGTCTATATCAGACGTGCAGATCACGTCCAAAACAGACGTCATAAAAACTTTCATTCTGGCTCCTCAGTAGACCTCTTTTCAACGTCAGCCTCTAGCTGCAAGACGTTTTTTTTTTGGACATAACTTTGCTTAGTGGGAAGTTGCAATTAGTAATAGTGTTTAATATAGCCTATCAAGTTAAATTTGACATTACTAGCTTTTAATCTAACTCACTACCACACGTTAGCTTTTCGCTAGCCTGGTAGCTTTCCATCCTAGCATCCGGGTCTCCTGTTTTCTGAGTTCTTTAGACAACTGTGGTGAGTTGGATTATTAAAAAGACTCTATTAGACAACTGTGGTAAGTTTTGGATTCATCAACAAATACGGTAAGCCATGTCTTCTTCTCCTGTCATTGTCACTTGCACTGCATGCTACATGTTTAGCATATCTATCTCCGTTGGCGAACAGGGCTTCACATCTGATAAATGTAAGGAATTAATCAGGCTGACGGAGAAGATTTCAGATTTAGAGACACGCATCCAAGCTTTATGTGAGAGTAGTGAGAATGTAACAGCTTTAGATACTGCTTTGGATGCAACTAGCTTAGTGAACACTCATTGTTTGGTTCCGGCTGAGCCCGCGCAGCAGGGCTGGGTGACGATGAGAAAGCATAGTCGCGGATCAAAAAAACGCTCTTCCGTTCCGATTAGAACATCAAACAGGTTCTCCCCACTCAGTGACGCACCCACTGAGGATCCTGTTGAAAGTGCCCTAGTTATTGGCGAGTCTATTACACGGAATGTGAAAATAGAGACACCAGCCACCATAGTCACATGTTTACCGGGAGCCAGAGCGCCTGACATCAAAGCAAATTTAAAAGTGCTGGCTAAAGCTAATCGTAAATTCTCTAAGATTATTATTCACGTTGGCACTAATGATGTTCGACTTCGCCAGTCGGAGATCACCAAAATTAACATTAAAGAGGTGTGTAAACTCGCAAGTACGATGTCAAAAGCCGTATTTTTCTCTGGTCCTCTCCCTGCGAAAAGGAGTGATGAAATAGTTAGCAGATTATCATCACTCAATGGCTGGTTGTCTAAGTGGTGTCTGCAAAATAACATAGGTTTCATAGACAATTGGAAAAGTTTTTGGGGCAGACCTGACCTGTTGAAGATAGACGGCATTCATCCCTCCTGGGCTGGTGCTGCTCTTCTCTCTAGTAATTTGGCACATAGTCTTAGAGCTAAACCTTGACTCACTGGGGCCCAGGTCAGGAAGCAGACAAACTGGCTAAACCAACCGTCTGCTAGCTGTCTCACATCACCAAAGTCAGCTAAATCCCAGCACATAGAGACTCTTTCAACTAGATATTATCATATAGAGACTGTGTCTGTTCCCCGAATTAGTAAATACAAAAAAACATCAAAACCATTCAACAGTAAAAATTTAATTGATGTCCAACAAATAAACAACAGATATAATACGAATGAACAATTGATAAAGCTTGGGTTGCTGAATATTCGATCCCTTTCGCCAAAAACGCTTGTTGTCAATGATATGATTATAGATCATAACTTAGATGTGCTGTGCTTGACTTTAAATTACTTTAAATGTGCTGTGCTTGACTTTAAATTACTTTAAATGAGTGCACCCCCCGAGATTATTGTTACAAACCTGAGCCACGTCTGAAAGGTAAAGGGGGAGGTGTTGCTATAATTTATAATAATATTTTCAGTATTACTCAGAAGTCTAGTTTCAAATATAATTCCTTTGAAGTTTTGGTGCTTTATGTAACGCTGTGTAGCGTAAATGACAAATGACATCTCAGATCATTACCTAATATCATGTATACTTAATTTACCTAAGGCTGCAAAGGTAAATTAAGTATACATGATCCCCTCGCTTCAAATATGGCAGGACGATAACCGCTGCGACTAAAGATTGCTTTGTACATAATCTTCCTCATCAGTTCCATCTCCTCAGCATTACAGATAGCCAAGAGGAACTTGATGCTGCAACAGAAACTATTGACTCTCTCTTTACTAGCACTTTAGACATAGTTGCTCCCCGGCGCTTAAAGAAGATTAAAGCAAATAATCCAACGCCGTGGTACAACGAGCATACTCGGGCCCTTAAAACAGCAGCCAGAAAAATGGAGCGCAGCTGGAAGAAAACAAAACTGGAGGTTTTTCGCAATTTGTGGAAAGAGAGCATGATTGCATACAGAAAGGCCATAAAAACTGCTAGATCTGCTTATTTCTCAACTCTTTTAGAAGAAAACAAACACAACCCTAAGTATTTATTCGATACAGTGGCTAAATTATCAAAAAATAAAGCTTCAGCTTCTGATGCTTGTAAACAACACAGCAGTAATGACTTTATGAACTTCTTTACTAGTAAGATTGATAATATTAGGAATAAAATTATAACCATGCAGCCGTCTATTACAGTATCACTTCAGATAGAGCACTGTAGTGTCACTGAGGAAAAATTACACTCATTCACTGCTATAGAAGGAGAAGAATTGGCTAAACTTGTAAAATCATCAAAATCAACAACATGTATGCTTGACCCTATACCGACTAGGCTATTAAAAGAGATACTTCCAGAGGTCATAGATCCTCTGCTTAATATCATTAATTCATCTTTGACATTAGGATATGTACCGAAAACTTTTAAGTTGGCTATAATTAAACCACTTATTAAAAAAACGCAACTTGATCCTAAAGAATTAGTCAATTACAGGCCGTTTCTGTCAAAAATACTAGAAAAGGCTGTGTCTTCACAATTATGTTCCTATTTAGAAAGAAATGGTATATGTGAGGATTTCCAGTCAGGATTTAGACCGTATCATAGTACTGAGACTGCTCTACAAATGATTTACTCTTATCATCTGATCGTGGTTGTATCTCTCTATTAGTGTTACTCGATCTTAGCGCTGCATTCGATACTATCGATCACAATATTCTTCTGAATAGACTCGAAAATTATGTTGGCGTTAGTGGAACTGCTTTGGCATGGTTTAAATCGTACTTATCTGACCGTTATCAGTTTGTAGCAGTAAATGAAGAGATGTCACACCGATCACAAGTTCAGTATGGGGTACCGCAAGGCTCAGTGTTAGGACCGTTGCTTTTCACCCTGTATATGCTACCACTGGGAGATATCATTAGGAAACATGGCGTTAGTTTTCATTGTTATGCTGACGATACTCAGCTCTATATTTCCTCACGCCCTGACGAAACCTACCAATTCACAAGATTAACGGAATGCATAGCTGATATAAAAAATTGGATGAATAGTATTTTCCTGCAACTTAATTCAGCTAAAACTGAATTTTTAATTATTGGACAGAAAAGCTCCACAAGTAGTAACCGAGAATACTGTCTAACACTTGATGACTGCTCTGTCAAGCCCTCGTCGTCAGTGAGGAACCTGGGTGTGCTCTTTGATACCAATCTCTCATTTGAAAGCCACGTTTCTAGCATCTGTAAAACCGCATTCTATCATCTTAAAAATATATCTAAATTACGGCACATGCTTTCAATGCAAAATGCTGAACAGTTAGTACATGCGTTCATGAGCTCAAGGCTAGATTATTGTAATGCTCTACTGGGTGGTTGCCCTGCTCGCTTAATAAACAAACTCCAGCTGGTCCAAAATGCAGCAGCTAGAGTTCTTACTAGAACCAGGAAGTATGATCATATTAGTCCAGTTCTGTCAACATTGCACTGGCTCCCTATTAAACATCGCATACATTTTAAAATCTTGCTTATTACTTACAAAGCACTAAATAGTTTAGCTCCCCGGTACTTAAGCGAGCTCTTAACGCATTATACTCCATCACGTCTATTGCGGTCTCAAAACTCTGGCCAGTTGATAATACCTAGAATATCTAAATCAACTGCAGGCGGTCGATCATTTTCCTATTTAGCTCCTAAACTGTGGAATAGTCTTCCTAGCATTGTTCGGGAAGCAGACACACTCTGTCAGTTTAAATCTGGACTAAAAACACATCTCTTTACTATGGCATACACATAGAACATTTTTAACTTTCATTATTCAATTCAATTGACTGATTGTTAGGCTGCATTAACTAGGTCAGCCGGAACCGGGAACACTTCCCATAACACCTGATGTACTCGTTACATCATAAAAAGAGTGGCATCTACGCTAATGTTGTCTCTCTGTTTATCCTGAGGTTTATCCCGGATCTGGGCCCTGTCCGGATCGGATGGTGGACCTGCCTGGACATGACCAGCTCATCCTGGAGTGTCTGCTGAGCCGTGTCAATTGGTGTCTCCTCTGAATTTGCCCCACTGGCACGACATGCTCAAAACCCGTCTTCGGCGCAATATCAATCAATCAATCACCTTTATTTATATAGCGCTTTTACAATCACGATTGTGTCAAAGCAGCTTCACAGTGTCAAACAGGGTAATATTGCGACAAAATTAGATTTGGCTGTACAGCCGTACTGGAGAAAACAGTGATGTTATCAGCTTATTTTAATTTATCATATAGCGACAATGTTGGCAGATCAGTATTATAGTTTATAGAATTAAATAAGACCTAATTCATATATTTTATTTGTATAATAAGTTGAATAACTTTAATCATATTTTTAGTGTCCCCAACTGAGCAAGCCAAGCCAAAGGCGACAGTGGCAAGGAACCAAAACTCCATCGGGGCATGATGGAGAAAAATAAACCTTGGGAGAAACCAGACTCAGTCGGGGTGCCAGTTCTCCTCTGGCCTATTAACACAACGTGTAAGATTATTATTCTGGCAACCTTACAGGTCGGAAATCATATTAGATCGGATTATTCAAAATTTTCAGGGTATCACGGAAGAGACAGATTTATTTAGGATGGGGCGTCAATTACACAAGAGTATGAATACATGAAAGATCGGAATTATTGCGCCGAAGACGGGTTTTGAGCATGTCGTGCCAGTGAGGCAAATTCGGAGGAGACACCATTTGACACGGCTCAGCAGACACTCCAGGATGCGTTGGTCATGTCCAGGCAGGTCCACCATCCGATCCGGACAGGGCCCAGATCCGGGATAAACCTCGGGATAAACAGAGAGACTAACATTAGCGTAGATGCCACTCTTTTTATGATGTAACGAGTACATCAGGTGTTATGGGAAGTGTTCCCGGTTCCGGCTGACCTAGTTAATGCAGCCTAACAATCAGTCAATTGAATTGAATAATGAAAGTTAAAAATGTTCTATGTGTATGCCATAGTAAAGAGATGTGTTTTTAGTCTAGATTTAAACTGACAGAGTGTGTCTGCTTCCCGAACAATGCTAGGAAGACTATTCCACAATTTAGGAGCTAAATAGGAAAATGATCGACCGCCTGCAGTTGATTTAGATATTCTAGGTATTATCAACTGGCCAGAGTTTTGAGACCGCAATCGACGTGATGGGGTATAATGCGTTAAGAGCTCGCTTAAGTACCGGGGAGCTAAACTATTTAGTGCTTTGTAAGTAATAAGCAAGATTTTAAAATGTATGCGATGTTTAATAGGGAGCCAGTGCAGTGTTGACAGAACTGGACTAATATGATCAAACTTCCTGGTTCTAGTAAGAACTCTAGCTGCTGCATTTTGGACTAGCTGGAGTTTGTTTATTAAGCGAGCAGGGCAACCACCCAGTAGAGCATTACAATAATCTAGCCTTGAGCTCATGAACGCATGTACTAACTGTTCAGCATTTTGCATTGAAAGCATGTGCCGTAATTTAGATATATTTTTAAGATGATAGAATGCGGTTTTACAGATGCTAGAAACGTGGCTTTCAAATGAAAGATTGGTATCAAAGAGCACACCCAGGTTCCTCACTGACGACGAGGGCTTGACAGAGCAGTCATCAAGTGTTAGACAGTATTCTCGGTTACTACTTGTGGAGCTTTTCTGTCCAATAATTAAAAATTCAGTTTTATCTGAATTAAGTTGCAGAAAATTACTATTCATCCAATTTTTTATATCAGCTATGCATTCTGTTAATCTTGTGAATTGGTAGGTTTCATCTGGGCGTGAGGAAATATAGAGCTGAGTATCGTCAGCATAACAATGAAAACTAACGCCATGTTTCCTAATGATATCTCCCAGTGGTAGCATATACAGGGTGAAAAGCAACGGTCCTAACACTGAGCCTTGCGGTACCCCATACTGAACTTGTGATCGGTGTGACATCTCTTCATTTACTGCTACAAACTGATAACGGTCAGATAAGTACGATTTAAACCATGCCAAAGCAGTTCCACTAACGCCAACATAATTTTCGATTCTATTCAGAAGAATATTGTGATCGATAGTATCAAATGCAGCGCTAAGATCGAGTAACACTAATAGAGAGATACAACCACGATCAGATGATAAGAGTAAATCATTTGTAACTCTAATTAGAGCAGTCTCAGTGCTATGATACGGTCTAAATCCTGACTGGAAATCCTCACATATACCATTTCTTTCTAAAAAAGAACATAATTGTGAAGACACGGCCTTTTCTAGTATTTTTGATAGAAACGGTAGATTCGAGATTGGCCTGTAATTGACTAATTCTTTAGGATCAAGTTGCGTTTTTTTAATAAGTGGTTTAATTATAGCCAACTTAAAAGTTTTCGGTACATATCCTAATGTCAAAGATGAATTAATGATATTAAGCAGAGGATCTATGACCTCTGGAAGTATCTCTTTTAATAGCCTAGTCGGTATAGGGTCAAGCATACATGTTGTTGATTTTGATGATTTTACAAGTTTAGCCAGTTCTTCTCCTCCTATAGCAGTGAATGAGTGTAATTTTTCCTCAGTGACCCTGCAGTGCTCTGTCTGAAGTGATACTGTAATAGACGGCTGCATGGTTATAATTTTATTCCTAATATTATCAATCTTACTAGTAAAGAAGTTCATAAAGTCATTACTGCTGTGTTGTTTACAAACATCAGAAGCTGAAGCTTTATTTTTTGATAATTTAGCCACTGTATCGAATAAATACTTAGGGTTGTGTTTGTTTTCTTCTAAAAGAGATGAGAAATAAGCAGATCTAGCAGTTTTTATGGCCTTTCTGTATGCAATCATGCTCTCTTTCCACAAATTGCGAAAAACCTCTAGTTTTGTTTTCTTCCAGCTGCGCTCCATTTTTCTGGCTGCTGTTTTAAGGGCCCGAGTGTGCTCGTTGTACCACGGCGTTGGATTATTTGCTTTAATCTTCTTTAAGCGCCGGGGAGCAACTATGTCTAAAGTGCTAGTAAGGAGAGAGTCAATAGTTTCGGTTGCAGCATCAAGTTCATCTTGGCTATCTGTAATGCTGAGGAGATGGAACTGATGAGGAAGATTATGTACAAAGCAATCTTTAGTCGCAGCGGTTATCGTCCTGCCATATTTGAAGCGAGGGGATGGCTTTGCAGCCTTAGGTAAATTAAGTATACATGATATTAGGTAATGATCTGAGATGTCATCGCTCTGCTGCAGAATTTTAACAGTATCAACATTTATTCCATGTGACATTATTAGATCTAAAGTATGATTAAGGCGATGAGTGGGTCCTGATACGTGTTGTCTAACTCCAATAGAGTTTAGAATGTCTCTAAATGCCAATCCCAATGCGTCTTTTTCATTGTCTACGTGGATATTAAAATCCCCAACAATTAGTACTTTATCTACAGCTAATACTAACTCCGATACAAAACCAGCAAATTCTTTGATAAAGTCTGTATTGTGCCCTGGTGGCCTGTATACAGTAGCCAACACAAATGTCAGAAGGGATTTATCATTTACACTACACAGTGTTACATAAAGCACCAAAACTTCAAAGGAATTATATTTGAAACTAGACTTCTGAGTAATACTGAAAATATTATTATAAATTACAGCCACACCTCCCCCTTTACCTTTCAGACGTGGCTCATGTTTGTAACAATAATCTCGGGGGGTGCACTCATTTAAAGTAATGTAATCATCAGGTTTTAGCCAGGTTTCTGTCAAACACAGCACATCTAAGTTATGATCTATAATCATATCATTGACAACAAGCGTTTTTGGCGAAAGGGATCGAATATTCAGCAACCCAAGCTTTATCAATTGTTCGTCCGTATTATATCTGTTGTTTATTTGTTGGACATCAATTAAATTTTTACTGTTGAATGGTTTTGATGGTTTTTTGTATTTACTAATTCGGGGAACAGACACAGTCTCTATGTGATAATATCTAGGTGAAAGAGTCTCTATGTGCTGGGATTTAGCTGACTTTGGTGACTAGAGACAGCTAGCAGACGGTTGGTTTAGCCAGTTTGTCTGCTTCCTGACCTGGGCCCCAGTGAGTCAAGGTTTAGCTCTAAGACTATGTGCCAAATTACTAGAGAGAAGAGCAGCACCAGCCCAGGAGGGATGAATGCCGTCCATCTTCAACAGGTCAGGTCTGCCCCAAAAACTTTTCCAATTGTCTATGAACCCTATGTTATTTTGCAGACACCACTTAGACAACCAGCCATTGAGTGATGATAATCTGCTAACTATTTCATCACTCCTTTTCGCGGGGAGAGGACCAGAGAAATATACGGCTTTTGACATCGTACTTGCGAGTTTACACACCTCTTTAATGTTAATTTTGGTGATCTCCGACTGGCGAAGTCGAACATCATTAGTGCCAACGTGAATAATAATCTTAGAGAATTTACGATTAGCTTTAGCCAGCACTTTTAAATTTGCTTTGATGTCAGGCGCTCTGGCTCCCGGTAAACATGTGACTATGGTGGCTGGTGTCTCTATTTTCACATTCCGTGTAATAGAATCGCCAATAACTAGGGCACTTTCAACAGGATCCTCAGTGGGTGCGTCACTGAGTGGGGAGAACCTGTTTGATGTTCTAATCGGAACGGAAGAGTGGTTTTTTGATCCGCGACTATGCTTTCTCATCGTCACCCAGCCCTGCTGCGCGGGCTCAGCCGGAACCAAACAATGAGTGTTCACTAAGCTAGTCGCATCCAAAGCAGTATCTAAAGCTGTTACATTCTCACTACTCTCACATAAAGCTTGGATGCGTGTCTCTAAATCTGAAATCTTCTCCGTCAGCCTGATTAATTCCTTACATTTATCAGATGTGAAGCCCTGTTCGCCAACGGAGATAGATATGCTAAACATGTAGCATGCAGTGCAAGTGACAATGACAGGAGAAGAAGACATGGCTTACCGTATTTGTTGATGAATCCAAAACTTACCACAGTTGTCTGATGGAGTCTTTTTAATAATCCAACTCACCACAGTTGTCTATAGAACTCAGAAAACAGGAGACCTGGATGCTGGGATGGAAAGCTACCAGGCTAGCGAAAAGCTAACGTGTGGTAGTGATTTAGATTAAAAGCTAGTAATGTCAAATTTAAATTGATAGGCTATATTAAACACTATATGGTGATGAGTAAGTTATATTTAGCAGTGTAATTTACAAAGAAAATATATCAAATAGAGATTCAAACACAGCTATACAGAGCTACAAACACTGTGGTGGCAGCAGCAGCAGGCAGACAGACAGGAGCAATCGATCAGGAACAATCAATCAGCCGTACAGCCGTACAATAATTCCGATCTTTCATGTATTCATACTCTTGTGTAATCGACGCCCCATCCCATCATTTATTTCCAAATAAATCTGTCTCTTCCGTTATACCCTGAAATTTTGAATATTCCAATCTAATATGATTTCTGACCTGTAAGGTTGCCAGAATAATAATCTTACACGGTGTGTTAATAGGCCAGAGGAGAACTGGCACCCCGACTGAGTCTGGTTTCTCCCAAGGTTTATTTTTCTCCATCACGCCCTGATGGAGTTTTGGTTCCTTGCCACTGTCGCCTTTGGCTTGGCTTGCTCAGTTGGGGACACTAAAAATATGATTAAAGTTATTCAACTTATTATACAAATAAAATGTATGAATTAGGTCTTATTTAATTCTATAAACTTAAATACTGATCTGCCAACATTGTTGCTATATGATAAATTAAAATAAGCTGATAACATCACTGTTTTCTCCAGTACGACTGTACAGCCAAATCTAATTTTGTCGCAATATTATCCTGTTTGACACTGTGAAGCTGCTTTGACACAATCGTGATTGTAAAAGCGCTATATAAATAAAGTTGATTGATTGATAATTCCAGCAAGGTACCGTGAATAATTCTTAAACTATATGCGCACGACAATCCACTCAGCGGAGGTTAAAGACACTTCTTCGACTTTTAGATGTAGTGTATTGGCCTAGCTTGAGAGTGGACGTGTGGAAACATTGTAAAGAATGTCCTACCTGCCAAAAGTACAAGCCTTCGCTCTCAAAACTCTTGGGTCACTTGCAGTCTACGTCTGTTGTTAAACCAGGATATATGCTTGGTATTGACTTGATGGGACCATTCCCTCGAAGTTCAAAACAAAATGAACACCTTCTTGTCATTGTTGATTTTTGTTCCAAATAGGTAGAGTTGTTTCACTTAAGAGCAGCAAGAGCACCTGAGATAGCAAGGATTCTGGTCGAGGAAATATTGGGGTACACCAGCTTATCTAGTGTCTGACCGTGGGGCATAATTCACACGCACTACTATTCTCTATTCCTATTCACTACTATTCTATTAACTATACAAAAACTATTCTCATAGCTTCCTAAAATTATTGTAGAACCACTATAGTGAGATGGGCTTTGTAACAACGTCTTTAGTGCCTTTTATGGGTCTTGAGAGAGGAAAAGACATTGGTGTCAAACGAGGCCTTTCTGAGCCATCGGATTTCAACAAAAATATCTTTATTTGTGTTCCGAAGATGAACATCTTATGGATGTCAAGCGACATGAGGGTAATTAATGAAAGAAATTTAATTTTTGGGTGAACTAACCCTTTAAGTAGACAGGCAGTCTGTTTATCGCTTGAATGCAGTGAACTCTCAAAATGCTTTCACCATAACAACAAACACATTATCGATATGAATACAATAAGAGGTTTGTTGTGCAGCATAACAGCTTCATTCATTATATCAGGAGTTTGGGCAAGTGTATACGCAATGTGTGATTGAGAGCTTTGAGCATTATAAAGAGAGCGTTGGATCAGGAGTGGAGCTAAACACTGCAGCTCATTTGCCCTCCAGGGCAAGTTTTGAATAGCCCTGATATACAGGCTAGTAGAACTCATATTAATGTAAAAAAAACTAAAATAAAAAATACTCATAAAGTGAAATTTTCATGTCAAAAGACCTTTAAAGTAATTTGCCTAAACATTTAAATGAATTCAGTTCACTGCAAAAAAAAAAAGTCAAAACAGGTTTAGATCAAAGGTGAGTAAATTATAAATGTTGTTTTTGTGGTGATACAGAATCGGAACTCGAACAGGATTTCGAGTATTTGTGTTCTTCAACCAAGCCTTTTAAGCTCATTTGTAAATTAATGTTTCACAACAACGTGAATAAAGGAAGCCAATGTTCAACAGAACTTATCATTTTTATTTTCATGGTGTAGCTCACATGACTTGCATCCAATCAAATAATTACACAATCTTATCTCGGTTAAAAGCTTGATATTTCAACAGGTACTTGCCACAGACAAAAACTAAATACAATGAAGTGCTCTATTGTGTATATTTATGTTCTGCCACTATAAAATAAATGGCATTAAACTCAAATATTCACACAAAAGTATAAATATTATTCTAAAAAGCCCACTCTTTATGGCAAAAGGGTTCAACACACCTGTTTTTTTTAGGTGATTGAGAGTAAAGTAAAAGTCACATTCATGAAGGTTGATGCTTGAGAACAGCACTACACACACACACACACACAAACATACACACTTTGGTTATAATCACCAATGCACGAATTGCTCAAGTGTCTCAGGACCCTTGATGGTATAAAACATTAAAAGATTTCCCCTGTATGTAAACCATAATAACCTTGATGTAAAGGCTCAATATATAAATACAACAATTTAAAACTGACAAATATGGCATGTACAGGTAAGGCATAGTTGTTAAGTGCATGTTGGCAGATCCTTAACAGAAAAAAGAAGTGTGTGACACCTGATAACAGCATATTAACAAACAAGACAAGTACTGTTTTACTCAAATTCAAGTTATAGAATGCTGGATATAAAAGGACTACAGATCCCTCTTGTCAGGCAGGACTGGCTGAAGTAAATAAGCAGAATTTTAAGTCTGCACAAATCAAATGCATGTCAATTGCAAAATGCTTTGCAGTAAAAATAAACACATTGTACTGACGTACACAATAACTACATAACTGTCATGAGATTTGTGATATGTGTGCCATTTTGTAGGATCCTGAGTCGTAGATTTTTTTGACGGTGACTAAAGGTGGCTTTTAATTAAGAGCATGAACATCAAAAACAAAAAAATATCAATCATATTCTGCCTCTTCTTAAGTTCATACACAATTATGTTTCTACTTGTATTGTATACAAAGATGCCATGACAGTAAAAGTCTGTCTGGAACACGGAAAAAGAATCAGATCATGTAACAACATCTACTAATACGTGCTCCAAAACGTCAGAAAAAGCATTTAAAAAGTAAATGAAAGAGAATGATCGCTCTAGTTAGCGCAGTCTCTCCTAAAAGGCAAGGCCTGCAGGTCAGGTCCTATGACATAATGCCGCACGCACAGTTCATGTTGGCCAGGTAAAGGGCAGTGGTGCCGGTTCTGGCTGGATGAACAGTAATGGTACTGGTTGTGTTCAGAATTCTTAGCAGCTTAGCTCAACTGCTCCAGATAGGCAGAGAGCAGAGACTGAGGAGGCAGGAACTCTTCCTGTTTGTTGACTACCTCAGTCTGTCGAGCACCGTTACAGTCAGAGCCTGCAGAAAATAACACACTTTAGTTTTTCTTAGGTCACATGAGCAACAGCCGAAATGCAAAATGTTCCTGTTAATACTGTAAAGCTGCTTTGAAACAATCTGTATTGTATATAATGCTATATAAATAGAAAAAGGTGACATGACTAAAGAGACCGTGCTCAGGTTTGCAAAGTTGCATCTGAACAAACCACAAGACTTCTGGAACAATGTCGTTTGGACAGACGAGATGTTTGGTCAGCACGTTTGGCGAAAACCAAACAGAACGTAGAGCAAACACCTCATACCAATCGTCAAACATGGTGGCGGAGGAGTGATGATTTGGGCTCAGCATCTATGCAATCTTTGAGTCAACCATGAACTATACCAAAGTATTCTATTGTCAATTGTGAGGCCATCTGTCCGAAAGCTAAAGCTTGGCTGAAATTGGGTTGTGCAACAGGACAATGATCACAAGCACACCAGCACATCTACAACAGAATAGCTGAAAAAGAAAAGAATCAAGCTGTTGCACTGTCCCAGTCAAAGTCCAGGCCTCAACCAGATTGAAATGCATTGGTGGGACCTTCAGAGAGCTGTGCATAAACAAATGCAAAAAAAAAAGTTTTTTATTTTTGTATTAATTTTTTTCAGAACGATGTGACACTGATAAAGTCAAACAGAAACCGATTACAATTACTAAATCATTTATTGCTGCTAAAAGTGTCTCTACAAGCAACTGAATCATAGGGTGTACTTAGTTTGTCATCTGTGGCATCTCCATTTTGGCATTATTTTTGTAAAAGGTCCCTTGGCATGGATTTTTTTTATTATTATTTTATAATGCTTCCTGAAATGGGCTTATACTGTTAATATGGTTTTTACAACAAAAAAATTCATAATTTAGAAATAAAAGGCATTTTTTCTATACTGATATTAGCCCTCTGGCTTTTTAAGCTGTTTCAAGGGGCATGTCTGCTGTGAACTTCGGTGAAAACACCCACTGTTGTGATTGGCTGACATCTTTGCATTTGAAATGAGATTATGTGGCGGTGGGGGCGTGGTTAATTTAGTCAGGTGTGAGCAGCAGCTGCAGCACTGCCAGTCCAGAGAGAGACGGAGAGCTGGAGAAAGATTGCTAAGGAAGTATTATTGTACCGAGTTTTTGAGAGCGCGATTTTATTTTGTTTAATCTGAAAGCTCTGAATAAACCCGAGTGAACTTTGTAACGTTATTTCTCTCACAAAATGCTTTCACCACAACTAACAAAAATATGACATCGCCATGAATACAGTAAGAGCTTCTGTTGAGCATAACAGCGTCATTCATTATAACGGCAGTTTGGACAAGTGTGCACTGCAGATATACATGATTGACAGATCCAAACATTTTAAAGAGTGTTCTTTGATCGTTCTCTGTAGTTTAATCATTTAAATAACAGATTTGTTTCATGCTGCTAACAGAAACAACGTGAAGTTGATGGTTTAAGTCATTGGCTTGATTTACTGATGCATCAAGACGGGCGGCGGCGGGACTGACGGTATTAAACGATTTAGAAAGAAAGTCTGTGTGAACTTGAATGATTAGCTACACATCAGAACTCACTGATCCCAGATCAGGCGTTAATGAACACGGTTACTCACTGTTTGTGGCGGTGCTGTTGAATCCATATGGTAAAGCCTGTGCTGACATCGAGACAAATAAACTGAATCCATTCTCTACTAATTCTCTGGGCGGGTAAAGCAGAGGAAGAGGAGGAAACCTTTCCTGATATGACGTCCTAACAGGAGAATTCAAGATCAGCTCATCTGAGCCCTCATTTTCTCAAAGGCAGAGAAAGACAGCAAGAACTCGGTTTACACCGATTACAATTTCTAGCCACTTGGGGACAATACTCAGGCTAGGGGAACTCATATTAATGTTAAATAAAATGAAATTTCATGCCATGGGACCTTTAGATAAATACTGACAGTGTAATATGTTGTTGTTCATCTGAGGTTGTATTTACCTCATTTTAATACCAGATGATTTTTTATTATGTTTTGATACGTAAAACCATACAATTCAAAAGGGTGTCCTTTCTTTTTCACATGACTGCGTACAAATGAGTTTTTGAAAGTGTTTGAAACTAGAATTCACACCAGCCACATAAGAAAACAACCATGAATTCCCAACGTGTGAATGGAGTAATACATTTTACTCACTAGCAGAGGTCAGATCCATGTACTGGCAGATGGCATGAAGGAGCAGTCGCTCATAACTGAAGAAACACAGACCCATCAGAATTAAAACAGGCTATTCTACTGCTACAATAACATCTCAAGTAAAATGCATGTTTAATAGTTAGTGGTGGTCTGAATTAGTCTGCAGAGGTGCAGAGATGTATTAACGGTGGTAGTTTGTGCACCTGTTGCTGAGTTTGGTAATGTAAATTGAGTGTGGATCCGCCATAAAGAATCCCAGGAGATCGGACTCCAGGCCTTCCAACACTCCCTTAAATGAAGAAAATGAATGAACAGATATCGGACAGAAAATAAAATGATAGGAAACGAGAAAGGGATATAAGAGGGAAAGCATTTCAATAGACAAAGATTAAGCAAATGACAAAGAGCGTCACCATGGGAATCTGTTTGCGTCTCAGTGTTACTCGCAGCCTTCGATCGATCCTCTGGAAACATTCCTGAGCACGGACAGCTGGATTTACTGCTCAAAAGGAGACGAGAATGATCATCACAAATATGTTAAATATCATTAGAAATAATCTGCCTATGACTCAATTAATAAAGTGTTTAATTTTTGATGTTGGAATACTTCAAATCCCCAAATCAACGGCAGAGACAACCATAAGTAAATCATGCATCACCTATACAGAGTGCAAATACTGTGGCTCTATCGAAACATTGCTGTGTTTGTTTGAGCGTCCTGACACATCCGACTTCTGGCTCAACCAGTGCCTGAGTTTAGGGCAGAGTGGGGAGGAGGGGGTTTAAAAGTATCACAAGAAAAAAAGTGCTGTTTCCCCGAATATCAGCACGATTGCAAATGTAAGATTAATTTGAATACAAGTTCAATAAACAATACGTTGATATTAATTTCAATAAATTTTAAACACAGTATAATCCATTTTGACAATTTTTTTTGCCTATTTCATGAACGAAAATAGTTCAGAACAAAGCAGTACAGTAGCATATCACTGCAGAATACAGAGTGGTGTTTTTTCATGAATGAATCCACCATTGAACAAATCAGTGAATGAACGATTCTTTGACTCACTTATTAAGACTTAATGCGGTTTCAGTTTCATATAACTGTATCATGAATAGAAAAGTATAATTTAATTTTTTCATTTCATAATTTTATATATTTAAAGTATGAATAAACACTTGTAAATATATTTGAATAAACATTCAAAACATTATCCATGCAACTATAATTAATTGCAGTGTAAATGCACATAAATAATAATAATAATAAATAGTAATGATTTTACAAATGCACCACATTTGATTTGGCTTATTTACTATGTCCAGCCAACAAAGTACGTATTTATTTATTTGAATAAATATGCAAGTAATTTAAAAATGTTTTACATTATGTAACCAACTTTTTAATGTAATTTTTATAGTAAGCTAATTATGAGAGGGGTTCCCTTTTTTTGTTTGACACCTGCCTCCAAAACATCTGCGCATGGCCTTGATCTTAATGGTACATGCCGACTTTTTGAGACTTTGTTCACCATATCCCCCAGAGTTAGATAAGTCCATACATACCATTCTCATCTCTGTGCGTGCCATTACTCTGTCTGACGCACCCACCGCTAGCCTACCTTAGCACAAAGACGGGAGGCAAACGGCTCCATCTAGCCTACTGCTCAATAAGTGACAAAATAATGCCAAAATTTCCCATTTACTTGTTGAGTACAACATTGTGTACTAAGACAGACGGAAAATTAAAAGTTGTGATTTTCTAGACTGATATGGCTAGAAACTATACTCTAATTCCTGCGTAATAATCAGGGAACTTTGCTGCCGTACCATGGCTGAAGAGGCGTAATGATATTACACAGAGGCTGAAAATAGGCTAACTTCCATCAACATAACCAACATGACAACCTGCTTGCACAGAGATCGTGCAGGGGACTATTTTCATGCAACCTTTAATTTTCCGTTAGTCTTAGTACACGATACAACATGCAAATAGATAAATGTTGGTGTTATTTTGTCACTTATTGAGCAGTAGGCTAGATGGAGCCGTTTACCCCCAGTCTTTGTGCTAAGCTAGGCTAGCGGTGGGTGTGTCAGACAGAGTTATGGAGATACACACGGAGATAAAAAGGGTATGTGTGAACAGAGGGATACAGTGAATAAGCTTAAGTCCCAAAAAGTTAGTGTGCTCCTTTAAGGTATGAAAATGTAAACTGTACAAAACTTAAGTGCTTGAGTGCAGTTTAGAGCCATAGCTTAAGGGGACTAAGGGCTACAGAGAACATGTGAAGTACAAATGCCTCTCTGGCATGTGAAGTATGCAACGTCTGTATTGGTGTGAATATGTCAAGCATAAACAGTTCTTAAGATGTGCGTGGTGTGATAAACTGATGTGCAACCCTCTCTTTTATTGAATTGTGATTAAATGATGTCAGACCCTCTCTTTGGTCTTTATGGCTCTTGTTAGAGTGGGTCCTCTGAGCCTCCTCCTCCAGCAGAGCCAACAGTCGCTCTTGCTCCTCTCCAGAACGATTCATAAAATCACTCCAGTACTGAGAGACATGAGAGAGAGATTTAAAGACGTCAAAATATCCCTTCATTGGGAGCAGTTAAAGAATCCTGCGTTACCTCCACATAGTTTCCATTGGTGCAGGCTTCAGTGAAGATGGTGGGCGAGGCGGTTTCATGCCCTTCACCATCCTCTTTAGAGCATTCATCCCGTTCCAAAAGATTGTCCAGAAAGCGAGCTAGACAGAAGTAGAATGTTTGCAAAATATTACAAAATTATGACTAAACTTTTCTCTTTTCTTACTTTCTCTGTAACAAGTAATAATTTTTCTGCACCAAACATAAATTGTATTCCTTTTCATTTTTGCGCATTTGGCCGATGCTTTTATCCAGTGCAACTTACATTGCATTCAAGGTACATATGTGCAAGTCTTATGCACGTTAGCATTTTCACCAAAATAAATGGTTAAAAAAAAATATTTACGGCATTGTGCTTTAGTGTGTCAGTACAAATTATCAGTTTACATTTCCAAACATTCTTTTTGTCAGTCATTGTAATTATCCAGTGAGATTTTTGTATGCACAAGGAGTCTGACAACAGCCGCTATGCTCCACACGAAGATCTGATCTCACCATCATAGAGTTTATCTGGGATTACATGAATAAATTTAATAAATTAAACAGAATAAATCCAGAAGGCCCATGGCAATGTCTCCAAAAGATGTGAAGAAACCTATATGCAAAGCTACCTTAAACTGTGCAAGTGTACCTAAGATAAAAGCTGTTTTAAACGCAAAGGGTGGTCACGCCAAATATTGATTTGATTTAGTTAATAGAAGTTAAATGCGCACTATGTAACTTTTCCGCCTACTAGAGGTCGCCTATTCAAAACAAAGGCGTAGTTTGATGACAAGTTTGAGGGCAGCATCTTGGGACATGCGGTCTTACATTTACATTTAATCATTTAGCAGACGCTTTTATTCAAAACGACTAACAAAAGAGGAGAGCAATAGAAGCAACTAAACAAAAAAGGGCAACAGCCTGCAAGTGCTGTAAGAAGTCTCAGTTAATCGAGCACAGTACACAAACAATTTTCTTTTAAACAAACAGAACATTTTATTGGATAGTTAAGTGCTATTCTTTATTGGTCAGGTGCAATTGGAAGAGATGTGTCTTAAGATGTTTTTTGAAAATGGCTAGAGACTCAGCTGCACAAACTGAGATAGGCAGGTCTTTCCACCAGGTGGGAATAGTCCAGGAAAAGGTCTGTGTGAGTGATTTCATGCCTCTTTGGAATGACACCACGAGGCGTCGTTCACTTGCAGAACGCAAGCTTCTGGAGGGTGTGTAAGTCTGAACAAGCGAGTTTAGGTATATTGGTGCAGAGCCAGTGGTTGCTTTGTAGGCGATGACCAGTGCCTTTAATTTGATGTGAGTAGCCATTGGCAGGCAGTGCTAAGTAATAAAGAGAGGCGTGACGTACTCTCTCTTCGGCTTGTTAAAGACCACCCTTGCCACTGCATTCTGGATCAGCTACAAGGGTTTGATAGTGCATGCTGGTAAGCCAGCAAGAAGAGCATTACAATAGTCCAGTCTGGAGAGAACAAGAGCTTGGACCAGGAGTCTTCACCTCACAGCCAGTGGAAGAGAATTGGGATAACACTCGGGCAGAAATCATGTTCATGGATGCAATTATTAACATTAGTGTAGTATGAAGCAGAGCAGGAGCAAGTGTTGAGGAGCTGAGCAAGGTCGCTGGAGCGATTGCCTCGTGAGCAGCAGGACTTTTATTATGCCACAGTCGCCAACACCATTTATTCTTCTCTGGTCATGAATACAAGGATATGAGGTAACTCAGCTCTGATTATCATATTAGATACATCTGAGTGTGTTGAAAATTATGTTATGGCGTTACGGCTTCTATGACACTTGTTGCACACCGCAGTAAGAGTAAAGCGTTTCAACAAAATAAAACCGTAAACTGAGGGCAACGCACATATGGCACAATTGACCGCAGACGTCCCGATTCATTGGTTAAAATAGCAATTTTCTCACTATTTTCAAATAGTTGGAAACATTTGGGATATTGTAAGTACTCAATTGAACAAAATACAGACCGGCTTAGTCGTTTTTGGATATTTTACTGAAAAATTGTTATATAGTGCATCTTTAATTGATGAATAAAATTCATTTATGGCATTATTTTTTGATAGCATACTCACTTCACAGCTTTTAAAACTTTTCGCAGTACTCTAGCTTTGCAGATTTGATTTGCATGATGCAATCATGTCAATATGGACTGGTCAAAATCTCTGACGAATGTTTCCAGCACCTTGTTGAATCTATGCCATGTAGAATTAAGGCAGTTCTGAAAGCAAAAAGAGCTCCATCCCAGTACAAGCCAGGTGTACCTAATAAAGTGGCAAGTGAGTATATCAGTTCATGCATTTACTGGGAATCGAACCCATGACTTTGAAGCTGCTCTACTGATTGAGCGGCAGTCACAGTTATTGTTGCTCAGCAAGATTTCACAGGCAAATTTCAGATACTCCAAACTTCATGGAGTTTCTTGTGAGGGTGAAAAATGTGCTCAGGCAGATTTTGCCTTTGTGAGTTTGTTCAAGTTTAATGCAAAATTGCTGCACTGGCCAACAGAAAGTTGCTTTGTTTAAAAGTGTGAGTAGTGCTTCATACATTGAAATATCACTAATGTGACCAAACCTTAATGCTAAAAATGCTTGAACTACGGCCATGACATGAGCATCATATAGATTTTTGTGTCTATAATGGAAAAGAGCAATATGAACATTGTGCAAAACTTCAAATGTGTTCCACAGAAGAAAAAAAAGTCATGCATGTTTGAAATGACAAGAGGGAGAGTACATTATGACAGATTTTTTTTTTTTTGTAAACATTTGCTGTGCAGTACAACTAACAAAGTATCCGAATATCAAAGCAAGACTCACTGTTTTCCTGCCGTTGCAGACTCTTCCTGCCCTTGGCTCTGGGAGTGAGGTCAGAGTTACGGATGGCCTGGTTAATAAAGAACTGCTTCTTTTTGGCTGGAGAAACACGTTTTGCAGGAGAGTTGGGTAGAGATGAGCAGCGCCGCTCATTTATGCTGAAAGAAAACAGGAATCAGATATGTCTTGGTTTACTTAACTTTTCTGTACTCCAATCACAAACATGACAGCCACAAATTTTAGTGATACCAACTAACAAAATAAAAATTCCTTTGAATTTGTTACTGATTTAGTGGATTGGAATGTAGTTTTTCACATTGGACTGCTGTAGAATCTACAGATCCTTCAGTGGAGACCCACTGCTTTTATTTATAGCTCTAGCCACAGGCCAGATTCTTTACCATGGAAATAGGTCACAGCTTAGCTCTGCAAAAACATATGCAAATTAAAAGTCTACTTTTTCTATTATCATTTTATTTTTATCTGTTGTGAATAAGCTGCCCATTATCACCTATAGAAAATCCAGTACAAAGTACATTACACATTTATACTAGCTAATAACCTACAGATACGAAATCAGATGCGAAACACGGGTTTTCACATCAGTTTATACGGATATGCCGGTTATTTCCAAATTAGTTGACTTTACATATTTGAATTATAACCTTATATTAATTTATTGTTTCTGTATAATGACCTGTCATTTAGCTGAGATGCTAAACATTTATATGACATTAACAATCAATACATCGCTACCACGGTTTTAAATAATTACATCACTTTTTATTATTTATTTTATGTAAAACATTATATGCAACGAACACTTGAGAGATGTATATGACGCTTGTTTTTTATAATTTGGTTAAAGAGCTTGGCCTGCTAACAAAAACAACTGACGAGTATGTGCTGAGACAAATAGGAGCATTAGCTACCGGCAATAAGCTAAAAATGCACTTACATTATTACATCCTGTTCCTCATTGTTATTGCTATTTAACACAACCATCTCAAAGTCTTCTCAAAAAGAAACACGACAGACACAAACAGAAATTTATAAGGAGAAAAAGTCCAGAACAGCTGGCGTTAGCCGCGATGGCTAGTAGTGATAGAGTGAGTGGGCGGGGCTTGGGAAACCAGCAACCACAACAATTACACCCAACAAATATCCTCAAATGCTTCAACCTGACAGAAGTGTATTATATTTATTATATTACATTATTATATACCATGTCATTTGAAGTGTTTCACAATTTTAACTTTAAAAAATAGTCGTGAAGTGTGACAAGTACAAATGTTGAATATGTTTCACCACGCTTAATTATAAAATAATTATATTTAGGTACTGTATGACATGTTATTAGTCAAGTTATTAGGTCTATATATAGCTCTATAAAGAAACGACAGGAAATTATTTTGTTAATATCTGTACAAAATATAATTTAAAAGTAAATGTATTATTATTTTCATTTTTTTTCTCTCTCTACAGTTTATAAAAATAATCTCTTTTTTTCCCCATCGGTGAGTTTTAAAGTCTCTGTAGTGTAAAATGTGAGATACGGATAAAGATTACCACGATGACGGTAGAGGAAAGAAATTGCAGTTACAACTGTCATTTACCAGAGTGTATTTTGCCCCATACAGTAATCATCCATAACATCAAGCCTAAAATTATCCTTCACAAACATAATTTCCCCTGAAGTGTAGCTTTTAAGAAACAAGATAAGTTTACTCAGTGTAACAGAGAAAGCAATCAAATGTTTTTTTTTTTTTTTTGACTAAAATATACACTATGTTATGCAACCTTGAAAATAGTTAATATGTTAATGGAATATAAAAAGGACTCTAATAAATATTTTTTTACCCAATAGTGTTTTTTTTATAAATAAAATAAATAAAAAAGATGTGCACGAACACAAAACTCCAGTACCCAGATTTATATATTTGCATATAAATATATCAGCATTTTAACATTTTATCCAGCATCATACACATAAGGAAGATTTCAAACATAATTCATTTCATACATAATATCTCTGGTATGTACATAGAATAAATACTACATAAAAAAGCTACATATCAAGCATTATGACAATCTTTGCAGATAGATACAGTGATAATCCAGACTACGATATTATAATTGTTTTACGCAAAAGTGCATCAGAGAAAAAAAATAAAAATAAATCCAAAACAGTACAAAAAAATATATATCGGCAAATAAATACAAATGTTGAGCAAATGAAGGCAGTATTTGAGATTGAAACCAGCTCTACACTGAACATTTGACCTTTACATACAGTACATGTAGAAAAAAAGAGGTTTGCAATAATGTAACATTCAGCGAAAATCATATCCATATTGAGTTGCACAAAGCAAATACTATACGGAGGTGCAACTCACATGACAATAATATGCATAATTTTTGCATTAATGTGGTCTGGGAAAGAATTCCTGCCAGTGATGCCATGCGTCATTTTCAAGTTTAAGAATAAGGGCTAGACATTCAATCAATGAGGAATTGCAGAGTTACCAGGACAGCCAAATAATTGATTGGTTTTAAAGTAACTATATAAAAATTTGGGGAAATTATATGTGAAGAAGGCACCAAAGATCACCAGAGATCCACATCATGACTGTTTGGTTCTGAATGTCTTTGTTTTTTCACACTTTGCTTTCCTGTGTTTTGGTTCTGACAATAAATAACGTGGATGGGTCTTTTCTCGCAGGAGTCTGGTCATCAGGAGGGTTTGATCCGTTAGCTGCCTCGCCAACAGGCTCCATCCGGATCTCCTGTTGCTGTCTTGAGACTGATGGACTTGACTGACTCGATTTACTCTTTTTGGTCTTTAAACCAGTAGATGGAGGTTCAGGGGTTTGATTTGACAGAGCAGCTTGATCTGTAGAGGGTGTCGAAAGAGAGTGTGGTGTGGAAGACCTGCTGCATTTCTCAAGTTTGAGGTCTGTGGGCCGCTGAAGTCTGTTGGTTTGAATTGCAACGGATCCGCCGTTTACTGTGACTTCTCTGAGCTGATCATCATCGGTCTGCTCTTTAGCAAAGTTCACAAACACCTGCAGGAGGAAAACACTCTTAGTTGGGAGTAACAATCCATGTTCGAAAAAAAGGCTCCATCTATGTTTTGATCATCCTACTGAATTAAATCTGGACATAGTCTTTGATAAAAACAAGATTTTCTTACCAACATTTAAGTGTTGATAAAAAATGAATGCATTAAGCTAGAATAAAACTAAAATAAAAATAAAAGCAGAGGCTCTGTTCTTTCATTTAATATACTGCATGTTCAGATATTTAAACAACAGATTATTTTGGGGGCCATTAAAAAATATGAAAGTTATCAAAAATGCTAGCGGTGGTTGGCAACTTTGTAAAAAAAAAAAAACACTGGCTGGGAAAGAGTTACTATCAGTAATTTCCCTGTTTCACGTTTTATTTTTTGAGAGAATCTTCTTAAGTTTTTTTTAACCAGTTTTCATAAAGTAAAGCAATAGAAAACTGCATAGCTGTTCTTCTTTGTGTTCTGTCTGTACGAATTTGCATTTGTGAAACGGTCTGAATCTGTGGTTTGTCTATTTGCACATGAATTGCTTCTAATAAAATATCAAATGTGAAGGTAAATTACAAAGCACTCACCAAAACCATGCATTACCAGAAGTCGCATTAATGATAAGTGTTTAATTTGGTCTTACCAATACAAATGTAATCAAGACATTTTGTGATAAAGCAATCATAGTTGGTCAAATGAAGTCCATGTGCCACCTACAGGCCTATTAGGTGAATTGTAGGCTGTTAATAAAGGGGTATGCAAATAATATGTGAAATGGCCTTTATTATATTATTCCTTTTAATTAATACCCCTTTATATGTTTGTTTTTT
Source organism: Pseudorasbora parva (assembly GCF_024679245.1). Lineage (NCBI taxonomy): Eukaryota > Metazoa > Chordata > Actinopteri > Cypriniformes > Gobionidae > Pseudorasbora > Pseudorasbora parva. The sequence goes on along the minus strand of NC_090193.1, from coordinate 8,292,224 downwards.
CAAAATGAAAATAACCATGATTAAAAATCAGCATTATAATTTTTGAGCAAAATAATCATGATTATCAGTTTAACCATTACCGCACATTATGCCGTTTTTATGCTGCTTAGAGTATTGTTAGCTTAGCAACATGCTAATGCAAAATTCAATCAACTGTGGGTCAAGTCTATTGATGAGAGCTATTTGTCTGACATGTTCATACCTATATGTATTGTATTGTAATGTCTTAGAACATTTGTCTTTCCAGGTTTTGGAGCAGTCTCAGCACTGTACTCTTACCTGATCCAGTGTAGTCTGTGACACAGAGTAGTCGGCTATCCCCAACTCCTCATAATTATTTGACAGAACCTCAAAGACGCGAGCCAGTGAACAGGTTTGTGACGGCAGCTGGTAATGGAGAACATTCTGATGTCTCTCCTTCAGCTGGATCCCAGGGAAGGAGTTCTTGATATAGGTGTCCACCGGGCATGGTTCTGTAGACGGGGTGGACAAACGAAGGATTATTGTGTAACCGTCTCCAAACCTTTAAAGAAAAGACAAAGAGGGCAGAAATGAAAACATGTTAATTGTCACCACATTGTTAAAAGACACTTACTATTCAGTAATATTATCAATTTAACTGCACTGACACTGTCAGATGAGAACAAAATTTGAACCGAATTGAGCAGAATGATAACACTATTGCCTATAGCTGAATTGAACTTGTTTTATAATTGATTAACTTTACACAGATATTTAACTCAACTGACTTGAGCTGAATAATGACACTATTGTCTTTTTAAAGCTGCTTCACAACAGAATTTGAATTTGTCTTGTATTTGATGAAGTTTGCATCACTGATTCGGTTATCTTCTTGTTTATAACTGTGAAGTGAAGCATGCTTTGAAACATGAAACATGGGTATTGTATATATTTTTTGATGTTGACAGATTTGTAGGCTGGTGTGATACTAATTCAAAGGACTTTTGATCATAGACCTGTTGGGGACCATAGTCCTGCAATAATACATGGTAATATTATTGAACAGGTTTCTTCATATAAAAAAAGTTTATATGGATAATTCATTCTGCTGGTCTTCTCACATCAACAGTATGTGTTCTAGATTGCAGCAGAGGCTATATTTAATGCGAAGGTTATAAGTGTTTGGGGTGAACCAGAAGATCTGGTTTCTGTTTTTGCCGTGTCATGATGTCCTAGACAAATTTCCCAAGAAAAGGACAATAAAGTATATGCTATTCTACATGAAGGTCGTATGACAAAAATGAGTAGAAAATCTACTGTATGCATGTGTACATACTGAGCTGTATGTATTAAGCTAATGTTTTATTCAGAACTGTTACCTGTTCTTCAGGTGCTGAACCGAGCCTAGACACTGGAACCTGCCGTTCACCATTATGGCCATTCGGGTGCACAGAGCCTCACACTCTTCCATGCTGCAAAAACAGAACCATCAGGGCAGAAAAATACAGTATAAAGATGCCTTTGTTACAAGAATCATGGAATCATGTGCAGACATAGAGGCATCTTTACACTTTATATTTAGACACACGTTTCACATGAACACAAAAACAGTTGTTGGATGTTTTACATGTCAATCAGATGATCTCTTCTGGTCTAAGTGGGCACTTCTGCATTTGTGTACATAAATATGACAATGTTCTTTACAGTTTTTCATGGCTTGGTTTTGTTCATAGGTTGTTGACTGGATTTTGAAATGTGGGCATTCCACTCAAAAACAGAGACAGGTGAACGTGAGTTTGCAGGGGTGGAATTTAAGTGGATAAATGATTGAAAAAGTTCTGCAAACAAAACCTGAGATAATTTCACTGGATTACCTTGACCAAAAAAAAGAGATTTGTATTTCCATCCATTGAGGCTACCTTTATGAAACTAATAGTGTCCTCTACCTGTGAGAGGTGAGAACAACAGATCGTCCCTCTTTGATCACACTGAGAATGCAGTTCCATAGGAAGCGCTTGGCCTTCGGGTCCATCCCAGTCGTTGGCTCATCCTGAGAATCACAGATGAGAGTGGAAAATTCCATTTACAGATACATCATAAAACCAAGTGTGATGGTAGCAAACATACCAAGAAGATGACAGGTGCAGCTCCAATAAGGGAAATGGCAGTGGAGAGTTTGCGCTTATTTCCTCCACTGTATCCCCCAGCTTCTCGCTCAGCATACTGACTCAGACCAAGCTTTTGCACTCCCCACTGCGCCACCTACAGAACAGGCATGAAAATGGACTTTAAGTTTACAGGACCAATCGCATCAAACCGGTAATCTTCATTCGGCATTCAAAAAAGAAAATTGGACAGGCTTCTGCCAGTGGCGCAAACACTCCAGAAAATATAGGCTGACAGATGTTTAATGATGGGCTGACATTGGCCAACTACCAATCATCAGCTTGGTGTGTCACAGCCTTTAGAAAAAGGGGAATCAAAAAAGTGGTCTCAAACCCCTACTTGACAGAAAATGTGAAGTCAACCATGAATTGTAACTACATATATTATGACTTGAGGAAAACAAACTTGGAATCGTTAGTTTTCTGCCCTCCCTGGCCTAGATCCTTAGATCTATTAACCCTATTATGTTCTCAAACTGCACTGTTATAATAAAAATATGCGTGGAGCGGATTGTACCTTTGCAACATGAGCTTCTGGCACCCCTCTGAGGCGAGCGTAGAACTCCAGGTGCTCACGTCCTGTCAGCAGGTCACTGATGGCATCAAACTGAGGACAGTAGCCCATTAGCTGATGAACTTTCTCCATTTCTGTAAGAACACTATATAAAACAAATGCACATATGTTACGGGGTTGAAGGTAGTTGCCAGGGTAAAGAAGTTACATTAGGAAAAGTACAGTAGGAATAGTTATACTATTGGAATAATGACCATGTAATAATTGTGAATATATTGCAATAATGTTCATGACGTCATATCTTACCTGTGGTTGCTAAGAAATGCTTCTCCGTAAGTAATGCGGGTGTCTCCTGTTAGCATGCGGAAGGTTGAGGTTTTCCCAGCCCCGTTAACACCAAGAAGCCCAAAACACTGCCATGGGAAAAGAAGACACTTGTAGCAGTCTAAACTATCACGACTGAAAAACAAGGTGCTAGATGTTTCCAGGAGAGTTCTGGGATATGAAAGTCTACTTACTTCTCCCCGAGGAATTCCCAAGCAAAGCCGATTCACTGCTGGCTTCCTGCCTGCCTTATAAACCTGCAGGGAAACAAATAATTCATATTTTACCCTTAAATAGACTAAACATCTTATACAGCTGTTTGTGTGGTATGTGGTGTGGTTCTGCACCTTACTAAGGTCTGTGAGGATGAGAATGTCTCCCAGAGTTTTACCGTTTTTCACACGGTCCCTCTCTCTCGCCACATCCTCATCCTCTGTGCCCAGGGGGGGCAGCCCAAAGCCCGACCATCGGCTGAAGGGAAAATAATTATCAGGAACAACAACACAGCGGTATGTATGTGATGATTTATTCAATATCCCGATATATAAGCATACAAATATACCTTAAATTAACAAAGAATTTATACTGCAGGAGAACAGTGAAGATGAAAAACACAATTCCTTCCATCGCCATGGCAAACAGGTTCTTCCCGACAAAATCCCAGGATAAAGGCTCCAGATTCTGTTTGGTTCCTGTTGACATCAACAAACTGAATTGATATTCAAAACTTACAGTTGTTCATGCTTATTGCAGAAATATTTGCTCATCAGTGAGAGAGCTCTTTGTAAAATACCCAGTCGCTGAAATGCGTCTGCCATGGCCTGGTTCTTGGCCATATCAATGAGACCTCGACCCAGACAGAAGTGAGGGAAGATCAGGAAGACCTTCTTCAGGATCCTGTTGACTTCGTTCAAATGCTGAGTACAAAATGAAAATAAAATAAAGAGATTAAATTAGCATTTTTTGCTTCAATTTCATTTTTTGTTTTGCTATTTATTCATGGTTTTTAATGAATATTGAATAAATAAGTAGCATTAGTAGTAGTACATTCCCATACTACTTACTTTTGAAATACATTAATACTTTTATTCAGCAAGGATGCAGTAAGTGACAGTAAAGCCTTTTGATTTGAAAAGTTTCTATTTAAAATAAACGGTGATTTTTTAACACTTAATGTACAATTGATTTTAATATTTATTATTTAAAACAATTCATATTCAAATAGTGATTTGACTGCAATGGCATTTTTGTATGAACTGAGCTGGACAATAATATCACTGTTTTCTGCGGAGCTGCTTTATAGATGAAATTAACTAATTGATGAAACACTATATTGCCAAAAGGTTTGGGAGTGTTGTGTATTTACAATAGAACTGAATCAACACTAATTTCAGCTGAACAATGACACTATTTTCTTTTAGAGCTGCTTTACCGCCAAAATTAATTAATTTAATGCAAAATTAATTTGCGTCACTGAATTATTTTCTTGGTATGACTGTAAAGCTGCTTTGAAACAACCTGTATTGTATAAAGTGCAAATTAATAAATGAATAAAGATTAATCGACTTATTTATTAATCAAAAAATGTGGAATAAAATGGTTCACTGCTTCCACAAAAAATGTATTAAAATATTAAAAAAAAATATCACAACTGGTTTAATTGTAGAGAATAAGAAATATTTCTTGAACACCAAATCAACATATTAGAATGACTTCTGAAGGATCATGTGACACTGAAAGTAATGATGATAAAAAATTAAGCTTTTTAGCACATTAATAAATTACATTTTTTAAATATATTTAAATAGAAATCGATAGAGATGAAACCCGTTCATCTCTATCAGACTTTTATTCATCTTCGGAACACAAATGAAGACATTTTAAATAAAATCTGAGCCAGTTCTGTACTCTCCATTGACAGCTATGCATCTAACACTTTGACGCTTCAATAAGATCTTAAAGATCAGCAAACATAAAAAGAAGCTCAACCAAACCTGCTTGATGCGTGAGTCACTGGATCTTGAGGAAGTTTAAATGGGCTGTATAACACAAGAGTAAACTTCATTGGTTCACACGTCAAGTAAGCGTGCTTGAACTTCCAATTACCATAACTGATGTGTGCCTTGATGAATGTTTATATGTGAATAAAAGCCTAATTTAAACCAGTTCATCATATCAGAAAATTTGGAGTAAACCACTCAATTCATATGGAGTAGTTTATCTCTTTATGATGCATCAAAGTGTCAGTTGTGTAGCTGTCAATGGAGGGACAGAAACCACTCAGATTTTATAAAAAATATCTTCATGTGTGCTCCGAAGATGAATGAAAGTTTTACGAGTTTGAAAAAACATGAAGGCGAATAATTAATGACAGAATTTTAATTTTTGGGTGAACTAACCCTTTAAGTAGAAGAAAATAATGGTTGATAGGAATGTTTATCCAAAAATTAAAGAATGTTAACCCAGGAACATGTTGTTAATCAGGCTAAGCAGTCAGCATCTGTGTGGTCTATGTCCCTCACCTCATCGACAAATAGCTCCAGGACGAAGGTGGCGACACTGCCATTGATGCCAATAAAGAGGTTGATAGAGGTGAGGACTACATAGGCGGTGCTGGGGACGGAGAAGATGAAGGAGGCTGGATACATGAGTGGAGTGATAGACCAACTGCAGCAGAAACAAACAAACAGCACACTACTGATTTATGCTGGTTAGAGCTGGACATGGTGGTGGACCAGCTTTTGTGACCAAGGAAGGAAACAGGCTGTGAGGCCAGTACTCCATATCATATGCTGGGGACCACCAAAACAAAACATAGGCCTATATTTTTGTCAGCAGTGTTTGTAAATGTACTAATGTGCTGAAGAGTCATTAACTAAACCAGTAAATGTCCAGTGATGTAATAATTTCTCACCCATACAGTAAGAGTAGGAGCACAAGTGCAGGCAGATTCTTCTCAGATACATATGACTCCTGTTGGAAGCAGATGAAGATGAAGACCACCATAGTGGCTGGTACTGTATAGTTCAGCTGAAACACAAGAACGACACAAATATAAACAAATAAATTTGGATAACCATTTAAAGACATTTCACAGCCATATCAAACTTGCAGAACTGACCATGTCCCATACGTAATTGGTAGTCCAGTACAAGATGGGCTTCACTCCACTGACAAACTGCAGATGTTTTGATTTACTGACCCGTTCCTCAATGAGGAACAGCACAAAACTGGCAGGAACAAATGACATGGCGAAAATAACACATATGGACACCAGAACATCCACTGAGGTGGTCATCCTGCAAAGACCAGAAAGAAAAAAGCATTGACAAATGTTTAGCTTCACTAGATTTGCTCCTTTTCCCAGAACAGAGAGTCATGGAAACTTGGGTATGCTTTCGCTAAACAGCTGCGATGGTTAAATTACTTTATTTTTTAGTATTTCACAGTATTTCTACTGTTGTAGCTGTTTGTACTATTACATAATTTGAATAGTTTCTTTAGCAGACAGGGCATGCAAGCAAGAATAAAAGAGGGTGCAATGATTTATAAGCCAAATTTGTGAATTTGCATATGATCGTCATATTTCGCCCCTTAGTGGCTGTAAAAAATAGTGTTTAAAGAATAATGTTTTAGTGGAAAAACAGGTATTTCTCACTAATCTCATAGGTCAAATAGATTACATCACACCCGGTCTGGCAATTGCATACGGTCTAGCAGCAAACGTTCAAATACATTTTTTTTTGTCTTAGATAATAAAAGGGCTGCATTAGTAAATTCCCCCTCAGCTCTATCAGCAAACAGAGATTACATACAGGGCCATCTCCGTCAACTGCTCCTTCGTGAGGTTGAGTGGGTGATTGTAGGCAGTTATTCCATATTTGCGTCTTTCCATGTCAGGTGGCAAGTTGGCACGAAGGAGGCCGTTGTTCATAATATTCACAAATGATGCCATGGCATGCCAGCCTTTATTGTTAAACCATACCTGAGACAGAACACATCACAGCTGAATGAAGAGATCAGGAGAAGTTTGATCTTGAGAGAGGACTCACAGGTGTCTGACTTACCTTCACATTGTTTTGGCTGGTGAGTCCTGTAAGGACATCTGGCAGTCTATGAAGGAGCTGATCTAAAGAGCCATTCTGCAAAAGAACAAAAGTGAAAAACTGACAGTAATGATGCCAGGGGGATTTGGGTGTTAGCCAGAATATTGCTAAGATGTTCTGAATGTTTTTAGCTCTACTACTATGTGGTTTGCCAGGGTGTTTTGTGTGGTTCTTTTTTGTCCCAAGTTAAAAGAGCCCAGCCCTCTAGTCTCTATGCTATTCTAGTTGCAAAACATGACTTATCCAGTGGTAGTCCACTAGGTGTGTGCAATATGCATCAGCTACAATAATACAAAAAATATGTTTTTGTCAAAGACTGCATCTGGACGGGATTCAGAACTATGATCAAGATATAGATGGAATTGATTAAGTCTAGAAAACACCCCCAAAGCTTCCACAGTCCTATAGCTCATCCTGGGTTTACATTTCATTCTGTATCATTAGGCAGTTTTGATTTACATGACGTTTAATGTTGGTGATCACAATATTTTACATGCATCTGCTTGCATATGCTATCGCTTGTTTTTTGCTTCTTCTTCACCTGTGTTTTGATTAGGAGATTCTCTTTTAGAAGATACGTAATAGCACCCCCTTACCGTATAACACCTAACACTTCTGATGCAGATTCTGAGTCACCTCTGCAGAGCTTTTGTTGATACTGATTTAATTTGATTGGTAACTGAATCTATTGATTAAATGTAAAAACGTGGACAAAAATTGCCTTATAAAAGGTAAAAATTGAAAATCAATGTAATGGGGCAAATATTGTAATTTAATAAAAAACTTAATTTCTCTCACTACTGAAAACTAATCACAGCTCAGACAATCTTTAGGAGACAGCTGTCCATGACGGGTTTAAACCAGCTAAGTTACCAGCAACAAAATTCAACAAAAATACTGTTTAATCAACCAAAAACTTAGATGGCACACCTCTATAATGTTGTAGCGTCTTCTAATAGCCAAAACAGACTCCTCCAGGTGATGTGATTCATCCACAGCTTGAGAGCTTTTAGCCCCCAGAGAGAAACCTCCGTATCTGCATTAAGTGAGCAGAGAGTAAACCAACATCAAATTAAACTGAAATTAAATGGTGAATGTTTGGATCTCTGATGGTAATCAACTCACCTAAATTCGTTTACCCATTTTTTCGTCTTCAGACTTTATGTGAGAGACAAAAATGACAAACATGTGCTGTCAAAACAGTTAATTTTTGTTTATTAATTAGTATTTTAAGAATTAATAAATTAAAAATCAAACCTTTTCTTCAGAATTTGGGGATATGTTTTGATGAGGTAGTCAGAAATGTTGCGACCTGTCAAATTTTGCAGGATATCACCTGTGATTTGTTTTATCTACATGATGAAATGTTGAAGGTGTTAGTACCAAAATGAAAACACCAAATAAAGTAAAATAATAGAAAGAAGCTGTCTATTGCTAACAAGAAAACAAGTGTTCTAATTGCTTATTTCAAAATGTGTTTTCCCTTAAAGAATGGGTCAATAACTGTAAACACCTATACCAACAATGAATGTTTGGGAACATGCTAACTGTTTACAATGTATGGTAAAGGCTAGCATACACATCTTATATATAACATACTGTACATGAGGTGACACTACCGTTTATATTTCAAATCAAGGCTGTTCTTTTGAACTTAAAAATTAATCACAGAATAAATTTCTCTTTTAATGTGTTCAAATGTTTGAACACATTAAAAGAGAAAACAATTGTAAACTGTAATAATATTTCACAGTATTACTGTTTTACTGTATTGTTCATTAAAAAAAAATGCATCTTTGGTGCGCAAAAGCGACTTTCAAAAACATTTAGAAAATCTTACACTACTGTTCAAAAGTTTGAGATCGGTATGTTACTGACCTGTAAAGGAGGGTATCCTCCTGCTCCCTCTGGGCAGTCCGGCAGCATTCTGCGGATATTTTCAGTACTGCACTCACAGTCAGGGGATGGCTTTTCTACAGTCCAGTTGCCTTTATGAAAGAGCTCCCACATGCTGTAAGGAACCTTGGGCCGGACAAACTTTGTTTCAGCTTCCTCTAAACACTCTATGTCACTGAGAAAACATACAATAAAGCATCACGTTACATCAATTAAACAGCAAAGACCATTTTATGTTGTTGTATTTTTAATGACAGGGGTCGTACCTGCTTGGCTCCATACATTTAGTACCAAACCCGGGTGGAGCCAGCAGGGCATCCAAGAGGTTTTGTATGGAAGGGTCCTGTGGAGCATCATTGCTTTATGGGAAAGAGACAGTAGGTTAAAGATCTGCAGGGGGAGCAGGTTTTTCCTTAAAGGGGTGGCTGCATGTGATTTCACTTTTTTAAATTTAGTTAATGTAATGTTGTAATGTTTAATGTGTAATGTTGCTGTTTGAGCATACAAAGTATCTGCAAAGTTAGAGCACTGAAAGTTAAATGCAAATGGAGATATTGCCTTTTAAAGGTATGGCAGTTTATTGCCTACCAAAACGGCCGGTTTGGACAACAACAAGCTTCTTCCTGGGTTGGTGACATCATAAACCCATGCTATTAACATAAACACTGCCCCAGATGTGACTTCTGCCCGTAATGGTAAGGGGCATGGCATTTCCGGCAACCTGTACTTGGCACTTCAGCCAATAAAAATACATGAAACTACATTTGGCCATCTAACCAATCTAAGACCATTGCGTTTTTGGGATGGGATGGGCTTCATAGAAGCAGGAAGCAAAAACGCTGTTCAAAGGACAGTGGAGACAGCGATGTGGAATAAAGGCAAAATATAAGAAAAATATGGCGTTTTAAGTAGTATTAAGTATAAATGAAGTATTAAGACATGTTATACTGCGCCCCATAAACACAACCAAGCCTAGAAAAAATAACACGGGACCACCCCTTTAAAGCTCTCCATCTTTGAATGTGTACCTGAAGAAGGTGAACTGTTCCCCATACATCCATGGCTGGAGCTCAAGGGATGGATATTTTCCAAATGGTGGGACAATGAGACTGAAGAGTAGAGCGATAAGGACAAAAACGGCAGGAAGAACAATCTGCGGAACATGATTGCTTCATAAATTAACCGCTGTTACATAAAATGCAAGATATTGAAACAAAAAGGTCTCATTTAACTACTGTACACTAACATGAGTTTATTGAAAGAAAATAGAGTAACAACAGTACTATTGTAAAATGTATCAAAATGTAATTTATTCCTGTGATCAAAGCTGAATTTTCAGCATCGTTATGCCAGTCTTCAGTCAAATTATCTTCTAGAAATCATTCTGATATGATGATTTGGTGCTCAAGAAACATTTCTTATTATTTTCAATGTTGAAAACAGTTGTTCAATAATGTTGTGGAAACCATAATACATTTTTTTCAGGATTCTTTGATGAAGTTAAAAAGAACAGTTTAAAAAAATGACAGCATGATGCACTAACACCAAGAACAGGTATTAAAAAAAGTAAATATGATGACTTAAAGAATGCAATAAGACACTAAATTATTTCAACATTCATTTAAAAACATAAAATCTGTATTATTGACAAGAAAGGCTGTTGATTGATTTTGGAACTGACATAATCATTCGATATTAGTCGATAATTTCAAAATGATTGTATTGACAGTTCTATCACTGTGTACCTGTGCAAAAATGCCTCTGCGACTGCGGAGAGTGTACTTCAGTCTTTTGGTGAAAAGCGCTCGAAGCTGTTGACATGTATGGAAGCAGCCTGTGAGAGGAGCACCGCCACCCTGACCATCCCCACTCAGTGGTTCTGTCTCCTGGGCCTCTGTGTGCCAGAGAAAGGCCTTCTGGTTAATGACGTCTCATTACAGCTGTTCTGACCTGAGCTACTGCTGTCAACACTAATTACAGCCTGTTTTGTTTTATACCTTTCCTGATTGGCTGTTTCCGTCCTGCCAGCGAAGCAGAGAGGAGAGCAACAACAACAAAAAAACATTTTTAAAATACAAGACACAACCAAATCTAATCCTCAAATTTATACTTGCAGTAGCCTACTTCTGCTTATAGTACACCTAATTAGATGCATACTATCATCATAGTATGTTTTTTATCTGCTGGCCCAGATTTGTAGCCCGCTTGTCCTGCCAACATTTTCACTGGTACCACAGTAAAAAATAATATATGCTCTTTATTATTTATATGTCAGCAGAAATATACTGATATTCTTCAATAAAATAATTTAAAAAAAAATTATTTGTTTAAATTTGTTATTTTATTATTTTTTTAATAATAATTTAAAATCATACCAGCATCAAAGGCTACTACATTCATTTTACTAATTTATAAAAATAATATTTCAGTTAATTGTCATAACAGTCATTAACAATATTCTCTATAAACAAATGAAACAAAAAATTAAAATGAACTACTAGAATTAAGTCGTATTTGTATGCTCCTATAGCATGTATTAATATTTTCAATTACTTTTTATATAAATTTTAGTATTTTTGTTATTAAATTTATTCAGTTTTAGTTTCAGTAAATTTAGCACTTCACCTTTTTTCTGTTAGTTACATTTTTAAACCTATTTTTTTCATCTAATATTTATATTTTATTTCATCCTTATTTCAATTAACTATAACAATTTAGTTTTAGTTAACAATAACAACACTGACACAAACAATTACAATAGGAAAAATAAAAACGTATACAATCATAACTGACTATAATGTAACTTCATGACAGCTATAAAGCCATCAATTAACTTTTTGCCGGAAAATTATAGAATATGGTGATTTGCTTTTAATTCATTACAAAATAAAAATAACCTTGCAAATTTGTTATATATTTTCCAGCTAGATAACTTAACTTTGATGACATATTTAAGTCAGTAAAATTTGCAACAAAATATTCATTCAATACATCTAACATTTACATGAACAAAAAACAACAGTATAAGACTGAAAGACATAAAATACATGCACATGAACTATGACATAAGATAGGCAAGTAGAAGTTCTGTCAAAAAGTCCTGCCTGTTAATAAACTCAATTTAGTAAATATTTTCAGAGATACATATGTAAAACAAAGTAAACTATGTTTTTTTAAATGAATATACACCTGCAAAACAAATGCTAGCATTGCATTGTCTAATGTATGGAAATTATGCAGCAAAACACACCTATAAAGCTGTTAGTTGCAATGTTGCTTCTTTATACGTCAACCCACATTTGACTTTGAATGGAGCATTAGTAGGCAAACTGGGGCCAGTTGCATAAATATAGCCACTATGTTAAGACTGTTGCTAAATTCCAAACCGCATACATGTAAGTGATTCTGAATTCAGCATATGCCTTAAGAACTAGTTTGACCAACTAGCAGTTGGTTAAGGGGGTAATCTTACTTTTTGGATTCAAATCTACTTTTTTCCCTAACAGACATAAAAAAAATTATGGCCAGTCTTAAATAAATTAGATGACTAACTAGTAAGATTAGTCTAAACCATTTATGCAACAAGCCACAGATTTGATCTGATTAGCTTAAAGGGTATGAAATCTATCTTCATTTACCTGTGTCTTCAGATGGCGCCCCCTGGTGGCCTGGAGATGCTGGCTGCTCCTCAGGGTCCGCATCCACACCTGTTTCCTCTGCCACACGCAGAAAGATCTAAAATATACAGCAATAACTAAATATTACACTCTTGCAAAGCCACATGGCAGAAAGACATAAGATTACAACAGCAGCCATGAGGATAAACACCCTTTACTTAGTCCCTGTTTATTTTTAACTAATGTTAGAACCCACAAAGGTTTAAGAGGGATTTCCTCTATTGCCACCAGAGTGGGATTGACTGGCCATTGACGGACATGTATACCACAACCTTGAACTTCAGTGAGGGGTAAATCCTTTTACAGAGAGAATTATCAGTGGGGGAAAACAAACCGTCTCACCTCTTCTAACGTGGTGTCTGACAACCCATAACTGACCACGCCAAACTCGCCCTGCCGTTTGTCCAGTTCATTCAGGAAGAGGGCAAGACTGCCGTCCTCCGAGGCCGCATGGGGCAAGTTGATAACCGCCTCTCTACCAACGTCCTCCACCAGCTGAGCATCAGAGACATACTGCTGTGCAAGAGCCATTAGGGCAGCAACATCTAAGATAGGAAAGTATCAGGGCCCTTAGATAATGTAGGTGACTGGATTTATAATGCATGCAACACCAGCCACTAAAATAGACATTGCGGGCACCGCCGGACAGCTTAGACAATGTGTTAAGATGTAATAAACAACTCCTGTAAGGCAAAGCTGTACCCACCGAATCCATTCTCTTCACTGCCCAGTCCTGTGTCATCGCTTAATGAGGATTCGCTGTCCTGAAACACAGAGAACTGATGAATATTATGCAGGAGAGATTTGTATAACTCAGGGTTTTCAGAGTGGGGATTTGTGAGAAAACTGCAGGGAGTTTGTGACAGAGCATGTGAGCGAAGCAGAACAATGTGACATTCACACACGTGAAACAAGGTTCACTCAAATCCCACTCCGACATGATATTCTATGTACTATAAATTTTACTTTTTGCAATTAATTTCTTAAATAAATATCTCAAATACAGTTGGCCTATAGATAACAGTTATGATATTTGTGGCTTTAAAGCAATATATTGTATAAAGTGGTATAAATAAATGTGATGTGACTTGACTGGAGTGCTGAGTTTTAGAACTTGTGCAAACATATCCACATCGCTGCGATCAGATGCTTTCTTCAGTTCTGTTTTCTCACCATTGTGTTCCTTTTATTATTGAGAGAAAGGATGCAGCACATATTTACATATTCATCTAAACGCCACTCTCAGCAGCAGTAGTGGTGTCAGGGATGTGTACTAACAGTTTACCAGTGCAAAGGGATTTCAAACTTTGTTTTACCCATAAGCAAAGAACAACAAAAAATAACTGAGTATATTACAAAATAAATCTTTGCTAACTATTTCTTCACACTCTCTTTCAATTTCTTCTCTATCTTCATTCCTAACTTGATGTTTACTGTGCATTTATGTACAAGGTTTGCAACTTAAAGGTGCACTATGTAGCATTTTAGCAGTAAAATATCCAAAAACCACTAGGCCAGTGTTATATATTTTGTTCAGTTGAGTACTTACAGTATCCCAAATGTTTCCAACTAGTTGTAAATTTTGAGAAAATTGCTATTTTAACCAAGGACCCGGGACATGTCAGCATAGCGTTTGAGGAAGTCGCCTGTCAATTGCGTCATATCTGCGTTACCCTCGGTTTATTTAGCAGAAGTGCTTTTCTCTTAGCAGTGTGAACATGTCACAGGAAACGTACAGAGTAACGTCATAACATCATTTTAAACACACTTAAATGTATCTATTATGATAAACAGAGCTGCTTTACCTTATACTCATGACCGGAAAAGCGGAAATAGAGGGAATGTATTCTGTATGGAAATAGAGGGCAGGTATTTCTTTAACAATCGCTCCAGCAGCCGTGCTCAGCTCCACAACACTCGGTCCTGTTCTGCTTTATATTACAGTAACGTTAATAACCGCATCAATGAACATGCTTTCAGCCCGTGTCCTATTTTCCACCGGCTGTAAGGTGAAGACCACATGTCCCAAGATACTGTGCTCAAACTTGGCGTCATCAAACTATGCCTTTGTTTTGAATAGGCAGCCTCTAGTGGATGGAAAGTTGCATAGTGCACCAAGTAAAATAATTTTTAAAATCAATGATTTTAGACCTATCGCTTAAAGGCCCTGACATACTTCAAGCAAAAAGGAAGAACAAACTGGTGTTAAGTCATTTCAAACAAAATTAGGTCCACACAAAGTTTGTTTAGAGTTTATTTCGGGAGTTCGAAAAAGCCTGCCAAAGTTAACTATGGAAAAGTTTGCTCCAGATGAACACCTTCGAACTACTATTGGTCCGATGGGATTACGTAATGGATATGTGTGCTCTGAGGCAAACTGTGAACATACTGGAGAGCTGCTTTGTGGTAGAAACTAAAGTTTTACGTTTAAGGGGTTTCAACCAAGCCTGCAGTCTCCCTCTCATTTACTGAAGCTTTCGCTTCAGAGGGAGAGGGAGACTTTTGACCGGTCCCAGTATAGCCGCCCCTCTGTGTTTTCTAATGGACGCGAGGCAAACTAAATAATAAAATTACACTTCAAAAATTTTCCCCCAAAGTTAGTTTATGTCACTGAAGGCAGTTATCATCACGATGATTTCATTTCAGGTGTTCGTTTTAAAAATAAGTTTAGTTTGAGTTAGTTATTTGATGCTATAAAAACGGGGGGTGTGACATCATGATTGACAGCTGAGACTGACGGCTTCTCTGAGTGAAGATGTCACTGAGGCACTAACGGACTTTTTTCGAAATTTTTGGGAGCAGATTAGAGCTTTAGCTTTAATTTCTACATTTCCATAACTGTTTATTTCACACCAACATAATTAATTGTTCTGCTTCTGCGAGAGTGTGGGCGGGCTTTTGATATCGCGACTGTACTTCCTGCTCTACTTCCTGCGCTCTACTGCGCAACTCCGGTCCCGAAATCGCTACTGCGCAGACTCGGTCCCAAGATGTCCACGCCGTGCAAGGGCGCCTGAAAGCTTCAAATATGGCAAGCGGAAACGGATGATGTCGAGTCGTCCATATTTTTTTACGGTCTATGGTTTCAACTGACAAAAGTGTCTAGGAATCTTTGGTATAACTGACGAGTTAAAGTCAAGGTATGGCTAAAAAGATTTTACCTAAAATCAAAATCTTGATTAATTGAACATTTTACCTCGATTGCGAGTATTTAGCTCTTTTTTTAATTTTTTTTTGCTTTCTCTCTCTGGCTACGGAGCTTGAGCGGGTCTGTGTGTGCGTGTACCAGTGCATACAAGAACGGCGATTAACTTATCTGTATAAACTGTGTAATTGTATAAACATGCAATTACCATAGTAATTATGAGCATCCAGATTGTATAAACAAAGATAACTGCTCCTGAATATTTCCGTGTGCCTGCACACTCACTTGAGTGATGTGATTAAAACCAAAATAACCATAATGGGAAAATTACGTCAGTTAGAGGTTCTGAATTTCGGTTTTGATTACTTTTCGATGAATCGTCTAGCCCTAAGTCAAGGCACTCAAGAAGAACTGCAATACACGTCCTGACCCTCTTGGCTTCTGCTTTTCATAGGGGTCATCTCACCTTGCTTACTGCAGTTGAAGGGAGTTTGCCAGTGCTGATGCTGCTGGGTGTCCTATGCATCTCTCTCTTGACCAGGGTAAGGTAATATCCTGTACCAAGATGTGCCTTGAGGAAGAGCGGCGTTCCACAGCAGCACAGCTTTCCCTGAGAAATGATTGCAATGCGATCACCGAGGAGATCAGCCTCGTCCATATAATGTGTGGACAGAATGATGGTGCGGCCTGCAATTCAAAGGGTGTTAAGTCTGGTAGCTGATAGACCAGTAGATTATATTCATTTTCAAAAGGCAAAGCTTTAAAAGACCTTCACGGTATTTGAGCAGAAGGTCCCAAATCCCGCGGCGGGAGTAGGGGTCCACACCAGCAGTGGGTTCATCCAAGACCACAACCTTTGACCCACCTATGAAAGCGATTGCAACAGACAGTTTCCTTTGCATACCACCTGTCAAGAAAGACAAAATAAGCCAGGTAAGTCACAATTTAGAGAACATCATTACAGAAATCGAACAGTGAATTGCTTTGAAATACTGCTGTCAAATCGACTACTCACATCCAAAATAAAAGTTTGTGTGTACTGTGTATAATTATTATGTATTTATAAATACACACTCATTCAGGTATATATTAAAGAATTATAGATTATATTAATATATAAACTATTTATGTTTAATATAAATTATATAAATATATGTACAGTATATACATGCAAATATTTAAATATATAGTATATATTTAAATATACACAATCTCAATTTGACAGCACTACTTATAATAATGCATTAATATATTTGTTAACCTACCTGAAAGGTTTTTAGTCTGCTCGTGTCGTTTGTGTTGTAAGCCCACGTCCTCCAGAAGTGAATTTATCTCTTTCTTCACCTCCTCCATGCTAATGCCCTTCATTCGTCCATAGAACCACACATGCTCCTCCACTGTCAGGCTTCAATGACATACAAGAGAAAAGCAAAAATGTTAAACATATAGTATAGAAAGTTTTTTTTTAAAACGATTACAAAAAAATACTGTGGTAGTACCATTTTTAAATATATCAATATGATATAATATATATAATATAATCAGTTAAAAATAATTATTTAACATAAAAATAACCAGTATACACTATAAAAAACAACAAAAACTTTCAGAGTAGAATTACCAAAATACAAACAAAATTATCACAGTATCACTCTTTTGCTTTTTGCTGACTGGTGCCCTACATGTCAAAGAGGACGTTGTGCTGGGGACAAACACCCAGAGTCCTGCGGATGATGTCCATATCTGTGCGAATGTCCATTCCCTTCACGTATATCGTACCGGCAGTGGGAGGAAACAGTCCTGTTAGAATGGACCTGTGAGTCAAATCATCATAAAGTGATGCCGTTATTAGCTAATCATTTGGTTGAGCATGATAAAGTAAATTAAGTTAAAAATTATGTTAAATGTAGCATATGTGATAATTTAAGGACTCACATGGTGGTTGTCTTGCCAGCTCCATTGTGACCCAGAAAAGAGGTTATTTGGCCCTCATAGAACTTCATGTTAAGGTGATTGACTGCAAGCTTGGCCCCTTTTTTATAAATCTTCACTAAGTTCCTTATAGAAACTCCTAGAATGAGATTTGTTGGTTCTGCTTCAATCCGATCTGTAAAAAATATTAGAATTAAAAAATATTTAATCAAAAACATGGTCTACATATCTTCACCCAAGACTATTAATCCAAATATTTTGTCCTAAAACAAATACTTCTGTATTACAAACTCAGTGTCACTTGGTGTTTGATGATCTTACCATCTGGTTCCTCTCTAGGTGCTGTAGGAATAGGCAACCCCACCTCTAATGGAACTCCACCCCAGTAATTCAGCTGGAAGATAAAATACCACGGTCTGGGGATCCCATACTGACCTGTGAAACACATCCAATTACTGACATTTTGCACACAGAATAATTCAATACAATGAGTGTATTTACACAGACGATCATATACTTATGTTTAATCAGCCAAGAAGTTTTCAAACAACTTCTGTTTGACATGTACCAACATGGTACTATGTTATTATGATTGACCTAGATATTTACCCCACTTTCATAGATATTTACCCCACTTTTGCTTTTTAAATAGCTTTACCAATGCTCTAGCAGTTTACCTTATAGCTGGCTGTGAAACAGGAATGTCTTAGGGTTAAACTCTTTTTCTTGTATTGCCCTATTAATTGGTTTGCACAATGTTTTATTTTATTTTAATAATGATTTTTTTTTGAGAACTATAAGACTTGTAATGTACCCTATTGTTCATAAGTTTTGGGGAAGTTTTATTCTGCAAGGATGCATTAAATTGACAATAAAGACTCGAATAATGTAAAAGATTTCAAATAGCGTAATAATTGAAATGTTAATAATTCAGTAATATCAATAATAATTTCAAATAAATGCTGTTCTTTTGAACTTTCTATTAATTAAAGAACCCTAAAATATCACAGTTTCCACACAAATATAAAGAAATAAAAACATTTTGAAAACATCACACGTTATATAATAAGAACAAGAAACATTTCTTGAGTGCCAGATTTATTTAATCAGAATGATTTCTGAAGGATCACGTGGCGCTGAGAACAGGAGCAGGAGTATTGGCTGCTATAAATTCAGCTTTGCCATTATAGGAATAAATTACGCTTATGTATATAAATTAATATATTATCACAATATTACTGTTTTACTGTATATTGATAACTTTTATCAATAAATGCAGCCTTGATGAGCATAAGAGATTCAGTAAAAGAATCTCACAAACCCAAAACATTTGAATCATTGCGCACATCTACACACTCATGATTGAAACCACAAAATCATGTTATCAAATTAATACACAGCTACAACTACATGTATATAATTTTGCGTTTGCTCACAGAAAGATGCTTTACCTGGAAAAACAGCTTCAATGTACCAAGTGGCCAGTGCATAGATGACAGCATCTACATATAGCATCACAATGGAGGTGGTAAAGTTGTAGCTGTCTCCTTCCATGGGGCTGGATCTCAAGTTGAACCACTGGATCCCCACACCCTGCTCTTCATACTGAGAGAAATACTCACAGCCAAAACCAAAGGCCACTGGAGACAGGAAGCTCTGCAGGGAAACAAGTCATTGATTCAGACATCTGAATTGCAGGGTTTGTTAGGAACAGACTGAAGTTTATGCAGTCATTTTATCTAATATATAAATCTATATATGTGTTGTGTGAAGATGTGTGACAGCAGAAGCTCTCACCGCTAAGATCCTGTGTGTGCTGGTTAGATATTCTCTCCAGGCCAAACAAAGCACATATGGCAGGTAAAGGGTGAAGTAAATGAGTCCTCCACATGCTGCTGCCAGGTTAGCACGTGAGAAGAATGTGCTGATGAGGAAGCAAAGCATGATGGTGGCTGTAGCAAACGCGGTCAGGAAGAAGAAAACAACAGCCGGGTCACTGTAGGGTAAGATATCTCCCCACTGCAGGAGAGAGAAGAGAGACAGAAACAAATGGCATATTTATTTAAATAAATCTTTTGATAGAGAAACTTTACAGAAGTGTCATCAAAGAGCACTTTCGCCCAACTTTATTCACCTTAAGGGCGGCGATAAGAAGTCCAGCACTGAACAGGAAGGGCAGGTAACTGCTGATGAACCAGCTGAGCCACAGCATCCCAGAGCTCAAGCCCATGATACGCATCGTCTCCTTCAGACGAGCTTCTTTCTCGTAGACCACACCCTTTATGATCATAGCCACAGAATAGATCCAAGCCAATGTCATAAACAGAGGCAAAGAACGATTCAGGACACGTATGAAACTAAAAAAAAATAGACAAAAGGTCACTGACAAGTTAAAAAAAAAAGAAGAAAAGATTTTGGAAATGTATGACTCAATATCAAGTAAAAAGTAATAGTATTTTTTCCTTACACCTTGAATACATACACAGTCACCATCATTTTTAAGAATTTTAAAAGTCATTAAGAGTTTGTTTTTGAAAGAAGTCCTTATGCTCAACAAGGCTGTATTTTTATGCTAAAAATACAGTAAAAAAAAAAAGTAATAGTGAAATATTTTTACAATTAAAAAAACTATTTTCTATTTGAATATATTTTAAAATGTAATTTATTCATGTGATGCAAAGCTGAATTTTCAGTCACATGATCCTTGAGAAATCATTCTAATATGCTGATTATGTGTTCAAAATCATTTCTTATTATTGTCAGTTGTGCTGCTTAATATTATTGAGGAAACCATGATACATTCTTGCATGAATAGAAAGTTCAAACAGCATTTAAATTAATAATCTTTAAAAACATTATAAATTACATTATAGTCACTTTTGATCAATTTAATGCATCCTTGTTTTATCTTCTATACGTTTAAAAAAAAATTTTTAAACAAATATTAATAATTCATTTTGACTGGAAAATATGACATTTTACAACCTCAACCAATCTTGCTTTATATGGTATGTCATAAAAAAGTTAATAATTATGAAATAATATTTATTACTATTAACATTAATTATAAAAGAATGCATAATAATGAACATAAAAAATCTTAGCGATGGATTTAGCGCAAAATGATTGGTGTACATTGTGGAACAACGTGGTGAAACAAAACAACTCACACATCATCAACAAAGCAGGGGTAAGGCATCTGTTGCACGTATATGCCCGTGTTCGGCTCTTTACCAGTGAGCAAATGTGTCACAGCTCTCTCAACTAAATCTTGTACATAAATAAAACCGCCCCAGACATAGCGGAGGTCGCTGAACGGTTCAGCAGCCGGGCCTGGATCCCAAAATCTGTCAAATGATAAAACATGATTTCAGCTTTAAACAATTGACCATGGAAGCCCTACATAATAAATGTATCTGTGCGTGTGGACATTTCAATATACTTGTCTTTGATCTTGTTTGTGCGGGTTACATCATCTATGTCCATGCGGATCTTGTACTTAACATGAGGAGGCAGGGAGGATGAAGAGTTTGGGAGGAGGAATACGATTCCGGCCCAAAACTGACGATCTTCCAGAAGCTCCAGGGCTCGTTCGACCAGCTCACCCTCCGTGGCCAGACCCTCAATTTTATTCAAAGAGAAGCACTGGAACAATAGAGGGTATAGACAGACAGTGATCAATATTAATGATGTGGACTTTTGGTTATTTGTGAACATCTGGTTATTTATTACTGGACAATTTATGAGGTTGAATTCATCATTCAGTCATAATTCATAATTTGTATGCCAAAATTCAATGCTAATGTCAAGGATTAGTAAAAAAGTATAGAGGTGGTGCAGGCAACTATTTGCAGTTGATTTTTTTTAAATGTGCATCAATAGAAAAAAAAAGAATTTGTGATGATTATCTATTAACATTCAGTTGTTGAAAATATGATGAATTAATGTGTAAAAAGATGTAAAAAAAAAAATGATGGAATTGTTTTACATGCATGAGCTCAAGGCTAGATTATTGTAATGCTCTACTGGGTGGTTGCCCTGCTTGCTAAATATACAAACTCCAGCTGGTCCAAAACAAAGCAGCTCGAGTTCTTACTAGAACCAGGAAGTATGATCATATTAGACCGGTTCTGTCCACACTGCACTGGCTCCCTATTAAACATTGCATACATTTTAAAATCTTGCTTATTACTTACAAAGCACTAAATGGTTTAACTACTTAAGCGAGCTTTTAACACATTATACTCCATCACGTATATTGCGGTCTCAAAACTCTGGCCAGTAGGTGTCTCCTCTGAATTTGCCTCACAGATACGTCATCCTCTATAAACCTGTCTCTGGTGCAACGACTCCAATCTTTTAAATATTCATATTCTTGTGTAATCGACGCGCCATCCTAAATAAACCTGTCTCTTGCCTGATACCCAGAAATTTTGAATATTCAGATCTAATATGATTTCTGACCTGTAAGGTTGCCAGAATTATAATCATACACTGTTTGATAATAGGCCAGAGTAGAACTGGCACCCCGACTCAGTTGGGGACACTACAATTTTGAAAGTTTTCAATTAAAAATACAAATAAAATTAATTACTAAATTAACTCTGTCAACTATAGTACTGATCTGCCAACATTGTCGCTCTATGATAAATTAAAATAAGCTGATAACATCACTGTTTTCTCCAGAACGACTATCAAAAGTACTCAATTAAAAATTAAAATCAGAACTACTAGCCAAATCAAATTTTGTTGCAATATTTTCCTGTTTAACACTGTGAAGCTGCTTTGACACAATCGTCATTGTAAAAGCGCTATATAAATACAGTTGATTGATTGATTGATTGATTGATTGATTGATTGATTGACAAGGACTCTGTCTCTTCCTCATAAACTTTCAATACTACCCTTTTAGTAATTCATTATTTTAATAAGATTAACTTCCTCTTCCTCTTGCAGCAACATCTCTTCTTTACAACCACCCAATCATTTCATAATTAGAAAATCCCACACTACATTTTTTCTTGTTCAGAAAGCCATTTCACATGATATACACCATTCAGGCATAACATTATGACCAAATATTATGTTGGTCCTCCTTCTGCAGCCAAACCAGCCCTGACCCGTCAATGCATGGACTTCACCTCTAAAGGTGTGCTGTGGTATACTTTATGGCACCAAGATATTAGCAGCAGATCCTTTAAGTCCTTAAAGTTGCAAGGTGGGGCCTCCATGGATTGGACTTTTTGTTTTGTTCAGCACATCCCACGGATGCTTGATTGAATTGAGATCTGGGGAATTTGGAGTGCAGGTCAACACCTCAAACGTGTGCTCCTCAAACCATTCCTGAACCATTTCTTCTTTGAGGAAGCAGGGTGCATTATCCTGCTTTAAGAGGCCACAGCCGCCAGGGAATATCATTCCCATGAAAGGGTGTACATGGTCTACAACAATGCTTAGGTAGGTGGTATGTGTCAAAGTAACATCCACATGGATGGCAGGACCCAAGGTTTCCCAGCAGAACATTGCCCAAAGCATCCCACTGCCTCTGCCGACTTGCCTTCTTCCCATAGTGCATCCTGGTGCCATGTGTTCCCCAGGTAAGCAACGCACACACATGGCCATACATGTGATGTAAAAGAAAACATGATTCATCAGACCAGGCCACCTTCTTCCATTGCTCCGTGGTCCAGTTCTGATGCTCACATGCCCACTGATGGCTCTTTAGGTGGTGGACAGTGGTCAGCATGGGCACCCTGACATCTTTCTATCAGAACCAGCATTAACCTCTTGAGCAATTTAAGCTACAGAAGCTCATCAGTTTAGCCATGACCCTGTCGCCGGTTCATCACGCATTGAACCGCTTTTGATAGATACTGACCACGGCAGCCCCACATGATCTGCAGTTTTGAAGATGCCCTTATCCAGTTGTCTAGCCATCACAATTTCCCCATTTTTCCTGCTTCTTAAGGCGGGCGTACACTGTGCGAATTCGGACACTCGGAAGGTCGTGAGATATTGCAGACGCTACGAGTCATTTAATTTGATCATCGCATTAAATCAGCTGGTACACGGCACGACTGTTTGCACCGCGAGCCGGCCGCGATCACACGAGTTTTCATGTAACACAGACACCGGAGCTTTCAATGTTGCTGCTATAGCTTCAGATACAAAAAATAAAGAAAAAATGTGTGAAAATGATTTATTGAAAAGCAGAGAAAAGCCATTCCTTTTAACCGAAACAACCAGAGGGAGAGAGAAGAGTGCACGTGAGAGAGAGAAAGTGTGTGTGTGTGTGTGAGAACGCAGTATGTGGCAGCCACTGAGCTAATAATAGTCATAGATTGAGCGTATGTGATGTGCTTGTGCATGATTTGGCAATAGGGGACAGCCATATGCTGGTAAAAATCGGGCCGACTCCCCGAACTTTTTAAACATGTTTAAAAATTATCGTAAGGTCGGGAGGTGCTCTTAACGTGCTCGGCTCGTCTCGTATTTCCTCTCACACGGTGCGAGCCGCGACCATACGAGCATCCACGATGTCCACGCGATTTCTCCCGAGAAAAAAAAATCGTCTGCGAGTTTGTACGACAGCAAAAATCGCACCGTGTACGCCCGCCTTTACACATCAACTTTGAGGACAAAATGTTCACTTGCTGCCTAATTAATCCCACCCACTAACAGGTGCTGTGATGAAGAGATAATCAGCGTAATTAATTTAACCTGTCAGTCATAATGTAATGCCTGATCGATGTACTTCACAACAAAGAAGAATATATTAAATTTCCAGTTCAGAACTTCCATTTCATGCCAACTTTAAGAATACATGCAACACACATTTTTTTCACATTGATAACTAGTGTCCTGAAACAGATACCAAGCACACACACACACACACACACACACACACACACACACACACACACACACACACACACACACACACACACACACACAAACACACCTTTACAGGTTTAACTGGTCATGATAGGAGCTGCAGATTGGGTACCTTAGTGAGTTCTGACAGAGTATTAAAGGTGTTGTTTAAATCCTTGTATAGATAAAACCAGTTGGGCGACGCTCCATTCATACGGGGTGTATCTGGGTCAGGTGTCGAAAGGAAACGGGAAATGCGCGAGGCTGTCCAAGAGGTGTTTTCCAGACGTAGGTTCACAACTACTGCAACCTCAGGCCTTCTTAAAAGATCCTGCAGAAGCCGAATTTCTACACTGCTCTCCATGAAAGTTTTGATTCTGGGACCAACTTCCTGCCACGCCTCCTGTACATCATTTAGAATCTGGAAGTCCTGAAATGTTTTGTTTACCTGAAGGAACAAGAAAGTCGTAGACATCGTAGTTTTAGACAAAAATTCACATAGAGTGAGGGGCTGAGCGGAGGGGTCGGTACCTCTGACATGATTGTACGGGTGACTGGTGTGTCTGGTGTGTAGAGCAGCTTTCCTATGAACAGTGGTTTGATGCCTCGCCACACAATCCGTGAGAGAGGGTTCGACTCCAGACTTCGAATCAGGTTTTCACAAAATGGAGCTATAAGTAAAAACATCAGACGGGATTTGTTGTAATAAAAAAAATTAAAAACTTTTTTTTACATGTATTATTTACTATATTACTATAATTAATATACTATATATACATACATACATCCTTATTCCTTATTCCACATATATATATATATATATATATATATATATATATATATATATATATATATATTTTTTTTTTTTTTTTTTTTTTTTTTTTTTTCATGGGGGATGTGTTGAGTTACCCCCTGATGCCCAAACTATAGGGAAACAGGAATATTATTCTTTAGGTAGACAGCAAATCAATTCGATTTTCTATTCATAATTCAATTCTCAATTCAGAAACAATTTCTGCAAATTTAGAACGATTAGCTTATATGATGTTTGATCTTGAATTCTTGATTAATAATTTAAATTTATATTTGTGTGTTAAGATAGTATAAATGATTTGAATGTGTCTCAAGAAAAGAAAAAGACACTTAAAGATACTTAAAAATGTATTGCAAGCAACTTGAAACATATTAGCCCAACACAAATATATGTTCATTCAGGCTACTTGGAATGCAATAAAAATGCAATTTGCAGATAAAATATTTTAGAGTTGAGCGTCTCTACATAATTAATTCAAGCATGGAATAATTTAATGTTTATATATTTTAAAATTGAGAATGATACTTCACTGAATCACATTTAATTATTATTTTTTCTTTTTTTTATCAAATCTTGACTGAAACAAATGATTCTTGACTCAAAAATGCATGTTTCAAGATCGATGGATATGCATTGTTACACCCCAATAAATGTGTCTCATGTCTTACTGGTGCTGTTGTTATTTTCAAGGTCTTTCTCCTCTGACATGTTTCTGCCCAGGAAAGATTTGATATCCTGATCTTCATACCAGTTGAATGATGGGATTCTCTCTCCCCCTGCCTCTGGGTGTCCACACATGATTCTGGAGAAGGCACGAAAGCTCTCGCGTGGCAGTGCTAAGCGGTTTTCAGGTGTCAGTAGCCTAATTTCTGAATTCAGCTCTGAGAAACTGGACAGAGAAGAGATCTGAGGGGGAAAAGAGAAACAGATTCATTGCTGTGATGTTAATATGGACCTCTAGCATATTTGCATTAAAGAAATATTGTTTAACTAAGTCAAAACCAGTGAAATGTTTTATTTTAATAATTAAATCATTTTAAACAATTACGATTTTTTTATGATTTTGAAAGAAGGCTCTAATGCTTTTGTTGATCAAAAATATAGTAAAAAACATTTAAAATTAAATAACTGTTCTCTAATTGAATATATTATACAATTTAATTTATTCCTGTGATGGCAAAGCTGAATTTTCAGCATCCTTATTCCAGTCTTTAGTGTCACATGATCAAATCAAATCAAATTTGGGGCTCAATTATTGTTGGGGCTCACTTAATAACTGTTAGTATTATTATCAATATTGAAAATGTTGCTACTTACAGTAATATTTGTGATCTTTTTTTCAGTATTACTTGATAAATAGAAAGATAAAAAACAACAACATGTTTTTAAAAATAGATCTGAATAAAAGTAATAATTTCTTCTTACCCAAACCATAGTTTACAGATTCACCGAATATTAAGCACAAATATCTTCAATATTAATAATAATAAAAAATGTTGCTTTTGTGACATTGAAGACTGGAGTAATGATGCTGAAAATTCAGCTTTGCATCACAGAAATTAATATATTTAAATAAAAAAAAGTTCCTAATTATTCCAACTTTTGATCTTTAGTGATTGTCATGCAGTTTCATAGAGAAAGGAAAAGGCAATAATGTTTCATAAGTACTATAATTGTGAAACTTTTGCATTAATAGATTTAAAAACAACTCACATCATCCATAACTGATGCTAGTTCCCGAGTTACAGAGGAAACAGCCCGGCTGATGAGCCGGAGATCAGCTGCGTTTGCCAGCAGTCTGTCTCTCTGAAAGGAATTAATATTGGGGGGAAAACAGTTCAAATATGAAACTGAGATTTCAGATGGCTTTGAAAAAAAGAAGCACATTATCATTTAGCATGTATATAATTCTCTTCCAGGAAAACAGCCCAAAAATACAGCTGACTCATAACGCCACACTTTGTCCAATCAAATCAAATTCTCTCTAATGAGAATGTCCCTCCTCCTGATACCACCTACTTCTGACTAGCATTAGGAAGCAGCATATCATTTTCAAAGCGATGACATAAACTAAATGCTATTGGCTATTTAAAAAATAGACATGCTTCTTGATTCTTTGTTTTTGACCACTATCCCTGTAATTACTGATGGGAACTTTTAAAACACTGCGTCATGAACTTTACAAATGTTTTGTTTTTTGTCAATCTGGGGGGTTGACAAGACAAGACTTTTATACACCATACTATTTCGTACCTTGGTATTAAAACATCTTGATGGTTTGCTGCTAGAGGGCATTGATCTGGTGAAGCCATGAACCATTACCCAATATACATCTAGTTCTATCATGACACTAGTCTAGATGGCACAGGCCACATGCAATCTGTAAACATTCACATCATTTACCACACAGCTGACTGGCCTCTGTTAAATTTTGCAGCTAATGAGCTTGCTTGCTGTCTGGCTCAGTCTTCACTGTAAAGCTTGAAACATTTCGTCGTTTTCTCGAGGTAGCAAGAACAAGAACAAAGTTCGTTCTGGCAGTATATTCCATACTTCATGAGAAAAGCAGGTGCCGATCATCTACGTTTCTCTGCATTAACCCCGCCCACTTTAAATGTCTGACCAATCACACAATAGTTCTCGGACACCCGCAAGAAAAAAAGTTCTGCTCAGGCGATGTGTCGAGAACAAGCTGCGAGAACTCCCAAACCAGCGCTGCGAGAACAAAATGTCGTAATTTTGTTCTCGCAGCCCTGAGAGCGAGAACTTTTTTCTCTGTTCTTGTGGAGTATGTTGCAGCCTTAAGTTGGTCTTGCAGAATGCTCTCAAACCCTCCACCTCCCCCATCTCCACTTGTCTATATCTTCTACAGGATTTATGCATATCCAGCCATTGCTTGGGACACATTTCATTAGCATTCATGTTTGTTCAGTAAGTTGCAGTGACCAAAAGTGACTACGTTCACATGGACAGCAGTTATCTAATTTTTGACCTCACAATTACACACTTTGACAATATTCTGATTAAGGTGTTTACATGAGTTTCTTTTAGAATATTCCGTTCCTGTTCCAATTTTACGTTATAGAGCCTAGATCGATTAATGGCACGTCATTACGTCCCCATGCCACACTACACTGTCCGACATCCAATCATAGCGTGACTTTGGCTGGTCTGTTAAAATTGAATGGGCTTCGGAAACCCTTTGTAACTTCACCTGCCAGTGTTGATGTTGGACAGTGTTACTTTACATATAAAGTTTTTTCAAATTCTGTTTTACTGGCCACAATATTATTGATGATTGTTGAGGGGAGCACTTTTGATTAATTTTCAAAAAAGGCAAGGTCCAACCCCCAAAGCCTTCCCCTCTGCACTTGCCTGGTGTGTGTAACGTTATGTGTCCTGTCACAAAATGCGGCGAAATCTCCGTCACAAGGTTAATAGTCAGATTAAGGTGTGTACATGTCTGTAATGTTCTCTGATAATGCACACGTGCGATGTGTCAGGTAAACAATGCGAGATCACACCCGCGTCAGACAGGTCTTCTCACGCGAGACTTGGAATTGTTATTAAAATTGATAAACTACACAAATATTGCTCCAAATTGTCTGTGCGCTGATTCGTGGAGAAAAAGAAAAAAGATTATGGTGGAAGAAATTGCTGGAGAGACAGAGGGAGCAAGGATTGTGTTCTGCAAAGAGGTAAATTACAAAAAAATAATTTTGTAATGTGCTGCTGCTGCGGCTGGATGTGCAAATGTTTGGGCTTTGTTTCTGTTTGATAGAATTGTAAATATATCTATTAAAATACTGATAATCTGTGTATAACTCCTCCCTGAACCTCCCTCTGCCCTGTATCTCACTCTCTCATTGGCTGTCGGTCATCACCGATGTAATTTTCAGTCAGAATACATTTCACAAAGCAGGATTATAAATCGCCGACAGGTCCAGATATTTACCCATGGCAAATATCTCACGGGCATCGGCGATTCTCTCTGATCGCGTTTTTGATCATTCACACTGCGTGATTGTCACTTGCGTGCACGAGCACCGATTTGCCTATGATTTCTGGCATTTGTCGGCGATTTTGCAAAACCTGTCGGCGAGTCAAAATCGGGGCAGTGTGAACTAGGCTTTAATCAGAGTATTGTCTTATTTAGATTAATATCGGAGTATTGTTGTCCATGTTAACATAGTCAGTGACATACCATGTTAGTTTGAAGGGAGTAAAGCCTGTGTTTAGGCTATTAAGGAAATTTAATTTAGCCAAAGAAGAACTTTTACTAAATAAATCTTCAAAAGCAGCCTACTTCAGTGTAATATGTTACCATATAATCACGCTTAATGGAACACGCCGACTTTTTGGGACTTTAACTTATTCACTGTATATCCCCCAGAGTTAGAAAAGTCCATACATACCATTCTCATCTCTGTGCGTGCCATAACTGTCTGATGCACCTACCTTTAGTCTAACTTAGCACAAAGACTAGAGGTAAACAGCTCCATCTAGCCTACTGCTCAATAAGTGACAAAATCACACAAACTTTGGGAACTTTACTGCCGTACCATGGGTGCAGCAGCACAATGATATTACGCAGCACCTGAAAATAGTCCCCAGCACGCTCTCTGTGCAAGCAGGTTGTCACGTTGGTCATGTTGACAGAAGTTAGCCTATTTTCAGGGGCTGTGTAATATCATTGCGCCGCTGCACCCATAGTACGGCAGCAAAGTTCCCTGTTTTTGAACTGTGTAGTTTCACGTGAACTAGTCCAAGTGTAGTTCCTAGACACAGCGGGTCTAGAAAATCGCAACTTTTCAATGTCCATCAGCCTTAGCACACGATTTAACAATACACATCACAACATGTAAATAGGAAAAGGTTGGCATTATTTTGTCACTTATTGAGCAGTACGCTAGATGGAGCCACTTACCTCCAGTCTTTGTGCTAAGCTAAGCTAGCGGTGGGTGCGTCAGACAGAGTTATGGGATGCACGGAGATGAGAATGGTATGTATGGACTTATCTAACTCTGGGGGATATACGATGAATAAGCTAAAGACCCAAAAAGTTGGTGTTCCTTTAACACTGAGAATTAGAATAGTTGTAATGTGATGATCAGGTGGGAGTTGAGTGGGGATATTTAAATGAGAGGTTTGGGTGGGTGGCATCTCTCAGTGAATGTAAAGAAACTGCACCTCCAAAATCTTCGCTGTGGTGTTTTGATCACTTTGAAATAGTGAATAATATTGTAAAACAATTGGTTCAATTTATTTGAAATATTGAAAAGCGTCGTTTCTCCCATCACTAAACAGAAAAAATACGGAAATCATAAACAAACTAACCGTAACTATCTTGCTGAAGTCCAACTGTGAAAGAAAGATCTGCTCTGCCTTCTGCATTACATCTGAGGGCACAGCACAAAGCGCCTCCTGGAGTTCAGGGAAAGAATCTCCCTCCTTAGCAGTGAGGTAACGACCCAAGAGTGAAGCATTACAGACGATTTCAGACAGACGCATTCCTCCACCTGCTAATGCAACCTTGTGGACAAAACAAGTAAAACAAAATGTTCATGTATCAGTTTACTATAAACATTTCTGAAAATGTTAAAGTTGTATTTTGACAGTACATCTAAGTGTAGTTGGATATATACAGAGATGGGACTTGATTCTGTTCATTGGTTGCTGATTGGACTTAAACGGACTAAATGATTGAAGTCCTGCATACATAACTAGACAAAAGTCTGACATTTCACCAGAAGACATTATGCTATTTTTTAATTAAATGAAGAGATAAAAAAAGATAAGATCAACAGCATAGATTTAGAAAATATAAAGGGCAAATTTTCATTTCATCCTGACTTTAAAGTCAAGATGAAAGGGAAGTAGTGACAGGCCTTTTTTTCTCCATATTGTTACGCATTTGACTGAAATGGATTATATCCACACACACACACACACACACACACACACACACACACACACAAAACTTTCACTTACAAAATTAAAGGGGCAGGGGCTCAATCCCACCAAAGGGCAAGAACAAAAAACAATGCTTGCACTGTCAAGTTGCATTCAGGTCATTAGGCCAGCTCAGAATAGTTTTCCAGAGGAGGATTATTATAAGTGAACTTCGGAAAGTGGAAAAAATATTCTTTCTTACCACTTGGAGGTTCAGTCGTGCCCTCAGTAACTGATCAACAGACGCTGAGGAGATGCTGGTGTTTGTCCGCAGGAAGGAGGAGAAGCTTTCATTGGCTCTGAGATACTCTCCAACTGAAAGATCTACAAAAACAGTGGGCTTATATATATATATATATATATATATATATATATATATATATATATATATATATATATATATATATATATATATATATATATATATATATATATATATATATATATTATACACATACATACAAAAATGTTTTGTATATACATTATTTTGTTTAGGATTTGTGTTGTTTATTGCACATACAACACAAATCCTAAACAAAATGTGGCCAGTAGGTATGTGCAATGCACTGAATGTGTACTTGCTGAGTTCATTAAAAAAGAGGATTATATGACTTTCTTAGAACAAAAAGAAAAGCATTACTTCAGATATTTGCCAGAGAAGCATTATTTTGTATCTAAGCACAACCTGAGACACTGTTGACATCTCTAGATGAAAGTCTTTTTCTCAGAAACATACACACACAAAAAAAACAAAAGAAACTTTAAACAAGTCTCCATGTGTTCTCCATTTTATCTGTCTTTGAGAAACGACTTGGAAAACTCTCCCAGAGGTTCATGATAAATCTACAACTGTGCAATCCAAAGTGTGCTGACTTATGGGGTGTTAGTGTGGTTCTCTAGCTGCACCATAGCTGAACAGCAGAGGATTCAGAGGGTGGTGAAAACTGCTAGAGATTTCAACTGTGTACACCTCCCGTCTCCCGCTGTCTGTGTAGGACACACAACATCATAAGAGACTGGTTCCATCCAGCACACACCTTGTTTCACCTGCTACCATCGGGTGGGAGGCACAGGTCTCTTTAAGCCAGAACCACCAGAATGGCCAACAGCCTCTACCCCCAGGCAGTTAGACTGCTGAATAAGCACTGTTCCCCTCTCCCCCCTCCACTCACTTAATCCTTCTATTATGTATATTGTCCAACAATTGCAATAACTGAGAACTGGACTTTGCATTGCTGCAGCACACACAATTACACACTTTTTCCTGGTTACTAGTGATTCTTAACCTCATACACCCTATTCCCTTGTCTGCTTTATGTCGTATATGTGCAATCTCTTGCACTTCATTAAATTGCAGTTAATTGATGCTCTAATGTAATCTCATTGTATCA
This sequence comes from Pseudorasbora parva, assembly GCF_024679245.1. NCBI lineage: Eukaryota > Metazoa > Chordata > Actinopteri > Cypriniformes > Gobionidae > Pseudorasbora > Pseudorasbora parva. The sequence continues at coordinate 8,259,474 of NC_090193.1, read as the reverse complement.
TAGCAATGAAAATAAAGTATATTAATCTCTTATATGGGATTTTATGCTTTTACAATGAGACATTTGATCAACATGTCATACTTGGCCAGGCATCTGGTCTTTCCCCGAGTCTCTGGATTGCTTGTGACAGGTCTTGTAGCCCGGAGAGGGCCGTCCGGTTACCACTGATTGTCAGGACACTCCTGATATCGACCAAAAGACGAGAGAGTCTGAAAACGAGAGAATAAACCCCCTATTAATGGCCAAAAAAAAAAAAGAATACAATATTCATGACACTGTAAGGAAAAGCATCTCACATGGAGTTGTCAAAGTTGTTCACTTGTCCGGGTGTTTCTCCTGAAGTGGGGTGATGAAAACAGGGGTTGTTGACATTGCAGATGATGCCCTGAACCCATGCCAGTGTGCCTGCTGAAGGAAGGGCCTTGTTGGGAAAGTGACCTGAAATGGAAAAAAGGAACAAGCAACATTTAAAGGGTTAGTTCACTCAAAAATGAAAATTGTGTCATTAATGTCATTGCTGCGGAGTCGCGAATCCGAATGACAACAGACCTTGAAGAGAAGACAATGCTGAATAAAGTCGTAGTTTTTGTTATTTTTGGACCAAATTGTTTTTCCGATGCTTCAGAAAATTTTAACTAAACCACACATCTTCACATGGACTACTTTGATTATGTTTTTATTCCCTTTCTGGACATGGACAGTATACTGTACATACATTTTCAATGGAGGGACAGAAAGCTCTCAGACTGAATATAAAATATCTTAAACTGTGTTCCGAAGATATACCGAGGTCTTACAGGTGTGGAACGACATGAAGGTCATTAATGACATAATTTTCATTTTTGGGTGAACTAACCTTTAATGTGAGATAGAAATGGCTCATTTTAAGGTAATAAAAATATAACGGTTCATTATATAAGGTCTTCATACACCATTGAAAACAGTTATTATATTGCATTTCTGTCAAATAGATCCTCATAAATATAACACACTGCACCTTTAACTAGATATAAGATAATTTCCACTGCAGATTAAAAAAAAAAAACAATTCCTTATTTTGAAATAAGAAATATTTCCGTCATAATTGTGTGATATAAAGCAAATGAGTGTTTCTGGGGAAATAAACAATTACTTCCATCACCTATAATATTTAACACTTCTTAGAGAAATGTGCAACAGTCCTGCAGAGATTCGTTTAATTTATTATGGCCATATTTATTAAACCAGAAAATATGACCATATCACACCAGTCCTCAGGTCTTAACACTGGCTTCCAGTTCTATTTAGGATCGATTTTAAAGTACTATTACTTGTTTATAAATCACTCAATGACATGGGACCTCAATACATTGCAGATATGCTGTTTAAATACAAACCCGACAGATCCCTTAGATCATCAGGATCAAGTCAGTTAGAAATACCAAGAGTTCACTCAAAGCAAGGAGAGTCTGCGTTTCGCTATTATGCCAGCCGCAGTTGGAACCGGCTTCCTGAACAGATCAGATGTGCTCCAACAGTAGCCACATTCAAATCCAGACTCAAAACACATCTGTTTAGCTGTGCATTTACTGATTGAGCACTGTGCCACTGTACGTCCGACTGATTGCACCATATCTTATGTGTTTATTCTTTTTATAATTGTTTTAGTTTACCTTTGTTCATATCTTTGGTTATTGTTATTTTATATGTTCATTTGAGTTAAATATGATGAGTAAAAACTGGGTTTGATGGAAATAGCAAGTTTGACAAAAAGGTTTGAGTATGTGGAAATCTGTGGAAAGGTATGATGAGTGAAAATGGGTTTAACAAGAAGGTTCCTGAGTAAAAATCAGGGAATAATGATTGAAATGGATGTTATGAATGAGAAAGAAATGAATGAGAGGTGTTCTAATTAAAATGGTACATGTATGTAGACTGTAAAGTGAAGAATGTTTTATTTTTATTTTAGACCACAATTGTGTAGCTGAACATTTTATTATTATTATTATTATTATTATTATTATTATTATTATTTTAATTATCTTTACAACTGTTTTAATTATTCTTGTTTTTTTAAATTTTTAATTCTTACACATGGTATTATTTTTTCTCATGCTTGTTAGCACTATTTTAATTAATTTCTCTGTAAAGCACTTTGAATTGCCAGTGGGTATGAAATGTGCTATACAAACAAACTTGCCTTGCCTTGCCTTGCCTTGCCTTCCCTTCCCTTGCAAAAAAAATAATTTGACTAAATTTTCTTCAGGTGAGCCGTCAAGAAGGTCATGATTATAAACAATGTCACAAGGGCTCAACAATGTCCTGATTTTCAGTGTAGCTAATCAGCTTTGCTTCCCTGCCACCTGCTAAGAGAGGAGGGCAACCCTCTCGCTCAGGGCGTCACTTACACTGGCTCTGTTTATATGGCGGATGTGATTGCCGGACAGCAATGAGGATGAGGAAGAGAAAGAGCGGCCACAGCAGTTCAATAATCAGTTGGACCTGTAAGGAAAGAAAAAGAGACAATAATCATATTTAACGACACTCCTCACTCTATACCGAGTATTTGACAGAGTGTGTGAGTGTTTTGCAGCTGGAAGAGTAAAGAAAGGACACCTTGTTTCTCCTGCGGTACGTGAAGTTTTTCCACAGCAGCAGATAAAGCTGCGTTCCAATGGCCATGATGGACGGCACAGAACTATGCAACCATGGTAACAGAGGAAACCTACAACAAAAACTGGTTTTACTCCACTATGCAAATACGAAGACATATACAACTTTACACTCTAAGCCAAGAAGCCATTCAAAAAAAGCTTCTTCTGTGGAAGACAAAATTAGATATTAAGCAAGATTTTCACACTGAAGTTCTCCAAACAATTAAACTGAACGTTGGCCAGAAGCTGTCAAGCTCTAAAAACATCATTGTACAATTACTATAACTACACTCCAGTTCAATTTTGTTAAATAAAATAATAATTTGATGTTATTCTAATCATTTGATTTATTGTAGCTCTCAAATCTGTCTCATTGTGTGATTTGAATATGCAAATATTAAAATTAGTGCATCTGGGTTACAACAAAACTGTTAATTTGTTAGAGTTGTTAAAAGTTAAAAAGACATGATCTCTTGAGCTTTGACTGTCACTTCCTTTTCTTGAAATCCTCATTATACTAATTGGCTTAACAGAGCCAAGGCAAATACATCTCCTCCAAAATGGGCACAGCAAAATACAGCACGAGCTTGTGTAAGACAGAAAATGGTAATTTAATGATTGAAAGTATTGTGCTACTTTTGTTTGGACAAAATGTTCAAATTGTCTATATTGCCGATTTCAAAATCCTTAATTACCTAAAGACCGTTTACTGTAACTGACATAATTGACTTCACACTCTTTACAGACACACGAAATAAAACATTTAATATAATAGGCCTATTTAAAAAATAAGGCCTCATTTGAGCAGTATATTCTAGAAATTAGAATTAGAAATCATTTTACCGATTTTCCTTAGTGTTCTATAATACAGTATACTTTAGGGATACAATAATTTGTAATTAATATTTAATGAACCTTTTATTGCAGGTAATTTCATGTCGAATAATTCATAGTAATGTAGTTTTAGCTATTAATGTCTATGAACAACACAGTAATCTCGGGTAGAACGCTGTTACCTTTCGTTTTATCCAAAACTTCATTTGCCTCATGAATTTATCCGGTCTGCTGCAGTCTTCTGCAGTCCGTGGCCGTGCGCGCTGCCGGTGTTACAAGATCACTTTGAGGAAGCACCAACATGGGCGGGGCTTTCATTCAAAACATTGAAACCACATTGAGATTGTAACCAATAGAGAGCGCTGCATTCCGGACATGTAGCCAATCATTTGCTTTGTGGTCATTTAACGCCCGCCCATTTTAGACTTTACATAAGCCCTGCGCAATTTCCGGGACCTGTACCGTGAGCCTGTCTGGAAATGTAATTATCTTTTTATACATTTTATAATTCTGCATATATCCCGTGATGATTTATCCTGCCCATTATCGATGTCTTGAAAATGAATGATATTTTAAATAGTTAAACAAATAAAAAAAGCTTTAATATAAAAAAATATAAGATACATCTTAGAACAGTAATACCGTCCTCTTTAAACAATTAAACACACAAATCAAGAAAGAAGGTCTTTATGCATCTTTAATAAACATCCAATACAGCAGTTATTAAAATATACCTCTCTATATATAGCTAAAAACAACCCTGGCATAATCAAGGTCCATTCATTTTTACAGGCACTAAATCTTGAGCTCTGTAAAGAGCATGTAAACCCTTAAAAACCACTGCACATCAAATCTGTAATGAGATATCGCAGAAGTGCTGGAAGCTTGAGATGGAAGGCTCAAGGTTATTTAAGATTCATTTTAAGTGTGGATTCTAATGCATAGTCATTTAGAAAGGAGGCGTTTCTTGTCAGGCACCATGGCTTAGCAGCGAGAGCAAAAACAAATGTACACATAATAACCAGCAGTTAAATAACCAGCTCTAAAACAGCTTTAAAATGGAGGTCCATGATCTATAACATTTACACTGTTCATCTTTAATACATCTGCTAAAGGACAGAGTTTAAATAAAATAACTTCTCTACACTTCAGTCAAGTGTTCAGTGGTAAACTTGCATGTGACCGAGAGAACCTGAGGGGATCCGCCGCCTAAAGGAACACGGGCTGATCTAGGCCAGTCAGGAGACGGTAGGTTGATGTTGGCATAGTCTTCAGATGAATCTGTTACAAATTAGATAAAAATATATTCATCTGCAAAAAGAGCATATTCATTGGTCTCCACTTTTTCAGTTTAGTTTAACTAAATGTATTTTTCTTAAAATATTTACAGTACACACACTTACAAATACTTACAGTACTTACTTACTTAAAAAGGTACTGGCTAATATAAAGTTACTAGGGGTAGTATCCCCTAGTAACTCCCCGATTAGTATCTATTTATTACCCAGTTATTGTAATTACTATAATAAGTATACGGTTGCAAGAAAAAGTATGTGAACCACTTGCAGAATCTGAAAATGGGAATAATCTTAACAAAATCAATGTTTTTTTGATTATTAGTACGGTGTGTCATTACCTGGATGACCCACGGCTGTTTTTATTTTGTGATGGTTGCTCTTGAGGCTCTTGTTTGTCCTGAGCAGTTAAACTGCCCAATGTTCTTCAGAAAAATTCTCCAGGTCCTGCAAACTCTTCAGTTTTCCAGCATTTTTTTCATATTTGAGCCCTCTCCAGCAGTAACTGTATGATTTTCAGATCCATCTTTTCACACTGAGGACAATTGAGGGACTCAAACACTATTAAAGAAGGTTCAAACTTTCACTGATGCTCCAAAAGAAAACATGATGCATTAAGAGCCGGGGGGTGGGGGGCTTATTGAATTTGAAGATCAAGGTAATTTGTACTTAATTTGTCTTCCCAGGAACATTTACTTATCTTCTGTTGCTTCTAAAGAGCAACACTAAATGGAAGAAGAAGAAAAAAAGAGCAAAAAAAAAGAAAAGATTTGGACATCTTCATCCTGTTCAAAAGTGTTCACCCCCGGCTTTACTTCAGATGCATCAGTGAATGTTTGAACCTTTTTTAATAGTTGTGTTTGAGTCCCACAATGGTCCTCGGTGTGAAAAGATGGATCTGAAAATCATACAGTCACTGCTGGAGAGGGCTTCAAATATGAAAAAGATGCTGGAAAACTGAAGAGTTTGCAGGACCTGGAGGATTTATCTGAAGAACATTGGCAGTTTAACTGCTCAGGACAAACAAGAGACTCAAGAGCAACCATCACAAAAAAAAAACAGCCGTGGATCATCCAGGTAAGGACACACAGTACTCTGAGAATCAATGGTTCATAAACTTTTGAACTGGTCATTTTTAATAAATGCAGCTATTTTTTTGTCTTGTGGACTATATTTTAAATAAAATTATGTAAAATATCTTATTCAGGGCAGCACTAAATAAAAAATAACGCATTTTGTATTATCGCTTTCATTTTGTTAAAATTATTAGCATTTTCACAGATTCTGCAAGCGGTTCACATTTTTTCTTGCAACTGTAGGATGTAAACAGGGAACAGGACTGTAAAATAAAGTGCAGCCATTTATTGTATTATAGAATTTAATAGCCAGGAAAAAAGCAATACTGGTGAATGTTTTTGAATTTGGTTTTTGACTCAATTTTTGAAAATTCTGCAAAGCAATAAAAACACACTAAAACAGATAAACATTTGGTTTGAAATCCAATTTAAGGCTGATGTTTTAGAGTGTGCTGAAATCTGAATGATCATATCCCGTATCATATATCATATCTTCATATCATATTTCAAGAAGTTCTTTTAATCATTCTTGCTGTAGTACAAAAGTGTGCAATATTATTTCAAGTCAAATACACTCCCCCTACCTCTCCTACAGCACTGGACAGGATGTGGATGATTTTCTCGTGAGGTGTAGCAACGACACTCTGTCCATTGATCTCAATGATACGATGACCAACTCGAATGCCGCCCCGCTCAGCTATTCCGCCCCGCATTAAACTGCAAATCTATTGCGGAAGTCATGTTAGCAGAAACAGAATTGCATATACTCAATAAAGCTTCACCAACATAGTGGTTGTAAACAGTTGCTTACAATCCCGTCCTCCACGCTGAAGCCCAGCTGATATTTGGGGTCTGGACGCTTAATGATCGCCATGGTGACAGGTGGACAGTGAACGATGCTCAGCTTTATCATCGACAGGTTCTTTAAATCCTGGCGAAAACAAATATCTACATTTTGGCACGAGACGCAGTGTTTTAATTGTTGTGGACTGCTTTATGTCTGGTTGATCTTACTCGTATGATACTTTGGCAGGTGGCGATGGGGAGGCCCACCAGACTGGTGCCATTAACAGACATGATGCGATCCCCGATGCTCAGCTCGCCGGAACGTTCTGCAGGGCCGCCGTGCAGCAGGTTGGCTACCACCACTGTCGGTAAGATAGAGCCCCAGCCAGACTCCACAATCGCAACGCCTAATATCTCTCCAGCCTTTTTTGAAATGCATACCTAAAAATAAAAAAGAGGGGAATGTTTTTTTTCATGCCATCTAGCCATAGTTAAGTAAAAAATAAAGGGCCTTTCACACTGAGTGCGTTTAAGAGACGCAAATGTACTTCACGATGACACTCTTGAATCTAGATCCCCATGGAGCAATTCACACTGACAAGTGTTTTGGTTTTTGACCAGCGTGCCAACTTTTTTTCCCTCGCCCATACATATTTATTCTTTCTTAGATGTTCTTTAGGTTATCATTTCTATTCATTTTCCATTGCAAAGGTTTCGATTTTAAAACCTTGAAACCGTATATGGTTTCGTCCATGCAGTCAGACAGCTCATTTTCTCTCTCTCTCTCTCTCTCTCTCTCTCTCTCTCTCTCTCTCTCTCTCTCTCTCTAACAATGCTTAGGTAGGTGGTACGTGTCAAAGTAACATCCTTATGGATGGCAGGAACCATGGTTTCCCAGCAGAACATTGCCCAAATCATCACACTGCCTCCGCCAGCTTGCCTTCTTCCCATAGTGCATCCTGGTGCCATGTTATCCCCAGGTAAGAGACACACATGCACCCGACTAGCCACGTGATGTAAAAGAAAACATGATTCATCAGACCAGGCCACCTTTTTCAATTGCTCCGAGGTCCATTTCTGATTCTCACGTGGACACAGTTGGCGCTTTCGGGAGTGGACAGGGGTCAGCATGGGCAACCTGACTGGTCTGCAGCAATGTCGCCTCATGCACAACAAACTGCGATGCACGGTGTATTCTGACACCTTTCTATCAGAATGAGCCTTAACTTCTAGTCTAGATAATCAGAGCTATTCACTTCATCTGCCATAATGTTATGCCTGATCGGTGTATGTTCAGTATGTTTCCTTCATATGGCTCAGGGTATGAGAAATGATAAGCAAGTGTAACATTGAGTTTATTATAAAACACTACAAATAATGAACAGCTGCCCATTATTACAAAAAACAAAACAAAACAAAAAAACCTTTACATCGCAGTCGGAAGTTATTACACACACTCCATTATGGTTTTCTGTGTAGTACCAAAGTAGTTTTATTTATCTTAATTTACTGTTGTATGTTGTACAGCGGACAAGGTCGTGGCCAAATGGGAAAACCTACGAGATAGATACATGAGGAAATATATATTATCAGTCAGCGGCACCAATCACGCAGACATGAATTAACTGAAGGCAATCAATAGTTTTGCATTCAGTGTGAAAGCTCCGTTTATCAGCGATTCGTTTAGCTTTATCGCTACGCACTCAGATTGAAAGGCAACAGCTTTCAGCAAAGATCCATATAGAAAAGAAGACATCCTTACCTCTCTGATGTTTTCAGAGCAGGAAAAGTGAACCAGGTCTCCGTTATAAAGTTCCTGAGTGCCGAGATAATCGCTGTACTCGCCTGGCCTCAGATCACTAGCTTTAATTCCGTTAGTGTGCAGAAACTGCTGGTATGCAACACCAAAAGCCTGACCAATGGCCTGAGCAATGATCTGAGCCTAAAGAAGACACACATAAAGTATTATGAAAGTTAAATGAAATCCTCAAACAACATATTTATGTGTAAATGCATAATAAAACCGTACAATAATGACAATGGAATGGTTTTTGCCGGTAGACATCACACGAAAATATGTACAACATTTGAGAGTAGCGATGGACGATATATATATATATATATATATATATATATATATATATATATATATATATACACACATATACATATACACACAGTACAGGCCAAAAGTTTGGACACATTACTATTTGTAATGTTTTTGAAATAAGTTTCTTCTGCTCATCAAGATCATTTATTTGATCAAAAATACAACAAAAAAAAATTATATTGTGATATATTATTACAATTTATAATATTTGGTTTTCAATTTATTATCCTTTAAATTATCATTTATTTCTGTGATGCAAAGCTGAATTTTCAGGATGGTTACTCCAGTCTTCAGTGATCATGATCCTTCAGAAATCATTCTAATATTCAATTTATTATGAGTGTTGGAAACAGTTCTGCTGCCTAATATATTTGATGAATAGAAAGATTCAAAAGAACTGCATTTATTCAAAATAAAAACATATAGTCAAATAATATAAATCTCCTTTACTATCAATTTTTATCAATTTAACACATCCTTGCTGAATAAAATTATTGATTTATTTCACACACAAAAAAAAAATTACTGACCAGTAATGTATATTGTTGTTACAAAAGATTTCTATTTTTAAAATATTTGCTTCTTTTTTTTTATTCATCAAAGTATTATAAAAACAGTATCACAGGTTATGAAAAAATATTAAGAAGCAGAAGTGTTTCCAACTTTGAAAATGAACCATCATATTAGAATGATTTCTGAAGGATCACAATTTTCACTGACCTGAAAATTCAGCTTTCCATCACAGAAATAAATGATCATTTAAATTGTAATAAATTGAAAATCAATTATTTTAAATTGTAATATATCACAATATTTTAAAAAATGCTGTATTTTTGATCAAATAAATGCAGGCTTGAAGAGCAGAAGAAACTTCTTTCAAAAACATTACAAATAGTAATGTGTCCAAACGTTTGGCCTGTACTGTATATTATATGAACACCATACTAATACTGTATTTGACCCCACTTTCGCCTTCAGAACTGCCTTAATTCTACGTGGCATTGATTCAACAAGGTGCTGATAGCATTCTTTAGAAATATTGGCCCATATTGATAGGATAGCATCTTGCAGTTGATGGAGATTTGTGGGATGCACATCCAGGGGACGAACCTCCCGTTCCACCACATCCCAAAGATGCTCTATTGGGTTGAGATCTGGTGACTGTGGGGGCCATTTTAGTACACTGAACTCATTGTCATGTTCAAGAAACTAATTTGAAATGATTCAAGCTTTGTGACATGGTGCATTATCCGGCTGGAAGTAGCCATCAGAGGATAGGTACATGATGTTCATAAAGGGATGGACATGGTCAGAAACAATGCTCAGGTAGGCCATGACATTTAAACGTGCCCATTTGGCACTAAGGGGCCTAAAGTGTGCCAAGAAAACAGCCCCACACCATTACACCACCACCACCAGCCTGCACAGTGGTAACAAGGCATGATGATCCATGTTCTCATTCTGTTTACGCAAAATTCTGACTCTACCATCTGAATGTTGCGATTCGATGCGATGCGTTGATTCATAACCGTTCAAAACTTTGTTTTGAAATCAGCCCATCACTATACAAGTCGTTATTGAAATTATTTTTTTTTTGCACACAAAAACTATTCTCGTCACTTCATGAAATTATTGTAGAATCACTGTAGTGAGATGGGCTTTGTAACGACGTCTTTAGTGCCTTTATGGGTCTTGAGGGAGGAAAAGACATTGGTGTCAAAGAAGGCCTGTCTGAGTCATCGGATTTCAACAAAAATATCTTCATTTGTGTTCTGAAGATGAACGGAGGTCTTACAGGTGTCGAACGACATTAGGGTAAGTAATTAATGAGAGAATTTTCATTTTTGGGTGAACTAACCCTTTAACTGTAAGTCGCTTGTAAAAAAGTGTCTGGTAAATGAATAATTGTAATTATTTGACTCACATCCTCTGAAGAAAAGACATGGCAGATCATCCAGCACTTCTTCGGTGGTGCTGCAGAGCTAGCCCCGGAGTCCGCTGACTTGCGATTAGCTGGTTTTCTACGGGCCATCAAAACTACAATCTTCCCAATGTCTGCAATGTATGAAATCATCTGCAGAGCATGGTCCATCATGGCCTCCTGGAAGCGTGAGAGAAATCAGCCACACATCAGGATACAGAACTCACAAAACACAAGACGGACTGTCAGGCATTTTTATTGTCTAACCTGTGTGTCAGCACTCAGTACTTTGATTCTCTGTGTAGAAATGAACAGATCCACCTCCGTCATAGGCTGAGACTCTCCTTCAGGTGCCTAGATATTATATAAATGCACACATGCACATATATGTTGAATTAGCCATGTCAATAGTCTAACTAGATTTTTAGAATGGTGAATACATTCAAAATTGTTGTGGTTGCCTGTGTAAAACCACAATGAAAGGGTGTTGTGGGCAGTTCCTTACTGGTCCAAGTAAAACTGACACTTATATTTTCAACAGGTTGAAACAGGTTGAAAATTAAAAAGCAATTAGTAATGTTTTGCAATGTATTGCATGCCATCGCTTTCCAGCAAATGTGTTTAGGTTTTTACTCCTAAGTTCCTTTTTAATTAAATAACTGTATAATTTTAAATTCATAAAAAATGATCCTTATCATTGAGTCCTGTCATGATACTTAGAAAACTTAAACAGAACAGAACTTAAAAAAGTAAAAATTGCTTTATTAAATAAAAAATGATATATATAAAAATATATGTATTGTAGACCTTGATACGATCCATAGCTTCCTGTGCCTGGGCCATCCGTGCATTAGTGGAGGGATTTTTCTCAGACTGTAATTGTGTAGATCCAAGATATTTAGCTCCAAAGATCACCCCATCCAGGAGGTCTTCAGGGTCACATGGTCCAGGCACTTAGAAGAACAACAAAATGACATTATTTTACATCTATATTGCAAGAGCTATGAAAATAAATAAATACAAATACTTTACGCAGATTTTCCTACCATTCTTATATGCTGGCTGTGTCTCAGGTTCCTGCTAAAAGACAAAAGAAAAGAAAATAAACTCTAAACTCTAGTGATTCCAATGCTCAAGTAAAAAAGTCAGAATTCAAATTTCTGTTTGTGGACATCCCAATTTTATTGAGATATGGGTGTATGATGTCATACATGATATTAAAGTTCTTAGATTACATGAGAATAAAATCTGATCAGATCACAAGTAAATCCATTTCCGCCAGAGAATAAAAAGGATATTTTTATTTTACAATATTGACTATTGCTTGAAATGCTAAGTTTATAAATGTTACCACTTTAAATTAACGTATAGTAGTTCAAACTTTTTCTGAATTACAAGTTTATTTTATCTCACAGTTTTGAGTCACAAACTCTTTTTTTCAGAATTAACATTTCTTAAACAAAATATGCCACTTCTTAATCCAGAAAAATCCTTTCGTCTATGAAATAAGGAAACCCTTAAAGGGGTCATGAATTGAGAAATCAACTTTTTCTTGAGCTTTTGATATATAAAAGGTCACGGTAATATAAGAATATCGGGATCATAAGGAGGTTTTGATCATGTTGTCTGCAATGTACTTGGCCCGATCAGGCGTGCAAAGTAATAAAAAAATAACATTCCAATCAATCGCGGGTGGATGAGAGATAAATCATTGTATTTGTTTTATAAAGACATTTTGCGAGGCCTGTGGGCGAATCATTCTGGTTGCTGTTTACCCACATGCTTACAAAACAATTCCCACATATACTGATGAGGGAGCCGAAGCTCATTAAATATATGAAAATGTCATCAAATCCTAGCCATGGGTCTTTACTTCGGCATGCCCATAAAAACCAAGCGTGCATGAGAGAGCCTCAAAACCAGGGTAGAAATAACCCACCATTACTTATTCATTATGATGTTTTTGAATGTAAAAACCACACAAACGTCATAAGTTGACCTCAGACAAAAGTATACAAATAAAAAAGCCGTGTAATGACCCCTTTAAAAAACATACAGGACTGGTTTCACAGACAAGGCTTAGTTTAAGCCAGGATTAGACCTTAGTTCGATTAGATTCATTTGAGTAGTTTTTTTAACCGTGCCATAGAGAGAAAAAAAATGACTGGTGCGCCTCTTGAGACAAAACAATGGCACTGACATATTTTAAAACATTCCAGTACAATTTGTATTCAGTTAAGACAGCTCAAAAATGCATTTTAATCTTGGACTAGCCTTGTTTTTGAAACCGGTGGATAATCACAACAAATTGAGAGATTGAATTATGAGATGTTCATTTAAAATTGCCAGGTGAACACAGAATTTCTATTTATAAATAAAGTCAAAAATATATAAAGTTGCAATTATCTTATATTTAATCTTTATTTCAGAAACGGCAGAAACTTTTCTGTCAAACAATGGAACACTTATATGGTCAAAAAGTCTGATAATTTAAGTACAAATATCCCACATCTGTAAGGTTAAAATGGAGCACATCCTAACTAACTGCAATTAAAGAGGACTAAAATCTCACCATATCATTGTTTGGGGAGACGGACCGATCCACGTTCTGGCCTTCAGACGCCGCCCATTGATCCTCCTCTGCGATTCCTGAAACCAACAGCTCATCCTGCAGGTGTCTGTGCCAAGCATCCTCACTGTGCGATATAGAGATCATCTCATCTGCATCACTACTCTGCCTTCTGAGACCTGACTTATGTTCGGGGGTCACCAGCGGGGTGTGAACGAACAGCGGGCCAGTTATGGGTTCCTTAGGCTCTGGCTCCTCTAGAAGCTGCAGCAGATCTTTCTGATACTCATGTGAAAAGAGCAAAGCTTCAGGGACGTTCCTATCTGCATTTGCACATGCTGATTGGACACTAAACCCAAGCCCTTGAGAGTAAGCAGCTGCCTCCGCTGAAGTATGCGAATTCTGCAGAGCGCCGTGATTGGTGGAGTCATCATGCGTGCAGTGGGTGGGAGTATCGAAAGGAGTTGATGGATGAAAAAGATGCAGTTGAGTGAGAAGACTTTGAATGTGTGAGTGGTCAATATCGTGTTTCGTAATTTTTTCTTCATTTTTCCCTTTCATCATATCCTGACTCGTATCCTCTGTGTAATTCTCTTTTCTTTCTCGCTGCTCATCCTGTTTTTCAGGCTTGTTCTCACACAGTTCTCTAAACGAAAGCTCTTCGGTTTTGTCAGAAGCTTCGCTGGAGTCTTTAACTCCGTTATCACTTACCACAGACATTGTGTCTTCATTCAACTCTGTGTTGAAATATCCAGGAGCCTCAAAATCTCCAACCGAACTGCTTTCCGCAACCAATCCAGCCTCACTGGAGGAGTCGGACCTCCAGTCCAGTGGTGGGGGCTCTATTGGGTTATAGGAATCCAGATCCTCTAACTCAGGGCTCTGTAGATTTTCACTGAGCAAATTTGTGGATTCAGGAGGGTTAGTTGAGTATCCAGAACCATCAGGAGCCCAATGTGCATCCTGGGCTGAAGCTTCGGTTTGAGAGTTGGGGAAATCATAAGAAGCTCCATTGTAGAGAAAATCATCTGCCATTTCTACTACTAGTAATTCTTTGCCTTAATGAATAACCCTTAAAAAACATTCATTTTTCCATAAGTGCCTTGATCCATGTAAAACCTAAATAACAGACGAAAACACAAGAAGACAACTTTGAAACATACTGTACCAGTCAGAGTTTTGATCACACATAGACAATATGTTTCCACATTCTACAATAGTAAAGTCATAAAAAAGGCAAATAGAAGTATGCAGCTATTCTATAGTGCCCATCAAAGTATCTAAAGTATGTACAGCCACAGAACTTTTTGGTAAGTTAAATCAGTGTGGTCTGCAAAGATAAAGTGTATTGAAATGAAATGAAACACACTTCAGCTGGGTTGACTTTGTATACGTGGATGGTTCAAAGAGCATGACACTAATGTATACAAAGCATGCAAATGTGATTTCTGAATATCTAAACACAAATATGAGAATTATCTTTAAATTAGCGTTAGTTTTATTCAATATAACGACTTAACTTACTTCTCATGTAGATCCCAACAACAATCATCACGCAAATCCTCCACAGTCGCTTAAACGGCTGGAGCTTGGAGACAGACTAAAGGATGTCGTGTTTCAGTAGACATCCTTACAAACTGACGCGATTCATTTTTTTGTAAAGAACAGAAAACTTTTATTCGGGTTTCACTGTGTTATTGTGCAGCTCCAGAAAAACTTAGCGTTGTTGAGAATATCTCCACTGCGCGTGCGCACCCGAACAAGACATGACTAATCCATCCTGATTCCTGTCATTAAACGTGACAGATTTTTCCAAGCCTTTTAAAAATCTTAGTTTTAAATTAAAAGGATTCTTCATATTTTAAACAGTCATTGAAAAAAATATATTTATTTCACAATTATGCTTGAAGCATTTTCACATTATTTGTATAAAATTTTTATATTTTCACATACATTCATCTATCTACAATTTAATATAACATTGTTTTTTTAACTATGTACCAGTAGAAATTAATGAAATTTCAAAATACAGACATATCAGTGAGTCTGTATAAATTTAACATTAGTAAACATATTTTTATTATTAAATAATACATTATAAGTAGTAATAGATTTGATGTGTGTGTAATGCTTTAGGTGCATGCTCCTTGATCACTGGAGCTCATCTGTAGAAGACCTATCAGAGAGGAGGCCGTTCCCATCAGTCCCACCAGCCATGGAGGAAACCGTCCAGCCCACAGAAATCCAGGCGGCATCCAATGAATGGCATTGCTGAGATCTGCCAAACTGCTCAGGATACTGAACACTTCCCCTCTGATCTGCTTCCGGAGCGCAGCTTTCTGAGAAAATGCTTCCTCCCTAATAATCACAGCCATTGTGTGTTTCTGTAATAGGCAGTGAATGTGGGAACATTAACATTCAAAGCTAAACTTTAACACCCACCTGCTTTCAGCTGAGCCTGACCTTTGAAACTTCTGCACTTTTCTCTTCAGAATCAGGATGGATCTAATGGATCTAAAAACAAAGACTTTTGCTTTTTTCAAAAGACAAACACATTAATGTAAAGTCTGTAACCACTAGTGATAACTGTATAACTCTTTTTTCTAATTATTCTTATCATTCTTATTCATTAATGGATTTCACCAAAGCTTTTCTGTTTATTTTTTTTCAACCTAAAACTTAATTTCTAAGATAAACATTTTTTGATATAAGAATGTCCTGTAAGTTTCGGAGCTGAAAACTTCCTTGTCAAGTCAAAGAAAATATTTCTGAACTGACAGCGGAGCTGAAGCTCATTAAATATGCAAATCTTATCCAAACCTAGCCGTGGGCGTTTACTTCCAAGTCTTCAGTGAGGCACACCCATCAAAACCGAGCATCTCTTGAGTGAGTCTCAAAACCAGTGTAGAAAATAGCTTATTACTTATTTATTATGATGTTTTGGAATGTAAAAACCACACAAACGTCATAAGTTGAACCAAGAAAACATTATAATACATTTTTAAAAAAGCCAGTTCATGACACCTTTAATCGTCTTGCATAATTGTGCTTGTTTAATAATCAGTGATTGAGTCATGTCTGTCGAGGACCTGTGATGAGAAGCTGGAAACTGGACTCATCACATCACTAGACTTTTTTCAGGATTAACATTAAATGATTCACTGATAGAAGGCACATTGATGAAATGTCTGCTTTGTATGTGCTATGTTGCATATTAATGAAACATTTAAAATTAAATTGTTGCTTTCTTTCTTGTAAAAAAAACGTCAGTGTTGGTAGAGTGCAACGATTTCATCCTTTCTGATCTTTTTTGCTCTCCGGTTTAAATTTGTTCAGTATGTTCTCAGACCCCACTACATGTGGTGTGATTCATAATTTACCTGAGTATGCCGAGGATCAGTGACATGCCCCAGAGGCCTGTGCTCAGCACCCACCACCTGTCAGATTTGGTTTTGATGAGCTCTGCATCTGCGGCCCAGGCGATGTGCTCGCAGGGGTAATACAATTGATCAGCTACATTATTCAGAATTGACATCCAGCGCACCAAAGCATCCTCCTCCTGGGAAAAAAAGGCTGTTAAGTCACTCTTCTTCAAAACTACAATGTTTTAGTCAAATAGAGCCATCCTGTGTCCTCACCGAGGCTCCTAGCCCGTAGCTTGTGGAGTACCCCAGCATGGACAGGTCATCAAAGAGCCTGAGTGTGGTTCTGCAGTGACTCAACTGAGCGGAGAACAGCAGGAGACTCTTCCCCAGTGAAGACTGAGAGTTCTTTCCAGCTAGAACTCCACCTACCAGCTGAGACCCATAGCAGAGGGTCCTTATCTAAACCAAGAGGAAATAAATGATAATACAATTGCAATGCAGCTCCTGCACTGATGACATCATATGAGACATCATACAATCAGCATGTATGGATAACTGGGGATTGCCTTTAATGCAAACCAACAAGATTCTTTAACGAAAGTTACAAGTAATTTCCATTTAAATGTCTCATCATGCTATAAAATCTTTTAAACATAGTAATAATAATAACAATGTGTTCGATGTATATAGCGCTTTTCAAGGCACTTAAAGCGCTTTACATTGAAGGGGGGAATCTCCTCAACCACCACCAATGTGCAGCATCCACCTGGATGATGCGACGGCCGCCAAATTGCGCCAGAACGCCCACCGCACACCAGCTGATTGGTGGAGAGGAGACCTAGTGATAAAGCCAATCAGGATATGGGGATTATTAGGAGGCCATGATGGACAGAGGCCAATGGGCAAATCTGGCCAGGATGCCGGGGTTACACCCCTACTCTTTTTCCGAAAGACATCCTGGGATTTTTAACGACCACAGAGAGTCGGGACCTCGGTTTAACGTCTCATCCGAAAGACGGAAAGACGAAAGAAGATTATTATATTGATAATGAGAATAATTGTGATTTTTATAGGTTTAAGGTTTGTTATTTTTAATTTCTTATTTGTTTTTATTCATTTACTACATATTTGTGTGTGTATGTATATATATTATATATATATATATATATATATATATATATATATATATATATATATATATATATATATATATATATAAATACACAGATCAGGCATAACATTATGACCACTGACAGCCTATATTAGGCAGCAAATTAACATATTGTCTTCAAATGTGATGTATTAGAAGCAGGAAATATGGGCAAGTGTAAGGATTTGAGCGAGTTTGACAAGGGCCAAACTGTGAATGCTAGACCAGTGGTTCTCAAACCTGTCCTGGAGTACCACATGCCCTGCACATTTTGTATGTCTCCCTCATCTGTCACACCTGATTCAACTCATGAGGTCATTAGTAGAGACTGCAAGACCTAAAATAGGTGCGCCAGATATAGGGAGACATACAAAATGTGCAGGGCTGTTGGTACTCCAGGACAGGTTTGAGAACCACTCTGCTAGACGATTGGGTCAGAGCATCTCCAAAACTGCAGCTCTCGTGGGGTGTTCCCAGTCTGGTCAGTATCTTGCCACAAAGCAAAAATTGTTCAGGAATGGTTTGAGGAGCACAACAAGTTTGAGGTGTTGACTAGTCCTCCAAATTCCCCAGATCTCAATCCAATCGAGCATCTGTTGGATGTGCTGAACAAACAAGTCCGATCCTTCTCGCAACTTGCTCTAACATCTTAACTCTAACATCTTGGAGCCAGATACCACAGCACACCTTCAGGGGTATAGTGGAGTCCATACCTCTATTGGTTAGGGCTGTTTTATATTTACACAAAAAAAAATCTAAAATTTCAAAAGAATTAATATCATATCCCTCAGTTTAATTTTGCATTATATTTATATTTGATGTGTGTTTCTTTTTAATGCAATATTGAATTTTTGATTAAAAAGAGAAAGCCTTCATGAAAGCTAATACCTTTTTGTCTATTATATGTGGTTCTTTTCATGAAGCGTGTAAGCATACAAACTTACCACTTTGTCTCTTCCTCTATAAGACTCTAACACGTTTATGAAAGACTCGACTGAACTCTGCATGATTCGTCTGTTTAATTCTCATCTGCAGACACGCAATCCTGCGCAAAGACTTCTCGTGTGTAAATATCTCAGACGAAAGGTGTGACGTGGTACATCCATTCAGAATGTAAAATATAAAAAGCACATATAAGGCGGGGTTGCTCTTTTAAACTAATTTAAAAATTCGTCCTTTTGGCAGCAATCTTGCATTAGGTTAGTGGACTTTGCACAGGAAATTATTTATGTTTGGTCACGTCAGACCAAAGCAGTCAAGCGCCGATTTAACATGCGTCGGGAATTACGTCATACAGTACAAAACGTAGCCTACAAAAGAAATACACAGATTTGTTATACATTTCAGAATGTTAAATATTCATTAAAAACAACAACAAAAGACAACATCTGGTACAATTATTGCATATATAAATAAATGTGTGTTCATTTACATTCTTAGAATTGTAACTTTTTTTAAAGATTTTTAAATTTCTGAATGTAAAACTTTGCCAAAATAAACTGAAGTTTTTCATCAGAAAAAACGTCATACGTTTGTAAATTGAAGGTTTTTTTTTTTTTTTTTTTTTTTTTTTTGTCATGTCTTGAAATCAATCCAAATTAAATGGAGAAAAGTAAATTTTTCACAAGCAGTATTAATATATATATATTGATGTTTTCATTTACAAAAAAAAAAAGAAGAATTATACTAGAATTATTATATTTATAGAGTATTGTCCATATGTCATGCCATATATGCCAAGGTTTAATCCATTTTGAATTACCTGGAGGACTGAAGACTATAGTCATTAAATGTATCAAAGGGATAGTTCACCCCAAAATGAACTATCTAACTATCTGAATACCCAAATTTGACGTTTACCTGCTTACCCCCAGTCCATCTAACATGTAGGTGTCTTTGTTTCTTCAGTAGAACACAAATGAAGATTTTTAGCTCCAACTGTTGCTGTGTGCCATGTGAATGGGTAACAATTCTATGAAAAATTGTAGAAAAACAAAAAACATGCGTGTATATTTACCTTACCGGAAGAGATTTACATTCCAGGCTGTTAGATATAGCATTGTATTTGAGGTAAAAAATAAAAATAAAAAATGTGGACATACATATTGCTCGATTTCTCACTCTAACTGATTTTTTTGTGTCTTAAGATATCAATGTGTCATCATGAGCCACATAACTCTTTGTGCATTTTGTCTAAGAATTTTCTCATAGAGTTGTTACCCATTCAGCTGGAGTTAAAAACCTTTATTTGTGTTGAAGTATCTTCACTACTGAAGAAACAAAGACACTTACATTTTGGATGCACTGGGGGTAAGCATATGAACATAAAATTTTCATTTTGGGGGGAACAATCCCTTTAACACAATGACAGATAGAGAAGAGATGAGTCATTGCATGTTGATCACGCCTCTTGTGCAGTAGAAAATACTGAGCTGACCCCCCAGACCAATGTTCAATCTTAAATAGAGCTTGGTCTGGTGATAGCCAGACAACAATAGCCTACATTTTCTAAATATTGCATTACTACTGCCACAGTGCTTACATTTATGTACAGGAACGTCCTACATTATGTTAATGTTAGTACCTTGGAGAATGTAAAAGGAATTGAGAGTAAAATCAAGTCATTTTCATCTTTTTTACCATGTTGCTTTATTTAACATTTCTCACTTGTCCGCAAGTCAATAGCACAATGGTGACTCTCTGACAAACCTCTGCTAGAGTTTTAATGGATTTTTTGCACCCACATTTTTAAACACACCTCATACTCAAGAACATCATGGGCTGGCATAGATGGACCTGCTGCGTATTCAAACATTGTTTTGAATTGCTTCTCAAATGTACTTGAGTAAAGTCATAAGTACTCCCCAAAAATGATACTCGAGTAAAGTACAGATCCCTCAAAATGGTACTAAAGTACTTTAGTAAATGTACTCCGTTACTGTCCGGCTCTTGGCCTAGTATATTACAGCAATAGGCCTAAGCTTAAATCTACAGTATCTTGTATTTTTACCTAACAATATTGTAAATAGGTCTTACAAAAAAAAAAAAACGTTCATACATACAAGAGATCAATTTACTGTACAAAAGTAATCACTGGATATATAACCAGTGGATATATAAAATTGTTTTTAAATGTATGTTATATCCTATTCTGTTGTTGTTAAGTTGGCTACATTGACAAAGTTATTCTACATTCATTCTGTGGTCAACCTAGTGCTTTATATGCCTAGGTTGGTGAAAAAAAAAAAATGTATCTATTCAACTTCAATGAAATGCTGCGTGCTATGCACAGCTAAAATATCAGAGAATTACTGTGAATGACTAGCCTGGATGCCAGCCATAGACAGTAAAAGAAATGGACGGAGCTATCCCATTGACTTCTACAGCGTTAAGTGAAGTCAGTAAAGGAGCACTCACTTCCTGATGGCTGAGCGAACTGCGCAGGCTCAGACTGAGCTTGAGGATGTAGATGTGATGTGAGCAACCTGTCTGACAGTTGTAGGTCTTCTAGTAGTTGTGGAAAGTGAAATCTGAATCCCGTTGTTTAAATATTTTCTCCCGTTGCTTTTGGCTCACTATGGGCTTCTCCCCATTCTTCTCCCTTGACTTTATCAGACTTTATGTCTCCACGTCCCCCCGACTGTCTCATAGACAGTAAAAGATTGCCTGCGAGCGTCTCCTTGGGTCTGTACGGTAATTTCTCAACTGTGCGACAGAGTCGCGTTGGTTATGACGCAATAGTTAGCCTATTTTTACAAAAACTGCTTCTGCGGGGCGATAGAGTAAGATACAAGGTAACGGAGCCTTTTATGCATTGTCGTGTTTCTTTAGAAATAAACAATGGACAAATGGAGTCTTTAAACGCCTCTGATGTAAAGTTATTCACTGTCAAAGTGACTCAAAAATGAATGGGAGTCAATGGGATGCTAACAGCAGGTGATGGCTTGGTTAGCAATGGCAGCCCCTATGGGTGGAACGCTTTCCGAGTGCTAGATTACCCCCTTGATGCCAGCCGAACCTAGCCCCGCCCACAACATTTTTAGGTCGGTCAATTCTGACCAGAATTGAGTAAGACCATGTCAGGCTACTGAATGACAAGAAGTTCAATAAAAAGGTTGTGTATTGCTAATTCTCCTATTAGCCTACTCCAATTGTGTGGATGGAGGTGGGACATGTCTCCTCGTTGCCATGTTGTGTCACTGGTAATCAGACAGACAGATTATGTTTATAGTATATAGCATCCAAAGCCAAGTATGCTTACACTACAATATTTTAATGTTTAAAGTTTGTTAGAATCCTACATACTGTAGTAGGTGGTGTGAGTGGCTATGGTTATCGTATAAATGTAGTTAAATTAATGTGCACAGGTGATGCGGGTGAACCCTGATTATTTACGACCGGGTGAATTATGTGCTGGAGGAGCTCTCATTTGTGGGGAACGCTAGACGGCTTCTCGGGACTAATAGTGTCTCCGGGGGTGAAGATAGTCAGTTAGTGGGGGGCAAAAGTTTTAGAGAGTTAGGGGTTTATTCGCTGGATAGGAGAGCTCTTTAAAGGCACAGAACAAACTGTTAAGTGATCTGACACCCCGAACCCAGACTGTGGAGGATGCTGAACTGGAGAGACTAATTCAGGCCTACTGTGACTCAATCGACAAGGGGAACCCCCGAGTGTCTTCCCTGCTGACCCCGACTGCACCCACTATAACAAGGGGGGTAGCGTGTTTTATGAAGTGGTATTGTGTTTTAATTATTGAAAAAGTAATTGATTGTAAACTGCCATCCTGGTGTAGTGTTCTCTGCCTCTATTATATCCGTTTGTTACAATACATTCTATTTGGAGGTAAAGACTTTACATTACATTACAAAAACTCTTAACAGGTAGATAAACTCTATTTCTGACAGCTACTCTGTAAGTGATTGTAACTTTTTCTCATTTGATTGTCATTTGTTGTTAGAAAAGTTTGTCTGTGTAGTGCATTGGCGTGTATTAGTAGTTCTGGGGCCTATTGCACAAACCTAGGTTAAGGGATCAAGCTGGGATAGCTTGGTGATCCTGGCTTAATTTATCCACTAATATACAGTTATCTTTCGTTATCATTAGCCTTCTTGGTGTAAGTGTGCCTTCAAGGTACGTTTACACGACAACAGTGTACAAAATTTAGCTTACAAAGGACAAGTTCACCACGATATTCTGGCTTAATCCCTTATCCTAGTTTTGTGCAATAGGCCCCTGGTGTATTCTTGCGGTCTGTGTGGAGGAGTTGGCCTTTGTTGTCATTGCCACGTGTGTGAACGTGTTTGTTGGGGGCGTGGCCAGTATATAGCATTGAGTGTTTGTAACATTTGGCTAGAGAAGAAGCATCGATTGACTTGAAGACAGCTACTCTGTAAGTGTTTGTAACTTTTCTCATTTGTCTGTGTAGTGCATTGGTTTGTATTCGTAGTTCTGATGTATTCTCGCGGTGATTATTATTCATAATAATAATCTTTGATTATTCACACTGCGTGATTGTCACTCGCGTGCATGAGCACCGATTTGCCAGTGATCTCGGGCATTTGTCGGCGATTTCACAAAACCTGTCGGCGACTCAAAATCGGGGCAAAAATCGGGCAGTGTGAACTAGGCTTTAGAGGCACTCACTTCCTGATGGCTGAGCAAACTGCACAGGCTCAGACTGA
Organism: Pseudorasbora parva; assembly: GCF_024679245.1. Classification (NCBI taxonomy): domain Eukaryota; kingdom Metazoa; phylum Chordata; class Actinopteri; order Cypriniformes; family Gobionidae; genus Pseudorasbora; species Pseudorasbora parva. The sequence continues at coordinate 8,236,054 of NC_090193.1, read as the reverse complement.
ACGTAGATGTGACGTAAGCAACTTGTCTGACAGTTGGAGGTCTTCCAGTAGTTGTGGAAAGTGAAATCTGAATCGCGTTGTTTAAATATTTTCTCCCTTTGCTTTTGGCTCACAATCGGCTTCTTCTCATTCTTCTCCCTTGACTTTATCGGACTTTATGTCTCCACATCCCCCCGACTGTCTCATAGACAGTAAAAGATTGCTTCTGAGCGTCTCCTCCTGTCTATACGGTAATTTCTCAACTGTGTGACAAAGTCGTGTTGGTTATGACGCAATCGTTAGCCTATTTTTACAAAAACAGCTTCTACGGGGCGATAGTGTAAGATACAAGGTAGTGGAGCCTTTTATGCATTGTCGTGTTTCTTTATAAATAAACAATGGACAAATGGAGTCTTTAAACGTCTCAGATGTAAAGTTATTCCGAGTGCTAGATTAACCCTTTGGTTTGTTTGAGTGATCGGAATTAAATACGTCTCAAAAGACTTTCGGAAGGCATTTAGACCTACTCCTGGTCATTTCGCAATCAGATAGATACCTGGTTAGAGAAAACGAATGAAGGAACCAGTTGTAAAAAGCCAATAACTCTAGCAGCTGCACTGAATAAACGGACTCTACCCTGTGTGAGCCATGTCTTGTCACGGAAGCTATCATGGTCTCACGTTGTTTCCACCAGCGCAGCACATCTCATTGTTCTTTTAATTATTAAAATAAATATAAAACAAAGGAGAAGCTCCAAAAAAGGGGCGTAAAAAAGTAAGGGCCGTCGGGCTCGGGCATAAATGCAAGGCTCTAGTCAGGACATACATTGTTCACGTTACTGTTAAAAATGCACTTCCAATAAAGTGAGTGTTGGCATTAACGGTTGTCATTTCTACGTTGAGGCGGCAGGGGTGTTGTCGGCAATTGCTGAATGTAACTAATAAAGTAACTTGTAATCTAACTTAACTACTTTACAGATTACTTGATTTTAAAAGTAACTAAGTTACTTTTTAAAGGAGTAATCAGTCATCAGATTAGTTTTTCAAAGTAACTGTGGCAACACTGGTCCCTACCTTGAGTAACTCTCCGCATGTTAAATGCGGGTGCAGGGAGTTGAAGTAGTGGAGGGTGTTGATGTCCTGCTCCATGGTCAGGTGCTAAGGGAGAGAAATTGGTATTAAATGGTTGCGATTTTGTTAACCATGGTCTGCCAGCTACAGGGCCAAACAATGAAAAAAAAAAATCTGGTCATGCTGAACATGAATTTGTATGTTTCAGCATGTTGGTACACTACCTATTTCAACCCCGTGAATGGACTGACATTGAACATCTGAGATGGCAATGCAGATGCAATCTATTGATTTTAAACAGTGACCCTTGCTGTGTTAATATAGATTGGGCCACTGTATTCAATTTTATTTCGGAGGTTGAGGAGTAATTACTCTGCTCCCTGACACTCGGCAAGATGGTGGAGCTGGAGGAATGGATACAAGGAGAGGGGAATATCTTTAGCCCAAAGAATGTAAATCATATCTCTAAAATAATATTAGGATTTGTTATTTTGATATTAAGAGATTAGTTCTTACTCTGCCAGTGCAATTGGTCTGAGCTTGAGGCTTCAACACCAGCCAAGTTGAAAGGCCGTGGTGACCTCTGAGATGCTCTTACCATTTTCTGGCTTTTCCTCACTCTTATCAGAGCCCCTGAAACAATGGCTTTTGGGTAACCATAACCATTATTATGGTTATTGCAATACCAAAAGGCGAAATATACATATAGGGCAAGGATCTCTGGTCTATTTTTGAATGCTACAGGAAATAACCTTCTTATTACTGTGGAAACAGAACATAAACAAGATAGAACACACTTACACTGGCTTCCTGACTCTTTTCTCTGGCAGCTCACCCTCCTGCTCTGCCTCAGACTGTAGCTCAGAGGTGTTGCAGCCGGTCTGATATTGATTCATAAGCCTAACACCGCTTTTGTAGTGGCCTGAAAATTTTCATTTTGAGTTTCATTGCATAATTTCATGTGCATTTTCAGAACATACAATGAAAGGAGAAGCCAAGCAGAAGGAGAAGCAACTATGGATCTATTTTTAAACAAGAAATTTTAACTGGCATACCACAAGTTCTGACGACCTTTACGTAATATTGTGGCCAGTTGAGTTCATGCATCTCCTCGTCTGGAGCTGCTCTTTTCACACGTTCAGTGCTCTTAAAGTTGGGCCAGCCCAGTACACCATCCCATCATAATACCAGGGAATTGGCACAACAGCAATGTCCTCGCTTGCTTAAAATTCAATTAGATGAAAAGGCATCCTTAATATAGAAAAAAAGGAATAACAGGGTCTAAAGCATGCATAAGTGTACAGTGTATACAAGTTAGCAAGTAAGATGGGCTGAAATTTAACCTGAATGGTGGACTATGTACAGTCTGTGCTCTCTCAGAAGAAAAAAAAGGTATCGTGGAGGTACAATTTTGTTCCTTGGGGAACAAAATGTATAACTGTACCTTTGAAGGTACACAATTTCCCCTTAGGGTACAATTATACTATTTTTTTCTTCAGTCCGGTCCAGAAAGTTGGTGTGCTGCAGAATTTGGCTCAAACCCTGAAAGACATCTATAGAAGCTCTTATTGAGAATTAACAGTTAGCTTTTGGTGTTTTATTGAAAATGTTTGGTCACCATTATGGTGATCAGTGTTTCCTTTAGGTTGGGCGGTTTGACTTGGATATTTATGTGATTTTAACCAGCTGAAATGCTAGGCGCTCTGCTGAAAACCCCTCGCCGTGAGAGCTGGAGAACTTTTGGGCAGGCAGCGTTTTTTCTTCTTCAGTTGAGACTGTTATGATACGGAAAATCCACGGAAGTGTTAGGCTACTAATTTCACAGGTAGTTTGTTTCTGTATTGATTCTATATAAAATTGCAGATACAATTTAACGTATTTGCTCTGGCTCTTATTTTAAATAATTGGTTTCTGTTATTATTGCTTGTTGTCATCTGTTGATAATGACATGCAGAATGTTGTTGTTGGTCTGCGTTGTATTTATCCTGCCCCTCCTCCACTGTGATTGGACAGCTGGGTGAAAAGTGACGGTGATGAGCGCTGCGTTTTACTCAAAGCTGAATATTCTTAAACGCTCGCAACGCAAACGTACTGTATGGTGCTCTGCAGTGGTCAAAAATTATTATAAACAGTGAATTTTGAAGTGATATATTCTTGAAAACTTAGAGATGTGGATTCGGACAGCAATTACATCATCACACGACCTTGGTGTTTGTCAAAAGCAGTAGGTAACTCGGCCGGGGATTTTAACACGGGTGGTGAGAGACGGTCGGCAATAAAATAACTGGCCAGTCCCTGTAATTTAAATGATGGCAATACCTTCCGACCCCATGGGAAACAATTACCGTCCGAATAGGGCTTCAGCCAACTGGAAAATCAAACTTTTCCTGAATTAACCCTGTTGGGGAGGAGGGCGGCCCTCCTCCATTTACCTTTTAAAATAAAGGGTTTCCAACAACACCCCCACAATCTTCTGTCTTCTGAAAGTATTGGTTTATTCTTGATATGTTATTTGTTGTCTACAGAGCCAGACTCCTCAACCCAGCAAATGCATGAAAGTTTGCTGGTGTTAAGTAAAAACATTTATTTACATTTATCTGTTTTGTTAATTTGTAATGAACCCCTATTAGGTTACATGTGGGCCTCCATTCTCATATATTGTACAGTATGATTTGGGTGGTGTGGGCCCACATCAATATTTTTTCAGGGGGCCCCAAATCCTCTAGCTACGGCCCTGGGAGGGCCACAACATCATGGCCACCAACAAAACCCAGCAAAGATTGTTATCGCTCCGGCTTTAACTTCTGAATATTTGGCAGCAGTGCCCCAACGGAGTGAATGGTTGTGTTCGCATCTTTCTCCGCCGCCATTACTGAACTATCAACGTCATCGTTCTCAGCCACTCCCTCTGTTCGCTGACTGGACCGGTAAAAATTTGATGGAGAGAACCTGAGAATACAACGCATTCCCAGACGTAGTACTGAAGGAAAATAAATATTGAGCGGAAGTACGGGCAGAGCCGGGCTAGCATCCGCCTAGGAGTCTCCTGCTGTGTGGGTATTATGCCCCTTTTTACAAGATGTAATATAAATCTCAGGTGTCCGCAGATTGTGTCTGTGAAGTTTCAGATCAAAATTCCTGACAGATTATGTAATATATCATTTTGAAAATGCCAATTTTTGGTTTGAGAAAAAATTAACTGTTTTCTGTGTGTGTCATTTTTAAATGCAAATGAACTGCCGTTTCTGGCCCAGAGGGTGGAGCCTTCACAGTGAAAACTGAAACATGATACATCTGTTTGTTTTGATGATCACCTCTAAAGCATATAGATCATCATGAAATATTATCATCTGCATGCACTTTAAAGCCTTATCTCAACTTGAGCACAGACACTCAACGCATGGGCACAGAGTGCTAGATGCCGGCACATCAGTGAGTATTACACTAGACTTTTCTTTCATGTTTATTGTGATTAAACTGTCAAATGCCCTCAAGGTTATGTCAGAAACACAAGTTCTGTGTAACGTTGCATTCTAAAAGTTACAGATTAAGAATGGGATGTCATTAAAAAAATGGAACAAGTAATTAAAATCAATAATCAAAATTTTTCAACATATTCAAAATAATCTAACCATGAGTGCTGCTAAAACTTACTTTTACTCTATGATAATTTATCAAATGGACTATTGTATGACTAGTTGATCTCTTGCTTGTCCCACAACACTTAAAACCATCGAAAATCTTTATTGATAAAAGTTTAAAAATAATTGATAAAAACCCATTTCTTACCATCACTGTAATATCTTGAAAAAGCATAGATTTTTAGATCTTAAAGGGGGGGGGGGGCTGTTTCATGCATACTGAGTTAAAGACTTGGATTTCCATCCTAAACATAGACAAAGTTTCAAAAACTAATGTTGGATGTTTGATGGAGTATTTCTGTGTCAGAAATACTCCTTACGGTTTCTCACAAGTTTCAGAGTTTTTTTCGAGTATGGCTCAGCTTGACGTCGACAGAGCGGAAGGTCCTTGTATGGGACGTACGGGCTCTTCTCCCGGTAGGGTGCGCGCGCGTGACTAGAGCGAGAGAGGAAATGCACGATTCGAACGCATAAAGGATGGGAAGCTTCACAACATCGCGGATCTCCACGGTCACTGCTGTCACAGAACTTCACCAAATCATACCAAAGAAGTGTGTTTTTGACGGAGCGGTCCCAGCGATAAAGGTTCGGTCCTGCTTTGGAAGCAGCCGGTGAGTAAAACTGCTTTAAATGTCTCTGCTGTTGGCTATCGTCGCGTGAGTAAACATCAGTAAACGACACGATCGCGTGCTTCGTCATTCAAATGCGCTAACGGTTACTCCATTGTTGTTCTATGTATAACGTTACACTAGTCTGACGTGCAGAACCGTTTTGCTTGCTACTGCTAGGTTTAGTCGCATACAATAGTCCATAAACCGAATCATGTCCTCATAAACTGCGAGTAAACACACAAATGTTGACAGGACCACTAAATACAGTACATACCACAGAGACGAACGTCCTGCTGTTGCTGTTTCTCCTGTTTAATTCATTTCAGCCTCCGATACTGATTCTGGATCCATAGCCATGGGTTTCTCTACGCTTGAGGACGTCACCGCTTTGTGCGCATTCGTCATTCTTTAGCTCCGCCTTTAGATACGCCTCCAGATGCTCATTTTTTTCCAGAAAGACTCGGTACAGCCTATATTTCTTTTATAAATATAATAAAACTAAAGACTTCGGAGATATGAAGGATGCAATACTACTCTATAGGTATTTAAGTTTGACATGAGATTGACTGAAACTGAGTGTTTCACCCCCCCCTTTAACATGATTAACCTTAAAAGAGCTTGTCTGATCTATAAGGTCCTACACTCCCTCGCACCACCACCATTGAATGATTTTATTAAATATAAAGATAGTTCAGAAAGGATCACGAAAGCTACTACAAGAGGTGAGCTGGTAATGCCACACAGACGCACCACCTTTAGACAGAATGTGTTGTCTGTTCATGGTGGGAATCTGTTGAATAACCTTCCATTAGCATTGAGAAAAAGTTCTACTTATGATTCTTTTAAAGCTGGGATAGGTAGGACTGATCTAAAACACTTTTGTCCAAATTTGTTTAAAATTTCTTTATATGTCAATACATAATTAAAATGTAAGTACTCTGAAAAGGAGAGTATAAAAATCAAGTGACTCTAGACTTTTTAATCTGCAATAAACACTGCTCATTATTTTCGTTCAGAACGAAACAAATGATTGGCTTGGGCGATTGTAACTCTCTCACTGTAAACCCTAATGTTGTCTTTACTTAAACAAATCAAGTAAACTTGACTAAATATTAATAGTTTAGTCTAAAAACTCAGTCATATAAGTTAGTATAACTTATTAACCTACAAAATGCATAAACTTAAGATTTCAAGTTGTATGAACTCAAAATCATAAGTAATTAAAATAGCTCACTTTGGTCTTGCTTTGATGTGATTGGCCATGCAAGGAGTTCTGTCTAGCAACAAGAGAACGAATTCACTGATTGGAGGACATTTCCAAAAGGCGGTCCTTTTCGCCTCACCTGTTGCTTGTTGCTGATTCAAATTAAGATGGAGACTTTTTCCATTGTTTGCAATCTTAAATTCGGTAAGTAAAAATTTGTAAGTTACTAAACCTAACAATAATACGTGAACTAACTTATAACCAGATTGACTTTATTTCTGTTTTAATGAAAATTATAGTTTTGTTGGAAGTCACCATGATGGAGATAAGTGTTTGCTTTAGTTGGGCTCTTGACAAATGATAATGTAATATTAGTGTTTCTCTGGCTGCTTTGTGTTTGTGAGACACCTATGTTAAGTAACAAAAAGCCAAGAGAAAATATCATCAAGTGGTGTTGTTTATTCATTGATGATGATAATGACATCATCAAGTATAGGCAGAATTCCTGATCTTGTGCAGAGTCCAATGCTTTGGATGTGAAATATTAATAATACTAGAATCTTCACTATTGTGCTAATATAATTTTTTTTTTTTTTATGTGCACAAAATGTTTAAATCTATGGCATTAGTTAGACACATACACACATCACTAATCTGCGTATGAATCTCTACAATGGTGACAACTTTTTACAATGGTGAAAAAATCTGATAAACAGATCAACTCTGAACATAAAACAAGCTACAAAAACATCAGAACAAAACAGCAAAAGTAACAGCAAATTGTAAGAATTCAAAGAAAATTTGTCACAGTCCAGACGCATAATTTATTCATGCTGCAATGCATGTTGGGACCAATGGGGAAGTTTTGATTGGTTGTACCCAGCATGGTGTACTGAACTGGTGTAGCAAGTTTGGTGAACTTAACAATTTAAGTACAGTGAAAGTGAGCACCAAGTTAAGTAAACTTAAATATTCAAGATTTAGGAGACTCCATTACTCAATTGAATTGAGGGAATCACTTTCCTCAAATCATTTGAGTATTCTCAACTTATTAGGGTTTACAGTGTACCATGGCGACCGTTTTACACTCAGCGAAGGCAAACAATGCAAAAAAGGAAGACAGTTTGAGTAAAGGCAATGCACAGAAAGTCTTTGGATAAACAAAGAAATCAAACGTGAGTACATATCTGCGTGACTTTCCAACGATGGTGAGAACTGAAAAACCTGAAAAACGACTCATTGCTGGCTGTATTTCTGCTGGACAGGTAATCTTTCATTTTGATTATAATTTTTTTTGGTTTATGTTTTCATGAAGCATGTACCAAGAGCACATGAAGCTGCCTAATATAGCTAACATAACATTACTTAGCATAAAGTTACAATAGTATACACTTAGCCATCAGTAGAGATGATAAATACGTTTAGCTCAAGTTGATCGCTGTCGTGTTGAATTTCGCAAAATTAACTTTAGATAACAAAATGCATGTGTAAAAGCTAGTACACCGCATCCAGGAACTTTTTTTTAGAACTAAGTTAGCTTTAGCTGCTACTAATCAATGATTTCATCATGGAAAGTCTTACATGCAAAACACAGTATATGTTATGAATCTTACACAAAATTCATCTTCATTACAGTATAACTGATGTTATTGGAAAAACATGATGCTACCTGTTTTCTTTGCCTTATAAATATAACTAGCTCGTTACCAAATCAAACAAAAATATATTTTAAACTTTACCAGTACCGGATTTCTAGCTTGATAGTGAGTACTAAAAGACATCTTATTTGTTTATATTCATACTGATAAAGTTAGATGTTTTATTACATGTGATTCTGACCTGATGTCACTACATGCACACTGCTGGTCTGAGGTAAATAATGCGTCTTCCAGCTGAGCCACCAATGTAGTTCATGTGTTTTGGGGGCGTGGCTTTGGAAAGAGCCCAGAAGGGAGAAGGTGGAGTGAATGGAAATAATGAGCTGTCTTTAAAACAGTCGTGAGAGGTCTACAGGCACTCATTTTTTATACTTTCTTTTTCAGAGTACTTACATTTTGATTATGTATTGATATATAAAGAAAGTTTAAACAAATTTGGAAAAAATTCCTACCTCCCCTACCTTTAAAGCTCAGATGAAGAATCGACTCTGGTTAAATCGAACTTGCACTCATTTTAAGCAACAATCTACATTTCCCTTTAAACTTTTTATTAAGACATAACTGCATGTATGGGCTGATTTTGTGTGTGTGTGTGTGTGTGTGTGTGTGTGTGTGTGTGTGTGTGTGTGTGTGTGTGAGCCTGTTTATGTGGTTTATGAGGACACAAATTTGTATAACTTTTTTTGTATTACACTGGTATTACACTATAAATGTGGTTTATGAGGACATATCAAATGTCCTCATAATTCAAATGGCCTTAAAACACACTAAATGATGATTTTTTGAGAAAGTAAAAATGCAGAGTGTTTCCTGTGATGGGTAGGTTTAGGGGCAGGGGCAGTGTAAGGGGATAGAAAATACGGTTTGTACGGTATAAAAACCATTACGCCTATGGAGAGTCCCTGTAAACCACATAGACCAACATGTGTGTGTGTGTGTGTGTGTGTAGAAATTGTATATTATTTGAATTTTGGTTGATCTGACTGTGCATTATATGTGATTGCACAATAATTACGATTTGAACTATAATGAGTTATGAGTGTTATGTAATGTGGATTGTGTAATATTGTGATTTGTGCAATGTGAGTAGTATGTAATGTGCGGTGTGTGCAATAATGTTGAGCGTGCAGTTTAAGGATGTGCAATAATGTTTGATGATGCAGTGGCCTTCTGTGACCCCAGCCCCTGGGACAAATGGTGTGTTTACATTCATGTATAATCATGTCTGTTCATTAACACACACTGTCCCTAATAAATAAATAAAATAAAAAAATAAAGTTAAAGATGACGTGTAAAACAGTTTGGTTAATGTTTCTGTCGATGGATATGCGTTCTGGCTTCCCAATACGTTAAAAAAAAGCGATGATCAAAAAGCGCGGACAAATACGGTCACCCTTGTATGCGAGTGCATATGCTCAAACCCGTCAAATGACCAGTCATGTTCGCAGTCATCACAGGGTGTTGATAGCGTCCGAGTGCCGGTGAGACATGGCCAACACATAATGTGTTTAAACTAAACTAATTTTGCCAATTCAAACATCCAAGAGCAAGAAAGACGCAAGGATAACTCGTGCAAACTGAGAGAATATGTGTGTTTGTGCGCACTCATCTAAAGCGCACACTGCTTTTTGCGCTTGAACGGACAAATTCAGACAAAAAAATTGTCACCATGCCTGTCTTGGAGCCTTAGCAAAAATAGTATATGTCATAAACATAAAATGTAAACGGTCGAGAAAGAGTATGTACTCCTGCATTATTTCTTAAAGCGAAAGAAGCCTTTTCATGCTGTCTGAGATTTTAATGTTACTCAAACAACAAATGACTAGGAAATCTATCACTGCTCTTGACTGAATAACTTACTTCAATAATGATTAATCATTATTTAATTTATACAGTGAAGATTATATGCAGTTATTTTATATTTTAGATCCTAAAACTGTCATATAAACCGAACCATGAGTAATCTGAACCATGTATATATATACACATACACATACATATATGATTTGCTGCTATCATAACTCATAAATCACTGGACCTGTCTGATCAGCTGGTGAGGAAAACACTTGGTGTGGAATTTTTATTTTAAATGTGTTTATATAAAAAGAAGAAGAAAGACTAGCATCATTATTGTAATCGTTAAACGGTAAATACACGTTTTAAAGTGAATAATGAAACACCAATAAATAAGTAAATAAATAAATAAACCCAAATATAACACTTTATTTCTTTTTATTTGAACAGGGCTAGATAGTCAATCAGAAAAGAGAAAGAATAATAACATTATATAAAATCTAACAAAATATCAAAATCCTCCCTATGATAATTACAAGTAAATTCTTTACAAAATATTTTTTCAATAATAATAATTCTTATACTTATAATGTTCCATAATAATTATTTCTACAATATACAGAGCTTTGAGCTTTAGCTTTCTGAAGCTCAGGAATATACAGAGCTTTGAGCGTAGGTTTCCTGAAGCTTTTTTCATCTCCAAGCAGGTCAGCTCTCATCATTGTCATAGATATCTGCCATTAAACAAATAAATACACAATACATAAATGACAAGACATGATGACATTTTATTAATTTTCTATTATAATTACAAATAAAAACTAATTAAAAAAAAAATACTTTTTAATTCTACTACAGCATTAAAAACATTTAATTTAGAAGGGAAAAAATGATGTACCTGAAGCAGTGTCAATGTCATCATAAACATCATTCTCCCTAAAAATGAAAACAGAAAACATTAAAAAATTATTTAAAAAAGTAAATAAAGTAAAAATACTAAGGCGTTTCACAGACAGGGCTTAGATTTTGCCAGGATTAGTTCAATTAGAACATTTAAGTAGCTTTTATAAACGTGTCTTATTACTGGTGTGAATCTTGTGACAAAACAAAGGCACTGACACGTTTGCTTTCAGTTAAAACAGCTCAAATGTGTATTTTAGTCTGGTTTAAGCCTTGTCTGTGAAACCGGGGGGGTTTATGGATTACTGTATTTAAATAAATTAATACACACTCATGCAGAAGGTAATTCAAGGGCACATATCCATCTGTGAAAAGAGAAAGAGTACAATTATTTCATCATGATAAATTATTTTATTTAAAACAAAAGCAGATCTTTTCCAGCAGGAGGTGTCTAACTCACATTTCCCTTCGTTATTCCGGCACAGAACTCGCTTCTTGTTGGTCTCCTGTATAACCTCAAGAATCTCTCCACGGACCAGTGGCAGGTCTTTGCTCCCACCCTTCTTTAAACTGGCATTAGGGTCCACCATCATGGTGTACAGAATTCGGATGGGCCCTTCAAACTGTTAAAGAGTTTGATATATTTTATATTTTAAATTTTTTTCTTACAGCTTCTCATGGCAATGATCAACAAGAATCAAAGCTAATCTGAGAAAAAAGAAATGGACAATAGTAAGAAAGATTTACCTTAAATTTCTTTCGAAAATCTTTCTCCTGCTGCTTAGCCTTTTTCGGATCGTGGCTAAACAAAACCATATGGTATAAATATCATATACATGACAGAACATTTCTGATAAACAATTCAGGGTGTGGTGATTGTAAATGATTACAATATGGTTCTGAAGAAATAAAGCCTTTTTTAAATAATTAATGCATACAAAATTGTGGTTATTATGATTAATAATTAATTTAAAAAAAAAACCCTGATGAACTCCAGTGAACAGTTGCATAAACTGCTTAGATGAGTCATCATCTAATGTTTTAACTTTTATAACTTTTTAAAATCTGTTACATAAGATGATATCTGAAAAAGTAAGACTGATTTGCCCTAACCAATTGCTGTACGGTCAGACTGGACACAGTCTTAATTTAGCAGCTATGTTTATGCAACTTTCCTTAGGTAAGGGAAGCTAAAAGAAAAGCTCTATTTTTACTCTGTGGTAGTTTACACATTAGTTATCCATTAACACACAATTCAAATGGGATTTAGAAAGTTGGTCATTTGTTTAAAGCACATGAAGCTGAAGAGAGACACTTCAGCAGCTTTCATATGTAAAATATGAGACAAAAATAGCAAATGAAAGGAAGGCAACTGGTGTTTGTGTGTTGTTTTTTTCTAATGGAACACACAGACACATAAGCCATAAGGTGCGGTCACATCAGTGAAATTTAGGCAGACTTTTGCAGGCAAAAGCATGTTAATTTTCTGTTGTCAATAGCTTTGTGAAGCACAAATCACACAGAACTCATTTTCAAACCAAGCAGACTTTTGATGTTCAGTCCTGCAAATGTATGGACATCTCTCACCCTGATGCTAAATACATTGTGTGGATTCCTATCGAAATGACTGGATTCTGCCTGCGAAAATTTGCCAAATAACTTGTAGCCGCACCTTTAGTAAATGAAAATTAGTCTGTGATGTTCTATGTTTAAGTCACGCAAAATATTAGCAAACTATTTTTTTAGGCAAAAACGTATTTAGTCAGCCACCAATTGTGCAAGCTCTCTCACTTAAAAAAATTAGAGGCCTGTAATTTTCATCATGTAGACTCCACGACCTTGAAATGCTTCTTATAAAGCCACTCCTTCATTGCCCGGGTGGTGTGTTTGGGATTATTGTCATGCTGAAAGATCCAGCCATGTTTTATCTTCAATGCCCTTGCTGATGGAAGGAGGTTTTTACTCAATATCTCAGGATAAATGGCCCCATTCATTCTTTCCTTTACATGGATCAGTCGTCCTGGTCCCTTTGCAGAAAAACAGCCCCAAAGCATGATGTTTGCACCCCCATGCTTCACAGTAGGTATCGTGCAACTCAGCATTGTTTCTCCTTCAAACACGACAAGTTGAGTTTTTACCAAAAAGTTATATTTTGGTTTCATATGACATTCTCCCAATCCTCTTCTGGATCATTCAAATGCTCTCCAGCAAACTTCAGACAGGCCCGGACATATACTGGCTTAAGCAGGGGGACACGTCTGGTACTGCAGGATTTGAGTCTGTATTGTGTTACTGATGGTATCCTTTGTTACTTTGGTATCAGCTCACTGCAGCTCATTCACTAGGACCCCCCGTGTGGTTCTGGGATCTTTGCTGACCTTTCTTGTGATCATTCTGACCTCACGGGGTGAGATCTTGCGTGGAGCCCCAGATCGAAGGAGATTATCAGTGATCTTGTATGTCTTCCATTTTCTAATAATTGCTCCCACCGTTGATTTCTTAACACCAAGCTGCTTATCTATTGCAGATTGAGTCTTCCCAGCCTGGTGCAGGTCTACAATTTTGTTTCTGGTGTACTTTGACAGTTCTTTGGTCTTATTTGGTCTTTGGTCCAAACTAGTGGAGTTTGGAGCCTGACTGTTTGAGTTTGTGGACAGGTGAAAGGTATAAACAGGTGCCATTAATACAGGTAACAAGTGCAGGACAGAGGAGCCTCTTAAAGAAGAAGTTACTGTCTATTAGGGGGGGGGGGGGGATTGGTAGCTGACTTTTTTGCCCTTTTGTAGTTTCATTGACGCTAAGGCACACAATAGTAGATACTAAACAGACTGTACACTCTTAGAAGAAAAAAAAAAAAACCAAAGAACCGTTTATGCCAAAAAGGTTCTAGTCTTAAATTATTGCATAATACTTTCATGTTTAATGGGTTAAACATTCGGGTCATAAAGTATGTTTTGGAGCTTTTTGAATCATAAACTTGAATCATAATTTAAAATTTATTTATTTTTAAAATCAGAATTAAAACAAAATAAATAAATTAAAATTAAATCCAAAAAAATAAAATATTATATGAAGCACCTGAAAGAACCCTTAAAGGCCCACTGAAGTTCCTTGAAATGCACAAGATTATTCATTGTGTTGATGTAATTTCCACTGAAACAGGAAGACAGGGCAGGACGTATTGAACAGCCACTCCCTCTTTTTTAAAATAGTCAATAGCATTTAGTTTATATGACAGCTCATCCAGAGCCATTTATTGCCATAGCCATATCGCTTAAAAATATTGCTTTCTGTACAGAGTTCAAATGGGTCTGATATGTTTTCTGGTCTGCACTGTAATGACTCACACATATGATCCGGTCTGTGCTGTGTCTGTGTGTGTGTGTGTGTGTGTGTGTGTGTGTGTGTGTGTGTGTGTGTGTGTGTGTGTGTGTGTGTGTGTGTGTTTATATTACATTGTGGGGACCAATATGTTGCCATAAGGATAGTAAAACCTGAGATCACCAACATTGTGAGGACTAGCCAGCGGTCTCCACTTTTCAAAAGGCTTATAAATCATACAGGATGAGTTTTTTTGATAAAGTAAAAATGCAGAATGTTTCCTGTGATGGGTAGGTTTAGGGGCAGGGGCAGTGTAGGGGGATAGAATGTACTGTTTGTATGTTATAAAAAACATTACGTCTATGGAGAGTCCCCACAAGGATAGTAAACCAGACATTTGATTGGACAGAAAATCTGATGAGAAGCTGAAGTGCAGAGTGATGCCATCTAAATCATTGCTCCGTATTGGTGGAAGTTAGAGACTTTAAGTTTTGAATGCTTATATATTCAAGTTCTAAATGTGAATTGTGTCATTGTCAATAGTAAGGCTAACATATGCATCCTAAAATATGGCACCGGCATCCCGAATGAGCCTGGGGGGTCTCATACGTTTTTTCCCCTCCATTTTGGCCCTGAAGCAGTTTTGGTTCCTTGCCACTGTCACTTTTGGCTTTTAACTTGCACAATTGGGGACACTAAAATTTCAACCACGGTATATTACTGATCAGCCCGCATTGACTCTATATGATAAATGAAATGAGCTGATGACATAACCATTTTCTCCTGAGCAGCTGCATAGCCGAATCAAATTATGTTGCATTATTTTCCTGTTAACACTGTAAAGCTGCTTTGAAACAATTGGCATTGTAAAAAGCGCAATATAAATAAAGGTGACTTGACTTGACCAAAAAAAACCTTCCATTTTGAGTTCATGGGGACTTTAAAGGTTCCATTTAGAAACTTTTCTTCCAAGAGTGTAATCTGTTCCCTCACAGCCTTATTTTCATTTGTGTAAAATTAAATATTGGTGACTAAGTAAATGAAGAAAGAGAGAGACACCTGATCTCTGGTGGAGGAGGAGGAAACTCAAGGTCCACATCATCATATACATCTGAGAATAGCAGAACCCAAACATATCAATCAAATGCAAAAAAAAAAAAAAAAAAGACTTTTCAATTCAATGCAGAAAACCCTGTGAGTCTGTGTGTGTTTACTCACCATCACTGTGGAAACTGCTGTAAAGAGAAGAACAATAAAAAAATGAATACAAACATGAGCTCAAACTTTTGAGGTGTATAAGAAATGTCCTGTCTTCCCTCAACATGAGGCTTGGGGTCTCACCTGTCCAGTTGGTCGCTGGAGCCGATGTCATCATAAAATTCTGTGTCGATGGCCCGGCCTACAGAAGGGTGGAAGGGAGGGTTGGCTTGACCACGGATTTTCCGCTTCACTTCCTCATAATCCACATCCACACAGGAGTTACTGATGTAGCCAACTGCAATGGTCAACACATATTAAACACTTTCTGAATAGTTTACAGTTTTTTCTTTTGTTTTGAAGAAAATTTCAAGCCAACTTGATCGCTAGATAGACTTTAAAAGAAAATTGTGGGTTAAAATTTTGTGAAATATAAGTAAAAGTCATGATGAAACGGAAGTAGCATATTGTGACCAATGTTTCAAAAAATAAATAATGTAGGGCGGGGACTTGGTTCAATACATCGATTCAACGTCCATTTAATGGAGGACGATCTGAATGTGAGCTTGCATTCGAATGCAAGAAAAAGGCTTTGTCTCAGGCACACTAAATGATTAAAGTGACCTGAAATACATCGGTCACCGTGATTTTGCAAAGTATAACATGTTCCTGGATCAATGTATTTTTTTTTCAAAATTCCTGTCCGAAAATGTAATCCTAACCATATACCTTCCCCTATCCATGACCCATCCCTTAAATCAGAGGGAGGTGATAGGTGAATAACACCAATGTAGAAGCACCTTACCCTTGTTGTAAGCCTAAACTTGACCTAAACAGTAAACTTGCCCCTTAAATCTGATTGGTTGATTGGAATGTTGATCCACGAACATGTTGTAGGCCTACTTGGTGAAATCACATTCAATGAATACATCAAATGAGAGATGTCTGTTGTTTTCCCAGAACATTGAGTTATGTAATGTCAATAATTTTATTTCACCTCAACAATCAACAACTGTGTTAAAAGTAATGCACCTATAATGGAAATCTATGGGGCAAAGATATTGAAATAAACACCATATCAAAAGTACAGACTTAAACACTATACAAATGAATATGAGTGAAATGATCGCACAGGATGTGCAAATATACCAGAAAAAGACTGTTTGCATCAAGATAATCTACATACACAGAAATTATGTACACATAACCAAAGTTCTTCCAACTAAAACTGCAGTCCCAAAGCCAAGAGGATGATTATACAATATTTACAGCTTAAATATACCATGGGCTGTCTAAGTACTCGAATCTGATTAGCTGGAAGGTGTGCATTTAAACCACTTAATGCACATGTAGTTCCAAGTTAATAACATTTCTATGTTAATATGCTTCTCACATTAAAGTGCACACACATATCATTTGCACATGAAGAGTGGAGATCGCACTGCACACACAGAAACATTCAGGAGCACAGAAACTTGTTGTCAACACTGCCCAGTGACTTTTAGTAATAAATTAGCTTTGTTACTGAATCGCTACATTATATTACTCAGCAAAGAGGTGACACTGCTGTTTTTGAAGTAATTTAACTCGCAGCTTCATTCACACACATTTCTTGCGTTCACTCTATAGGCTAATTTGTTCAAATAAATGGTGTAATTCTTAAATAATACACATAATCTTACCGCATTTAGGGCTGGAGCCATTGTCTGCCAAAGCACCCACCCCCCAGGAACGTGGCAGGCACTCCCATAAGCGGGATAATCCACGACTAGCTGTGCATTAAACCATTTGAATGCACACCGCAACTAACTGACACTGTGCATTTGTGAAAGAGATTTTACCAGGGGTGTAACGATACCCTCATGTCACGAATCAATCCATATCATGATACTGACCTCAAGATATGATATCATTGCGATAATACAACACATATGGTAAATGGTTAACAATTTTTTTTAATGTTGATTAAAAAAAAATTGGAATTACATTGGGGGGTGGGAATGAATATACCTGGTGTTGGTCACATTATGGTTCTAAAAAGAACATTATTTTGTGTATTTGGTTTAATGCAATGTGTTTCAATGATCACATTCTGCTTTCGCAATGGAAAAACAGCGTCTACATGACAATGTCGGCTATTAAAATGAGGATACATTTAACCAGTGTTATGAAACCCTTCCCCCACATACTGACGTAGCGATGTAGGTGTGTTTGAACAAAGTGTTTTAGGAAAGTGTGGCTGAGCCTTAACTTTTACAAAGAATATCTCTTTGGGTTTGAGACTTTGAGCTTTGTAACTCTGCAGATTTTATACATGCACAAACAGTTAAATAACACATTAAAGAGAGAGAGGAAAACAAGAAATCTTTAAATAAATACTGTCACTAAAACTCAGTGAACTTGATTTTTGTGGGTGAACTATACACAATATACACTCACCTAAAGGATTATTAGGAACATCTGTTCAATTTCTCATTAATGCAATTATCTAATCAACCAATCACATGGCAGTCGCTTCAATGCATTTAGGGGTGTGGTTCTGGTCAAGACAATCTCCTGAACTCCAAACTGAATGTCAGAATGGGAAAGAAAGGTGATTTAAGCAATTTTGAGCATGGCATGGTTGTTGGTGCTAGACGGGCCGGTCTGAGAATTTCACAATCTGCTCAGTTACTGGGATTTTTACGCACAACCATTTATAGGGTTTACAAAGAATGGTGTAAAAAAAAGGGAAAAACATCCAGTATGTGGCAGTCCTGTGGGCAAAAATGCCTTGTTGATGCTAGAGGTCAGAGGAGAATTGGCAGACCGATTCAGACTGATAGAAGAGCAACTTTGACTGAAATAAACACTCGTTACAAGCGAGGTATGCAGCAAAGCATTTGTGAAGCCACAACAGGCTCAACCTTGAGGCGGATGGGCTACAACAGCAGAAGACCCCACCGGGTACCACTCATCTCCACTACAAATAGGAAAAAGAGGCTACAATTTGCACAAGATCACCAAAATTGGACAGCTGAAGCCTGGAAAAATGTTGCCTGGTCTGATGAGTCTCGATTTCTGTTAAGACATTCAGATGGTAGAGTCAGAATTTGGTATAAACAGAATGAGAATATAGATCCATCATGCCTTGTTACCACTGTGCAAGCTGGTGGTGGTGGTGTAATGGTGTGGGGGATGTTTTCTTGGCACACTTTAGGCCCCTTAGTGCCAGTTGGGCATCGCTTAAATGCCACAGCCTACCTGAGCATTGTTTCTAACCATGTCCATCCCTTTATGACCACCATGTACCATCCTCTGATTGCTACTTCCAGCAGGATAATGCACCATGTCACAAAGCTCAAATCATTTTAAATTGGTTTCTTGAACATGACAATGAGTTCACTGAACTAAAATTACCCCCACTGTCACCAGATCTCAACCCATTAGAGGATCTTTGGGATGTGGTGGGACGAGAGCTTCGTGCCCTGGATGTGCATCCCACAAATCAACTGCAAGATGCTATCCTATCAATGTGGGCCAACATTTCTAAAGAATGCTTTCAGCACCTTGTTGAATCAATGCCACTTAGAATTAAGACAGTTCTAAAGGCGAAAGGGGGTGAAATACGTTATTAGTATGGTGTTCCTAATGTTCCTAATAATCCTAATAATGATTTTGAGTTCACTTTTTTAAACTTTACTTAGTGTGTAATGTTACCGTTTAAGCATAAAAAACATCTGCAAAGTTAAGATGCTCAAGGTTCAAAGCAAATGGAGATATTTTATTTTAAAGAAATACATTTTTAATGACTACAACAAATTTCTGGTAGGGACTACACAGGATTCTTACCCGGGTTAGTGAAATCACCAATCCTAAAATTGACATAAACCCTGCACCCAAGAACATGCAACAAAGGTGATGAGTAATTGTAATCCATGTTGAATAATTTATAGATTATCATGCCAGAATATGTTAATCAATGACTTGAAGATAGTCAACTCGACATCATCTACATAAATTCATCAACTAACCATTCAGAAACGTCCTGTTGCATTCTACATGTTGTCACTTCTTTTTGAGTCTTTCCATCATTGTCTGACTCCGGTTTGAACATAAAAGGCTGACCACTTTCTGCAGAGCTGCTAACTGGAGTTCTTGAAGCTCCGCCCCATGAGCAGCAGTCAATTTGCATTTAAAGGGACAGACACAAAAACTGATTTTTTTGTTGTTGCTCACCCTCAAAAAGTGACAATTTTTACATGCTATAAAAATTATGTGTGGGATATTTTGAGCTAAAACTTCCCATGCACACTCTGGGGACATCAGAGACTTATTTCACTTCTTGTAAAGAGGGGCAATCAACCACCCTTTACCATAATTTAATGCACCACTATCTGTGGATTGTCCCTTACATGCTAGACATTTTGTATGAAAGAATTAAAGGATTAGTTCACTTCTAAATAAAAATGTCCTGATAACTTAATCACCCCCATCTCTTCCAAGAGACTTATGTATTGTTTCTTCAGTTGAAAAGAAATTACGTTTTTTGAGGAAAACATTCCAGGATTTATTATAAAAGTAAAACAATGATATCTGACAATTTTGAAGTTCGATACTTTGAAGTTTTTCGGGCACTTGCTCAGTACTCTCATACGTGATGATGTTATACGCAGTGAAGAAGAACAACATTGAAGTCACGCATTTGAGGTTAAAACGTTTTTTTTTTTTTTTTTGGTGGTTTCGCTAGATAAGACCCTATTCCTCGTCTGGGATCGTGCAGAGCCTCTGAAGCCCTTTGAGGCTACATTGATTAGACCTTCAACCTGTTGGCTGTAATTGAAAACCATTATGTGGAGAAAAATCCTGGAATGTTTTCCTCATTTTCCTATCATGCCACAGTTAGAACTTAAGCTTATGCAAACTTAAGCTTATTTGACTTACAACTGCCCCTCAGGTTTCGCGCCAGCCATTTCCCTTCAGGGTTGTTGTTCACACGGATGATCTCCACGTTTTCTCCCTGTCGCACAATCAGGTCATTCTTTCCACCCTGCCAGTCCTCTCGCACACGAGCCATGTGGATCACCTCAATAGGTCCATTCAGCTGTGCGAACAAACACGAGTATGAACATGCTAATGTCTGCAGGAACCATGCGAAGCATCAAAGCAGAAGCATGGAAGCATGCGAAACCACACATAAACACATTCATGACGATCGTCACCTTAAATCTTTTTCTATACTCGTTTTCCCGCTTCTGTTTTTCCTTCAGATCTTTCTTGTCCAGCTCGACCTTTTTATTATGATCTTTTGACACATTCCTCTCAGCAACAACAGGTCTGTAACATATAGAAATATGGTTCAATTCACAGAATTACAAACTTTCTTTTTGAGGAGAAATTCTGAAGAATGTCCATGCTGATCTTTTTAGCGTTTGATAGTCACTGGTCTTTGTTTGCTTTAATTTTGTTGAGTTAGGGGTGAGTAAATTAAGCCAGTTATTTAAAGAATGAATGCTAATTTTAGAGTGAACATTTCTTTCAAAAATGTATAATATAAGTGATAATTCTGAGGCTGCAAGATAATGTGGATGTAATCTAATGAGAGATTAATTTATACATGATATATTAATTAACAGATTATAGATTTCTTGTACTATAAGTTTTGGATGACCATCTTATTCACTTACAATTAAATAGGCTACAGTATTTTTGCTACTGTACTTTAGGCTTATATACAGGGATGCACCAATATTAAAATTGGTGCCAATACAAATAAGCCAATAATTATTTTCATCTTCTGGTCAATAACCCATTTCAAGCCAATTGAAATACACTACAGTTAAAAAATAATAATAATTGGGGATTGGAATTTTTAAAAGATACCTCTCGTGTTTACCAAGGCTACAGTTATTTGATTGAAAATGTGGTAAAATAGCAATATTGTGAATTTTGCTTTCTATTCCTTTCTATTTTAATATATTCTCAATTGTAATTTATTCCTAGGGTCAAAGCTGAATGGTCAGCATCATTAATCTAATATTCAGTGTCACGTGATCCTCCAGAAATAATTTTAATATGCAGATTTCTTGTTATTATAAAACATTTCTTGTTAATATTAATACTGAACATTTTTTGGGTGGAAACTGATCATTGTTTTCAGGATTCTTTGAAGAGTATAATTACTGTCAATAAGTTTACAGTCACATTTGATTATTTAATGCATTTTTAAATAAATTATCAGAAATAGATATACATAATATAATAGTAACTGTTAAATTAATGGGTCAAGTGTTGATGAAAAAAAGATCCATCTTCAGCAGTTTCTTAAAAATGGCTAAAGACTCAGCGGCTCGGGTTGAATTTGACAGGTCGCTCCCACAGAATGGAACAGTCGAGATAAAGGTCAGTGAAAGTGATTTTGTTCCTCTTTGGGACGGTGTTCACTTGCATAACACAAGCTTCTGAAGGGCACACAGGTCTGAAGTCCTGATTTTAGGTATAGGCTGCATTTTAATGTGTTTGTGGCATCATAATTATGAACATTCATTTCTGAAAAAGTTTTTGCAGTTCAGTTTCAGTAATGGTCTGAGTGGTGTGGGGAGGGAGGGATCTTTGTATCATAAATGTTTTGTAAATCCATGACTTGCAAATGTATGACTTACTTGTCTGGGTCTTCATAGATATCTTGATCACTGTCCTACAATACAAAAAATAAGCATATTAGAGCACATGCCAGACTGCACTACAGCGCTGTAACCACTGCACATGGAGACCCTTAAATATACACTCGTTCAGAGACACACATACACTCAAAAATAACCCAGCAGACAGACCTCGTGCTGAGAAGGGTTTCTGTCAGTCCATGAGTCTGCAACATGAAAAGACATATGCTGTGTTGGTGAATTAATATTTTTATTGAAATAATTCTGTAATTATCTGAAACTCACACAAAAAAAAAAACATTTGCAAATGCAAGATATTTTGCCCTCCAGAGGGTGTTGTGAATGGTCAGGGCACTGGTGGTCTTTCAGCCCATTGTGGTTTCTAGGTGGTTTCTTACTGGCCTAGGTTTAAAGAGCCCACCCCTCTCTATGATAAGCTGATCTTCAGATATTGCTTGGGTCACTTAATAAATCGAGGAGATTCTTTAATCTGTTTCATCGTCCTCCAGGCAAAAATCTAAAGTCTAATTACAAAATGTATTCATGTTCACCTCTTGGCTTGGGAGGTGGGGGAGGAGGTGGTGGGAGTGAGCTGATGTCATCATAGGTTTCCTGCTCTGGGGTATTGTTTCTGATCCAGACAACAAATGCAAATGAAGTTAGATATCAGATAACCAATCAGACCCGTTGACAACAAACACTTCACTCTCTAATGACAATACAGCAGGATAAAAACAACTGATAACAACTATGAAACACAATACATGTTCATCTGAGCTGGTTTCAAAAGAATGTACATAAAGAGTCAGGAAATGCCACAGAGCGTGCTTTACACCCACATACTTCCAGGATGAAAGATTGCACTCTAAGATGCACGCATAAAGCGATACAATAGAATTGAAGGTGTTGTATTGTGCAATTCAAAATTATTGTCTCTTTATACTTCAGAGATAAAATACTGATATGGAAATATGTACACTTCAGTTTCCTTTCCGCTCTTCCAAACTGGAAATCTAGATAACTATGTATGAACAACCAAATATTACTCACAGATCTGAAAACGATGATGTCAAAAGGCTGGGCTTGCTCGGGGGTCTTGCTGGTCCTGATCAACCACAAATATAAACAGCACATGTTCAAAATGATGCAACACTCTTTGTTAACATGTCATGGAAAAAGTCTATGAACAATAGCTAACCTTATAAATTCCTGTAAATATGGACCAATAAATGTAAATATTTATTGATAAACGATGTGTTTTTATTACTGATTTGTATGTGTATGCAATAAAAGTTTCAAAATGGCTCCTACCTTTCGGACATTGTGATTCTATAGTTCTTGGAAGAACAGCAGGGGCTTTTTTCTTAAAGTGATCCAGGTTTACAGACGGAGGCCGTTTTGGTTTTGACGGTCGTGGCCCGACATTGGGAAGAGGCTTCCTCAGCGGTACTACCTCCGACATGCTCTTCTGGCTCGGTAGTGGCGGTTTGAAAGCTGACACTTTCATGTCGCTTTGCTGTTTTAGTATCTTGCTCTGAAGAAGTTCTCCTGTCATTTTGACTCTGCTCGGCACATTGACCTCCGTAGGGGCCATTTTAGGACTCTCCTGGGCACCAAAACGATGAGCGGGAGGAGGCCTTGGGAACACTCCTTGAGGACTCGAGTGAAACATCTTTGGTTCGCTTACAGAGTTCAGAGGAGCAACTGGTCTTGGAGGCACAGCTGAAGTCTTGTTTCGGAGCACTCCATTGGTTAGAGACTCTGGCAGCGCACCAACCGTGTGAGGTTTGATGGCGGATACACCTCCGGAACCTGCCATTGCTAACTGAGCATGAAATTTGGCCCGGAGGGCCTTAACATCCACATTTTCCTCCTAAAAAGAAAATTGTATCAATTCTCATTTGAGCTATAAACCAATTCAAGTGCCCATTTGACTGGTGCATTTTACATGTAAAAACTATTAACTGGTTACCAGTATGTTCCACTACGTTGTATGGTGAAAAATCGAATAGATCTAATCAGACATTTTGTGCAATTTTACAGTAAAATACTGTAGCAAAGTTATCCTATAATTTACACTAATAAAACATAAATTGACATTCCCTGAATATTCTTTGTGACAGCTCACATTTGATGGGTTTTCAATAAAATGTTAGTTTTTTGTCATGCAGCTACATTAAGGTTAAATAAATGTGTATTTCATTATTTTAGTGTCATACACCGTGCCTTTTGTATTTGTGTGCATGACACTGTGCAACTTCTATACATTAGTATGTGCTTCAGTGTGTAGAGGAGCTTCATATGATGAACTTCGATTCACACAATGAATGTTCAGCTATTAAAATCAAAAGAATATATCGCGTTCAAACTGTTGTTAAATCAACAGTAGATCAACCCTAAGAAAAAAATTACATTCTGAGTTAATAATTTGCGGTAAGGTGATGTTAGACTGTCGTGTTCAGTGGCGCTGGTTTGTTCTGTTTGGGAACAGACAGCTGTTTCTGTTGAGAAGAACTAGGGCAGACACCACATGGCACGGTCGTAGCACCGATGCCTTCTGTCACATAAACATCCATATACACAGCATCTGACCTTGTGGGTACTTTACCACAAAATATTAACAAGTTTGAGAAGGAAAATACAGTTTGCAGAGTTTCAGAGCAGGTGTGAGTTAAATGTCACTATCTGAGCTATAGTGATGAAAGGATGAATGGTTGGATGGGTCGAAGAATCCTCTCCATTTCACTTTAAACAGTAAAAGGAATGTTTTAGGTTTAAAATACATTAAGCTCTTTGATCTTAATGGACTGCTAAATTAATGTCAATTTTGACAAATGAACTGCACAAATAACACATTAAGTGTATTGAATGTTCTAACAAAAAATACTTTATTTTCTTTTATTACATTTTTTAAAAGGGGGTCTAATGCCATTTCTTGCGTTCTGACTTGAGCCCTATTCGGACGGGATTTAACATGGGGAGGTGGGGGTAAAGTAATTATTACCAGAGGTTCTCTGTGATTTTAGTCCTATCCGAAAGTGCCATCTCGGTAATCATTACGGACAATGTCAGTAAAGATTACCGAGACTTTTACCTTCTGTAAAAAGATCCGGAAAAATGACCTTGGTTAATACTAATCCTTTTCGAATACACCCGCTGTTAAAATGAATGGTAACATTTTGCCATTTCCTGTTTAAAAGTAGTTTTTGCCGTGTTTTGCTTGAAGAAGCATTCGGTTGCGTTGTAGGTGGTGGGACAACTCTGTGGCAAACACTTCTTTTAGCTCTAGGTAAGTGACTATTACACAATCCAAACAGAATCGTTGGACTGGACCTAACTGTTTTATATAGCATGTATATATCTCACGTGATAACAGAGAGCAACGTCATACACACATGACAACAAGGAGGTTACTGTGGTGCGTATAAAGCGAGTTACTCCTCCCACTTCTGCTAGTTTTACTGTGATGTCTTATCCTGTTCGAATTAGCCATTAATATTACAGACGTCCTGAGGTGGAATTACCCCCACCTCCCCATGTTAAACTAATCCCATCCGAATAGGGCTTAACACTGTTCAATAGTTGGATTCTCACGCTAAACTTGGCCAATATTTCAAAACATGAGTTGGACGTATGACAGAGTTTTTGTGTGCCAAATACACTCCTTTAGGATTCAAACAAGTTTCAGAAAAGAAAAAAAAATTCTCTGGTATGGCCCTGTATGACGTCATAAATGGTGGAATTGCTTGTATGGGCACTTCTCCCAGATGAGCGCATACACACGTCAACCAACCAGAGCGAGAGCAAGAACGCGACCA
Source organism: Pseudorasbora parva (assembly GCF_024679245.1). Taxonomy (NCBI): domain Eukaryota; kingdom Metazoa; phylum Chordata; class Actinopteri; order Cypriniformes; family Gobionidae; genus Pseudorasbora; species Pseudorasbora parva. The sequence continues at coordinate 8,210,220 of NC_090193.1, read as the reverse complement.
TAAACAAGCTTCGTTCGGGTTACAGAAGCCCTCAGTAGAGGTCTGCACGGGCCCCGGTCAGTTTTCTTGTAGCGCAGGAGTAAATTTCCGGTCGAAAACTGGTCGTTAACTCTGATGTACTTTGACAATAGCCCGCCGCTCCGACCTTCTTTGACAACAGTGTATCCAGGGTATTCTCACAAAAATGCTTATAAATAGTACGAGTGTGCAATGTCGTGGAATGTATACGCCAAAACTCATTTTGGCGTGTCTATGGCACGCTGTTTTTCGCGTGCATATGATACGCATTTTATGCCGTATTATACATACGAACCCCCCACCCCACCACCCTAAACCTACCCAAGAGCGTGTCATATATACGCCCCACTACCCTAAACCTACCCAAGCGCGTGTCATATATACGCCCCACCACCCTAAACCTACCCAAGAGCGTGTCATATATACACCATAAAGTGCGTATCATATGCACGCGAAAAACAGCGTATCATATGCACGCCAAAATGAGTTTTGGCGTATACATTCCACGACATTGCACACTCGTACTATTTATACGCATTTATGTGTGATCGGGTTGAACTTGAATTGAACGCATCTTTCTGCAATGGTGCCATTCACACAGTTCCCAGTTCCCTGCTCTGAACCTAAGCAATATATGTTCTTTGCTTCCCATCCATGAGAGCACCTTCAGAGAGAACAGTCAGATTTTGTGGTCGGATTTTGGACGAGAGACGTTCGCTAATGAAACGGTTGTCAGTCAGTGACATTCAGTTCTTGAATGGATGTTAAAAAAAATATTATAGCTAGTAAACTGACCATTTTAGTTTATTTGTATTTTATTTGTATTTTGAGTGACAGGTGTCATATTTGATTTAGCCTATTTTCTCTGACATTTTTTACGTTAACTGTTAATAGTATCATACGACAAAAATATCAAATCAAATTATTGTATAGCCAACATTTTATATTTGTTATCCCAGTCACTCTCTTTCTCTAGGGGAAATTAAAACCTGGAAATGAGGTCTTAATTTAGGAGGATCGGTCATGATGAAAATGATTCTAAGCGGTCAGCGGGTGAACACAGAGTGAATTTTAAGGGGGAGCGGAAGGGTGCGGAATAGAACCTCGGGAGTGGAATGCTGCTTGGTTTGAAATTGAATTATGTGTGAGCAGTACCTACTATATTATTGATAGTGTACAACACTTTTTTTCCTGCAATATTTTACTGGAATTTTGCTAATGCGACCAAGCCTTGATTTGAATATCCTGTTTCACTCAGCTTACAAAAGAAAATAAATGTTCAAACAGCATTTCAGGTTTACCTTTGTTAATACTGTGTGTAACAATAATAAAAAAAAACATCTTTTTTTTTTCATAAGCATTTTTGTTCATCCTTATAAACTGAGTCAAAGGACTTTTCTGTGGTAATCATCATAGGCCACAGATGCTATCGACAGGTTAACTTATAATGAACCCGAAACCTTCTGCTCTGAGAACTTAATAACAATAGAACGCATTGTTGTTAGCTGAAAAAATGGGCATTTGTCAAAATCAGTAGTGGTAGGCAGAAGTTTTTAGCAGAAGTGTGCCATCTCTGTGGTGTTGGCAGATTGGACTATAATAGAACTCAGACCACACAGTCCGTGTCATCATTGCATCTTGTAACCTCCTTAAGACTGGGCAGTGAATGTTTCTGATTGTCCTTTTTCCATTTCTTAAATAAGTGAGTGCATGTGTAATTATCGGTGATTTATCACGCATTTGTTAACCTGACTCATATTTAATGCAACTTCACAACATCAGACATTGTGGGAAAGACAATGAACTGTGATAATGTGAACAACAGATTCAGAACAATCGTGAGGCACAGGAAGTGTCTTCAACCACACACCTTTGCACAGCACATCACTCAACAGCGGTTGCCACAGAAACGGCAGCCAATAGTGAGCCAATCAGCTGCATGCCTTGCTAAAAGCGCAACCCACGTCAATGACAAAAGAAAAACGAAAGCTTTGTCTTATCTTTTCTAGCCACATTCTAAACAATTATATCATTGACTTAAGTCACACTATACTATTCCTCATTTCTGCGGAAAGGAAGCACAAGTCCAAAAAGTTTTTTTTTTCATCTGAGGCACGAGTCTATCACCAAAATCTAGTTTTAAGAATCAGTCAATAAAAACCCCACACTAATTGACCACTACTCAGAATATCTCTGATATTATCATTAATTATCTATGTCCATGGTGGTTGCCCAGTGTTTGCTTAACAACATCAATAATCCCCTTACAGAAAATGTTTTTTTTTTTTTTTTTACAGTACACAATAAACATTTCTGTTGGCTATATTCACATCAACTTGACCTTTGGACTTCAACTGGAGTCAACTGATGTTCTATAATTCTTACACACACACACATGCACGCACACACGCACAGTGTTGTCAAACGATTAATCGCGATTGATTACTTCTAAAATAAAGGTTGTGTTTACGTAATATATGTGTGCGTACTGTGTAATTATTACACACATGGACGCATTTGTTATGATAATATATAAAAAATGTATATGTATATTTACTGTAATGTAAATTAAATGAATATATATACAACACATAGATGCAAAAATTTCTTAAATATATACATGTATGTGTGTGTATTCAAATATACATCATTATACAGTTTTTTCAGTACAGTACACAGCATATTTTGTGTAAACACAAACTTTTATTTTGGATGCCATCAACCGCGATTAATCGTCTGACAGCCCTAATATATATGGTGAATTCAGGGTGATTTGGACACTTTTTGCCATTGAGATGACTTGGGAAAAGTTTCCCAACCACCCTATATATATATATATATAGTGAAAGTGTGAAATTTAAGGATGTGGAAAGGATTTTTACAAGGTTTAACAGCTCTTTAACATAAATGCCTCTTTTAATTTTGGGTTAAGCAATATAGGCCTATTCTCGTTATTTTGAAAGGAGCTTGAAAAGTTGCTAAATGTATACAGTGTGAAAAAAGAATGAACAACATATAAGAAGATAACACAGAATTACAGTATTCCATGGCTAAAAAAACATCTTATGTAAACGAAAACCATGATTAGAGTATCCTCAGTGCTTCTCAGAACAGAGAGATCTCTGAATAACTGCATACAGTCATTTAGGGTCTCGGCTGCTGCTACAGATCACTGTGTGACATAGCCTTTTTATTTCAAATTTTATTTAAATAATAATAATAATAATAATAGCCTTATAATAATAACAGCCTTATAATAATATTAATAATAAAAACATTATTCATGAGAAGTGACCCTTTAGAGTTTAGGTTTGTCAACTGTATGATAGCCCAGACTGTCAGTTTCAGAATTAACTAAACACTCCATCAGTAATAATTATATGGGAGCTTTGAAAATGCTAATTTTAGGTAGTTTAGCTTAAAAAAAAAAAGATCAGGGTGTCCTTACCATGTATTGTTATCTCCAAAGTTTCATGTCAAGTGTGTATACGGCTGAACAGAGCGGCAGACTGCTGCAGTTTCCTGAAGCGCAGATGACAGATCAAACACACATGTTACAGCAGGAAGTAAAATAGAAATAAATGAAGACAAATCCATTGGGCCACTGCATTTACATATTGGCCTATCTACTGGTTATACGAGGCTGTGAAAGATAAAAACCATGTCTTTCCATTTACAAATACAAACATGAGAAATATTGTCTCCTTTACAAAGTTCAAGTATATATTAAGTATACTTTATTTAGTAAGTATACGACTGTCAATGTATAAGAAGTATAGACCTATTTAAGCTGAATGCACTGTTTTGTACTACTTGGGATACAGTAGGGAGGTTTAGCCCAAAAAATAGGCCTTTGACTTCAAGTCATGATGCAAAGGTCCCCTTTGGTATGGAAGTACCCCAGGGCCAACAAATAAATTTATCCTATGACACAAGTGAGATCACACTTTGTATCAGAAATAAACAGTTTTTTTCTAAAATGGCCACCAATGTGCCCTTATCTTTGCTTCTGTTATAACTATAAAAGTGTACATTTTGGGGGTCAGGGAATCAATTAAAATTGGTTTTATCCCATGACAAATGGGGGTAAATATGCACATTTCACATAAAAATTTGTGAATGATCATTTCTGTATTTTCTTTGATATATCAATCTCCCCTGCCATTGAAGGTACATCTGTCTCTGTCAAAAAGAGATGCTTAAATGAGAACAATAATGTGCTGTTTATGAAGGCTGTATCGCTAACACCAAACATATCTGCAGACTCCGTTGATTTTCTCCTTGACTCCTTTAACTCAAAAGTAAAGTTGATGATATTGCTCCTATGAAAGTCAGGAAAAAGAGTAACAAACAAAAAGCACCTTGGAGAAACTCAACAGCAATACAAATAATGAAAAGATAATGTAGGAAATCTGAACGCATGTGGCGGAAGACAAAACTTGTAGTCCATTATAACATCTATAAAAACACCCTTCATGCTTTCAATGCTGAACTAGGCAAAGCTAGACACACCTTCTTCTCAAATATTATAAACATAAACATAAACAACACGCACTCTTTTAGCTACTGTCGAGAGACTAACAAACCCCCCAAGTCACACTCTTAGTGAAATGCTCTCAGACAATAAATGCAGTGAGTTTGCTTACTACTTCTCCGAGAAAATCAATAATATCAGAAAGGCGATCAGCACATCCTCGAGTTGCTCTGGGGTCAGTCAGATCAGACCAAAACCTTGGAAAATTACTATGTCAGATTTTGAAGCAATTGACGGCAAAATTTTAGAAGAAATGTTACAGCATCTTAAAACATCAACCTGCGCCCTTGACACACTCCCCACTTCTTTTTTCAAAAGTCCGAGCCCAGAGCCCTCCCCCGGACAGCACGTCAAATGTGCATAATCTTTACTCTATTTAATTTGATGTAAATGTGAATTAGTCAAACTGTTTAGAAGCAGATCTCCTAGAAGTGGTAAACTCCTTACTTCTCTATGGGACTTTTCCAAACTCCGTTAAAACTGCAATAGTTAAGCCTCTCCTGAAAAAGAGAAATCTGGATAACTCCATTTTGACCAATCTCCCCTTCATAGGCAAGATCATTGAAAAGGTTGTTTTCAGTCAGCTGAACAAATTCTTAAACTCAAACGGATACTTTAACAATTTTCCATCTGGTTTCCGACCGCATCACAGAGACAGCGCTCATAAAGATTGTAAATGATATTCGCTTAAATACTGATACAGGCAAAACATCAATTCTGGTTCTACTCGACCTCAGTGCTGCATTCGACACTGTTGACCACAACGTACTTCTTGACAGGTTGGAAAACTGGGTTGGGCTTTCTGGGATAGTCCTCAAATGGTTCAGGTCATAGAAGGGAGAGGCTATTATGTGAGTACAGGAGACCATAAGTCTGAGTGGACATCCATGACATACAGAGTCCCACAAGGGTCAATTCTTGCACCAGTCCGGTTCAACCACTGAGCCAAATAATGAAAAAGAACTATATTGCTTACCACAGCTATGCTATACTGACTATGCTATACTGACAAAAGACAGCAAATAAAATGGTAAAATAAAGCCAAAAATAATAAAACGAAGCAATTCATTTATTCATGCTGCAATGCATTCTGGGAGTACATATCCTCAGATTGCAGATAGAATTATGTCGACACAACTTAGATGGTTTAAGTAAGAACAACTTGATGCAATTAAGCTTACTTAAGTAAGTGTTAACTGCATTCATGCTAGGTGAACTACTAAAAATATGTTCACTTTACTTGAAGAAAACATGGAAACTGATTGCACATAGTTTTTTAAGTCACCATATCTGAAAATGACAGATGGAAACTATGTTGAGTATAATAGTATTTAAGATGTTTGCAGAATATCATATATAACAGTATTAGTTATATTAGTTAAATGGAACTACTCGAGTATACTTACGATTATATCTCAATTAAGATTAGTAAATGGTTTGTTAACTAGAATTAGCATTAAACTAACTTAATATGTATTACTTAATTCACTTGAGAGTTGTGAGATTTCTTTACTTTTAGCTGAATATTAAATTAAATTCAGTTTTCCCTTTAAGTTTGCTTAGCAAAAATAAGACAATCGGTTTCCAAACTTTTTGAAAGTAAACTGAACTTGTTAGAATTTACAGTGTTGTTTTGCCTTAAGATGCAGACCAATAAAGCGTTTTTCTTTTCTGAAGGCATGTTTATAAGGCACTTAAAATGGCCCTGATATGTCACTAGGCATTTAGAAATCATGTTAATTTCAAATACTTATATCACTGAAATATATTTCAATTAATCATAAAATGGCCCTGATATGTCACTAGTCATTAAGAAATCATGTTAATTTCAAATACTTATATCACTGACAACATTAGTCCGGCCAGGATATTGTCATTTAAAAGTTGTTGTTGCAGCCCTCAACCGATGTTGATGTTGACATGTTGTGTTTTGGCCTGAAGCTCCGCCCTCCACCTATCGACCAATCACGAAGTCAGTCGTGTTTCGGCAGCCGGGTTGCCAGCTCTTCTCTAGTTACCACAGCTGCAGCTACAAACGTCCCTGTTGATCCTGTAGCCTATCTGGCAACCTTGAGACAGGGGGAGGGGGAGAGTTATACACCTGCAGTACCGCTTCTAAGATGACGTGAAGACTAACAGACAGCAGACAAATGACAAGCCTGTCACTCAAAGGGGCCACGCCCTTAATTATGCAGAACTTTAAGGCTTTATATAATGTAAACTAATGAGTTTTACAAAAAAATCTCCCCTCAGTTGTCATTAAGGGCAAAATATAGACCTAAACACAAATTGTACCAGGCTGTAAACATGTTATTTATTTATTATTATTTTTGTAGTAAAGTTAGCCATTTTAACATGGGGCTCAATCTCCCTTCTGAAGCATGTCTCTAGTGGCCAGTCGATGAACCGTAGTTTAAGTCACTTCTGTTTTGGCTTCAAGAGAAACTGGGGGAGGTTGCCGCTTGATCAAAACTCTGATGTTGAGCCAGATGGAGCTTTGTCTCCCTCTGTCGGTCAGATAGGTGACATTTGTGGAGAACATAAATAAATTCAGTTGTTTTGTGAGCAAAGTAACCTATAACCAGTGCAGGGCAGATTACGAACAAATTGTAGTCGGTTACTTATTTCAAATTCAATTTGAGAATTTAAACTCAAACCCCAGAATATATAATTATTTGTACAAGATTTTAAACATAGTGTGAAGACAATATGATACCTATTACAAACAAATGGGACAATGCTATTTCCGTGCTTGCACAATTTTGTGCCTACTGTGAATTTTAGGATTCTGCTTTACAAAGCCCTAAACAAATATGACAGCAAGACTTTATTAATTAATCTTTTTTATTTTCACATTTAAAAATAAGTCATCTTATAACCTTTAAGTTGACAAGAAAAAATGCAACATTAACCGTACCAAGGCATCTTAAAATCAAATCATATAAACACTGGCTGAAGGCGAAACTATCTCAACACAGAAAGTGTGACAATGCATTTCCACACCATAGAAAAACAAATGATAACAAAAACAAACAACTAAACGTGACTCAACATGACTGTCAGATTATAGAGACACATATGAATCTCCCAGGGAAAAAGGTCTAAGAGCTTAATATTCCAAAGCTGACTGAAAATGCATCAAATACTACAGTAGTGCAATATATTCTGAATGGGAAGGTGAAGTTACTGTAATATTGGTTCTGTTGAGCTGAATATGTCCAAGGTTTAGGCTCAGTTTACAATAATTTACTGTGTAATACAACAACACAAAAATCAAAAAGTTGTTTTCCAAGACTTCTTTAAAATCTCAGTTTGAGACATCGAGATTAAAGTGCTAACTCACTTCTGTTGTGTCGGCCCAGTATTTCTTGTACATTTAAAAGCAACCTACAAGAAATAATTAGGAAATTCGGCACTGAGAAGAAATTTGCACACCTCTGTTACAATGTAAGAGCAGGAGGTGTGAACCAATGAAAAAACAGACAGGAGGAATAGACCACACCCACAGCCTTTCAATTTTGGCAGCTGAAGTTACAGTATCAATTAATGAACCACTTCATCTGCCTGAACAGATCTTCTAAATTCACAATATGTAAAGAGACCTAAAGACATAGAACGTCACATGAACCTCGCCTTTCAAAATTCACCCAAAAAATAATGATGCCATTTAAAATCCATAACACGTAAAATATAGATTTTAAAAAGAACTCCCCAAGTTCTTCTCATTGCAGGTATGCAAGAATGTGCATGCTTTTTGCCAAAAATGTGTCTAACTTTCCAGCAGCAAGACACAGCATAGAAATTGAGAAATAGAGAGAAAAAAAAAACAGCTAGCTTACAAATATTTAACTAAAATACCACCTCACACATTTTGCTAAAACTGGTATAACTTTGGGAAGAAAGACGATAACGGGTCAGTAACACCCAAAAAGCAGGCCCACAAGAAAGTTCAAAATCAAAGTTATGACATCACCCACCTTTTTTAAAGAAATATTCTAGCTAGTTTACTTATGCTTTCAGCTACTAATAAAGGTGTAGAACTCTCAGCTCTGTTTAACACATTTGACCAAATTAACCCCAAAGGTTTGTCCATACCTTCGGCTTTAAACACTCTTTTAAGGCCCCAAAGGCCTCCAGCAATATTGCAGCTTTAAACAAGTGTTCACCGTCGAGGAACCAACAGTTATTAAATCGCTGTCCTCACTTTTTGGTAACACTTTACAATAAGGTTTCATTTAATTAACGTGAACAAATAATGAACTGGACTTCAAACTAGTGTTTATTGATCTTAGTTCATGTTCTTTTCATCAGTTACCAATACATTATTAAAATCAAAATGTATGTATTAGTGTATTTGTTAACATTAGTTAATGCACTGTGATATGAACAAACAATGAATCGCTGGATTTGTAACCTCAAAGATAAGTTAATTCATGTTAGTTAATACATGTTAACCTTATTGTAAAGTATTACCAACTTCTTATTAGAACGCAGTTTGAGTAACTACGAATTTAAACGATTTGAAATATAGAATGTCAACTTCCAACTTTTTTTTTTTTTTAAATGAACCTTTCTATTCAATATTAATTAAACGGACCCATACGTTATGGCCATTGTATCTAAGAAATCCCCTCTCCAGCACTTCAGTACAAAAAAAATATAGATACAAAAAATAATCTTCATGCATATGAATATACATCATGATTCAAGTGACCTCTGTCTGATTTAAACACCTTTAAAAAAAAAAAAAAACTCCTTCACAGATATTGGACATTCAAAAAAGGGTGTGTCTTCAGTCCATGATATGATCAACCAATGCACCTTCTATAAAAAAATAAATAAAATATTTACAAATAAAACGCAAAATCAGAACATTGACTTATACCCTGATGCAGTTGTATTTGCAGTGACCCAGTGTATGTTATATGACCGTTTGTCTGTCACTCGCAGTAGCAATGATGGCGATGAAGACGCTACATTCTGAAATGCATTGAAATGCATCCTGTGCAAAAATAATAAACAAAAATTCCCAGCACCTTCCTATAATCTACACATACGACAGAGAATTTCCTCATAAAATAATTGTGAAAACACAACAGGTTTGTAATGAAATAAATAACAGGCCTGTGGGGGGAAAAGCAGTAGGATTTTGTGAATCAACATTCCTTTCCCAGTCATTTCGACACTTCCTTGTTCGTATGAAAGATGCATCCACTGACGTACGGGGGTCTGAGAATAGTCTTTGGAGTCCTTCGAAGTGCCCCGGCTCACACAACATACTGACTGGAGTTGTAATTCGTTGTGTATGCCTGTCGGCTGTACTGAAAGTGGTCGGTGAGTACTGTGCTCCGACCGTGCTGAAAGTCTGAGCTGTGTGTGAAGGGCCCGGTCCCGTTGGACTGGGGCTTTTCGAATGACACCAAATCCTGTGTTGAAACTGGCAGCGGTGTCTTTTTGGCCTCCCGGTTGGAGTCGTATTTCGCCTGGTGAGGTAAACAATTCGAATTGTTACAGTTTTTGCATTGCAATTGCACATCATTTGTGTAATGATATGCCTAAAAAAAGGAAATTACCTTATTATAGAGGAAGACACCTAGTATTGCTGTCATCATGCCGATAATGTTGGTGGTGCTGACAGGGTTCCTGAGCATCAGTAGGGATATACTGATGACCATGATCCTCTTTGTGGCGTTGGCTACGGCGTAACTGAGTGGGCTGACCAGGTTTAGCACGCTGAAGGCGATCATGTTTTGTGCAAAGTTGCAGATACCACTGATGAAGAGCAGCATGATTGTTCCCGTCCAGTTGGAAATCTCCATCTGTAGAACAAAACAAAAATGAGCGTGGGCGTGATTACTTAAATCACAGTGATTCACCTGCACTCCATAACAATCCATAGCATATTGGCAAGACAGATTTGGCAAACAAGTGCGTATTTGTGTTCGCGTTCTGGTGAGTGTCAAAGTTTTCAATTTACATTGCGTTCTTGCAGCAGTGAGCAATGTAGCCAACCGCAGACATGATTTGTTGTGAATAAAAGCCTAAATTAAATCGGTTCATCATATAAAGTCACTTCAGAAAAATTGGACTAAACCGCTTCATTTTAGGGCTGGGCGATATGGCCCCCCAAAAAAAATCCCCGATTTTTTCACTAAAAATTCGATTTACGATTTAAAACTATTTTTTCCCCCTCCTACTTAAAATCAATCTGCAGATGACAAAGAAATTGTTCAAAACAAGTTTTAACTTTATTTTGTTTAGGTAAAATTAAATATTTGCGGCTTGGTAGAAGTGTCACCTGGGGTGCAAAACTTTCAGCATGTGAATAACCCCCGACTATTCCACAGTATAAATGGGCACCATTTATTTATCTTTTGCAATATACAGTATACATATCAAAGGTTTATGAATTTATATGCAGATAAAATTAACTTTTATTAACAACAGTAATGTGCAAAAAAAGTATAGGGAAAATGTAAATGTTATGCTCTTATTAAATATAGATTAGCATTGTTTTTCAATAGTCTCACACTGAACTGATCGACAGCTTCAGTGATTATTAAAGGAGCTCTTTACTTTACTGTAATTTAGTCACAATTTGAAGAAAAGTTTAGTTTTTCCTGAGACTGTGACTTCGTACTTTTCTCCATACATTAGGGAGTGGAAATCGCTAATAAATCAATAAGTGCTCTTCTGCTGGTTATAGTGGTGGGCATTTCATATCTTTTTTAAAATAAAAATGCTACAAAATGGATTACACATTTTAAAAAAATAAACTAAAAAAAACATTCCACTATTTCTTTCACAAGACCCCCTTTAAACTTTTAGTTTTACAAACCATCACATTAAAAATAACATTACAATCGGATATTTAGAGCTTTGAAGTGCTGGAAATAAGTGTGAAGCTCTTGAAAACCATTGGAAAGTGCTTGAATTTCGATCTCAAAAGGTTGTACGAATCCTGAGATAAATAATGACAACAACAACATTAAATCCATGTGGTTTTATAGTAAATCATGGTGAATGTTGGTGATTTGTGACTGAAACCCCTGACCTTCGCTCAGCTCTGTTTGATCTGATATCTGTGGTTTATAACAGAATTGTGCACCGACCGCTTCCACTAGATCACAGTAGCGATGGTGTGTTGATTTAAACAGTCTCTCACTGGATCACCAGCGCTGTGTATCGTGTCTGTCACGAGATTGGCCCGTGTGTGAGCTCGCGCTGCGTTCGCGTCAGCACAGCTTTAAATGAGTATAGCGCCTAGCGCGGTTCCGTTCAGACTTCAAACACACTTTGCAGCGGGTATTGTTAACTGTTCGGTGAAAAACTGAACCAATTACACTGTATGTTGACGCTATCCTTGTTGTTTGTGTGTACCTCTGTGGCAAACGTGCGCGGGGAGTGCTGAGCCATTACGGGAGCCCAGAGGGGAGCGTCGGCGGATTTTAAAGAGAAAACCGATTTTCATTCACAAAAATCGTCATAAACTCGAATTAATCCATAAAATCGATTTATCGCCCAGCCCTACTTCATCTCTTTATTAACTTTTTGTGGTAGTTGTGGTATACTGTTAATGGAGGGACAGAAACCTTCAGATTTCATCAAAAAGATCTTCATATGTTTTCCAAAGATGAACAAAAGTCTTCCTTGTTTGGAACGACATGTTACGCAAGTACCAGGGAACCGGAAGTTGCAAGTGAGTTTCTTCAGTGCTGTGACGCATTTCCAAGTGAAAAGAAATATTAAATAGAGGGCAGCGCTCCTCCTCTTCATCTCTTTTGAGATGTTGATGTTGAGTTTGAGGGGTTAAGGATTTTCAAACCCAAGCCATCAAACTGCAGTCAACTGAGAAGGAACACCGTTTCCAGACCAGAAGTTACTTTTCAGGTTTTGATTAAAGATTACCTCAACAAACTATTTTTTTCTGTGCATTAACTATTAACGGTGGTTTGTAAATGTAGATCATTCGAATGGACGTCACTTTCCCGTCTGAACACTTGAGCGGTGAGTGGATTCTAACTTCAACACGTTTCCATCGTGGGAACTTTACCCAGGAACTAAGGATCTTGGGGTTGCTTTCTTGGGTTTGGATTTTGGAGGTATCACGCGCTCCTAACATGACAGGAGTGCAGTATGCAGTAACAGTACATGCTCACTTAGCCCAGCTTCCAGATATGAAATATGGATTTGTCTTTGATTTCTTTTTATATTATATTTCCTTTCACCAAAACACTAAAGGATTATGGTGAATACTGTCTGTACCACTCACTGAGAGAAAGCACCTTATCAGTATGTTTTGGGAACTTTCTGGTCAGAACTGGAGCTTAATCAACTCCAACCTTGGAGAAACTGTGTATCTGTGTATATGCGCAGTATTCTGAGTTACAGATCAAGCTGGCACCTGCTCCAGACCTGGAAGGTCACTACGGGCCTAATTCTGTGTGAAAGCGTCAATAAGCGATCTATGGAGACGTGAATCAGATTAACTGACTGTGGAAATTTTCCATGACTGTCTATTTTCTCTTAGCCAATGAGAATCATTTAACTTTTAGTAATGACGTGGATAGGCCTTGAAAACAGTATAACTGTTGGGACAATTTTATGTACGAAAGAAGGGACTGGTAGAGAGGGAGTGTGGCCAACGAACTCCTTGTGAGACTTGAAACTGGCTTCTGCTAATGAAACTGCAAACTATTCTTCAATACATTTCTCTTTAATTAATTGCACTCCTAACTCTTGATCTTTGTTCTTCACAACCAGTCTTGGGTCCTTAAACTGTTGTCCCCTAACAATTCAAATCAACAATGGAGTTTAAAAAATATGACTGAATATCCGACGACTAGGTTCAGGCTTTAAGCTTATATGCGAAGGACGAAAGCCAGTGGGAACTGGAAAGTCGTGTGCAGTCCTAGGCTATCGGACTAATATTCACAGTACTTTAGACAACAATGAAAACTCAGACAGCAGCAGATCTGGGGGATAATGTGTTCCTGGGACAAATTGTTCCAGGTAATTTTGGTGGCAATGGGGCCTTTGTCGCCTTTGGCTTGGCTTGCTCAGTTGGGGATACTACATTTTCAACTAAATATCCAAATAAATGTAATTACTAAACATAATTAGCTATATCAACTTAATTACTGATCTGCCCACATTGTCGTTTTATGATAATTGAAATGAGCTGGATGACATCACCGTTTTCTCCAGAGCGGCTATACAGCCGAATCAAATTCAGTAGCATTATTTTCCTGTTAACTCTTCGAAGCTGCTTTGAAACAATTGGCATTGTAAAAAGCGCACTATAAATAAAGGCGACTTGACTTTAGATGACAGGAAAGTTCAAAAGAACCACATTTATCTGAAATAGAACATTTTCTAACAAGTTAGTTGATTAATGCATCCTTGCTGAACAAAACTTTTGAACAGTACATTTTGAATAAATACAATGAAGAATATTTTTAGCAACATTTTATGTTCTTGCTCTGTAACATTATTTTTATCATAATTAAATACACCACCACCTTCTCCAATTGTTATTGGAGATTGATTGTTATTGGAGATTGTAAGTAAATATTTTCATATTTACTTTCAAATTAATTGAAATAATTATATTTTTACATGTATTATTTATGTCTGAACAGAACACTTAATTTCATTACAAAAGGTTGGAAGGACAATAACAAAAACAGTGTCACACAATACTACAATTCTTTATGTAAAACACCATCTTATTTCATATTCATAAAAAAAATAATAATTTAAAAAAAAATTATTCAAAACATATTTACCAGGTCTCCTTCCATCAGAAAGGAGGAGAGGTCCACTAAAATCCATGTGGGCAGCATATACAAAAGTGCATTGAAGCCCAAGATGTTCAGCAAATGGAGATGGTGAATCCTTGTGTCACGCAAGACCTAAAACAACCACAAATATCATTTCATACAGGAACTCATCCCAGACTTATTCTAAATGAAAGCAATAACTTAATAGAAATAGGAACCTTTTTGGAGAATATGTTCTGTAGTGAGAAGCAGAGCGTGGCTGCCAGAGCACTGATCAATCCAGAGACGTCAAAGGACAATTCAGTGACCGTGGCCAACAGGACACCTCCAATGATGGGGATAAGAGACACGTAAACCTGTCGGAAAAGGCCAAACTCATCAAACATGAAAAAAACTATCTGTGACTATTAAAACCATTATCTATATATATATATATTATTTGGTACATGCATGACTTATTTCTAACTATGTTTAGAGGAAGACCAACCTTTGTGGTTTGCTTCTCTCTCATGATAATCCGTGACAGCAGAACCACCCAGATGGGCATGGTGGCCTTCACTAGGAAGTAGGGAATGAAAAGAAGACATACATCATTCCCTCATCTAATAACATCAGCCATTAGCCTCATCACATGTTCTTCTGTAAAGTCTTGTGACTGCACCTGGTGTTTGAAACATCTCAGCTGCAGTCGAGTCCTCAGAAACAACACTCACACTCTCCCTGCTGACTCCTGCACTAATGCTGCTTCATATTTAAAACGCACAGCTGTTTAAAGCCATCTACAGCCGAACAAACTCAAATCCATCAGTTGTCGCAGTGAACGGAATTTATCGTAGGTCATCTGACACTAAAACCAAAAATAAAATCAACAAAAGGGGTTAACAAAAGAACTAGTTGTTTATTAGCATTCATATTACTAGGATATTAACCATTTATTAGTACTTATAGCGCACATATTAATGTTTTATTCTGCACAAATGTATTCTACATCCCTTAATCATACCCAAGACCTCAACTTAACTTCCATACTAACTATTAATTAGGTGTTGTTCAAGTTACTTCCAAATTGTAATACATTATAGTAGATTATTGTTACTGTTATTTAAAAGCAATTATTTACTGCCTCTGAACTGTAATACGTTACATTACTCCTATATTAATTTTGAGTTACTTTCACTAAAATTACTAAACATTTTAGAACTAAACATTCTAAAATAACAAAATGTAGGCTACTACAGAGCATTTTACATCCAGTAGAAGGTGATATGATGTAGCATAATGACTGTGGGCTATCCAGGCTACTAACAATATAGCATATAATTGGCAAAGTGAAGGCTCAAGACAATCCAAGAAAGGATGACAGACAGAATCACAAAGGATCTAAGTCTGTTAAAAGTATGGTAGCGGTAAAGTGATTATCTGGCAATATTTTGTGTCTATTCATATTAGACACAAAAGAACTGCATGTTAACTCTAATGCCGTTACAAGATGCACATTTTTTGTTTTCTTATTGTTGTCATTATTTTCTTCTCTTTGAATTCATGAGGTTAACAACACAAACCTGCATGATGAACATAGTGTATGCTTTCTTAGGAAGTATAAAGTGCTAATGGAGGACCAACCCTCAGCCTCAGTCATTGTAGTCCATAGAAATGATTTGACTATTACGTTCTTCTTCCCCTTATCTCTGACAAACTTGAAGTAATGTGCATACGTCCATCTCACGGCCGCTTTTCCACTGGCCAGCGTGAGCACAGGCCGAAAACATGCCTCACGACACTCCTCAAGGGTTAACAGTTAAATTTTGGGTTAAAAGTGTATTGTAACGCAAGCGTTACTGAAAGTGTACCTAGTAAAAAATTACTTAACATTAATTAGTAATGCCTTACATTACTCCCAACACTGTTAATTAAACAGCAACAATGAGTTTAAGGAAAAAGTCGTAGTTAATACTTAGTTAAATTGGAAGGCTAAAGTGAGACCAAATCTTTTTCCAATAGAAATTCTGACTAGACTAAGCAATCTGCATAAATGGAAACTAAGTAGAAGAAGAAAGTTATAAAAAGGCATCACAGACAAGTTTTGTGATGGCATGGCAAATGTACTTTGAACACCAAAGAGTTTGCAGGACCTGGAGGATTTTTCTGAAAAACATTAAGCAGTTTAACTGCTCAGGACAAACAAGAGACTCAAGTACAACAATCACAAATTAACAATAAAACTGCCGTGGATAATCCAGGTAACGACACAGTACTGATTGTTCATAAACCATTAATTTTGTTTACATTTTTCACATTTTCACAAAATCTGCAAGCAGTTCATTTCTTGCAACTGTAATTAAACGTTTCTGCATACTTTTGAAGTAAGTTTGGATAAATAAAACTGAATATCATTATATTTTTTCGAAATTTTTATGCATGATGAACTTGATTAACAAATGAATGAAGCTCCACAGCCTGACATCGCAAAAGCCTCAACAAAACACTGGTCACTGTGTGAAATGTCAATGTCAATGCTGTTCTAAATGGCATGATGTTATAGTACAGATACAGTTTTTTATTCTATCATGGTTTTAACAGCAGTGTTTAATAATAATAATAATAATATGGAGGCAGCTTGTCCCATAAACAAAAGGCTTCTCAAACTTGTCCGTAAAGCCACGCAGGTGGATGATGTGGCAGTATGTATTAAGAGTGCGGAAATGACGTCGTCTGAGACTACTTCAATAAAGTGTAATGTTATCAAACATCGGACGCAAAGCAGTTAAGGAGTCATTAAATCATCATTATTTTTTTATTTTTATGTTCAGGTGAAACTGGACGTTTAAATGTCGGGGGAACGCCGATTGCTAGATTCCCAGCTGTGGTTAAGGGTTAACGTAAGACAGCGCAACAGAAACAACGCACGTTTATTTAAACTCGATTAAACGAACCGAGCCAATCGACACATCCGATCAGGCTGGTTGGCTTCGTTCACTTTCATTGGTTTTAAATAATAAGGCCTGTTATAATAATAAGCCGATATGAATAACTGACCGCCTCCCGTCACTTACCAGTGTGCGCATACGACACCGGAACCTTCCATATGCTGAAATGGGCCGAGACGGAGGCGAAGTATTTCCCAAAGGCGAGCGGCAGAATGTACCAGCGGTAGTAGCGGGCCGGTACCTCCGCTCGCGGGACGCTCCAGGCTCGTAGTAGCGGCGGGAGAAACACGATGATGGAGACTATATGGAAAAGCGATACCGTGACCGGGTAGGGAAAGCTGTTGAGGATGATTTTATTGATCACGTTGCCACCGGAGCTGACAGTGTACCAGCACAGACACAGCACCGCGATCCGCATTCCCTCTCGCACGGGCGGGCGCTGCTCCACCGCGGCCATCTTTCAGCGCAAGCCACGACGCGACGAGCTACTCTGGAGAAATCGCTGGTGGAGGAGTCACGTGAGAGAGCCAATGTCACGCCCCTACGAAAAGTCACCATGGTAACCAGCGGAGAGCGTTTTTAGTAGAGGTGTGCAGGAGGTGTGCGGCTGTTTACATCAGGTTCGTTTTGAAGAGCTGACCGCGAGTCAATCATTCACACAATTGTTCTAAATGCAAACCAGTCTTTACTTCTGTTCGGGGGCTTTCGTAAATAGTTGATTTAAATGAAGAGTTACCGTTCTATACGCAACGGTAGCCTACTATCACGGTCATCAAAAAGTTATTTCTGAATTCTGAAAGCTCCTTACACGCTGTCAGAAGATGCACATTCATTTATTACGGTTTGTAGTAACTGTAATCACATTTTTGTGTTAACTTTATATCTTGTTTTTATTAAATAAATAAAAAAAGTGTATTATTGCTGGAGATTTGAAATGTAGCCTATGAGATGAGAGGGAAAATTAAATGCTTTTGCGTTCTCTCTGTAGTTTGCTTTATAGTTTGCTATGTTTCTCGGTAGAACGCAAAAATGTTGTAACTTGTGTGAGCTATATCCCCCTATTTAATATTCAACCATTGTAGCAACTTATTAGGTAGGCTAATAACTGCACATAATGTATATTAATGTATATTAAGAATAATGTAAAAATATTACATTATTATTATAATAAAATGTTCATAATGCAATAATTCCTTCAAAATGAAATAAAATATTGAGCTCATAATGTTATGATTTTTTTTACATTATGAGAAATGTAGGTAACACTTTACTTGAAGGGGTGTGCATAAGACTGACATGACACCTTCATAATCATGACATGACACGTGTCATGAATATGAAGGAGTTTTTATGCATGTTTATAACAACTGTCATTAAGTGTCATTCGCTTAATTATGTCATTTTTTTATGCAATGATGACATTTCGGAGATGTCTTTGTTATGACAACTTGACATAAACCAATACATCATAACCTGTCAGTGTCTTTGTCATGACAACTTGACATTACCAAGACAACATAACCTGTCATAAACAGACATGAAATGACATAGCAGATTAATTATCAAATTTAAGAAACTACTTAGCTTTTTGGGTTTACATTACATTAGTTGCTAGGCAACGTGGGGGAGAGGACGCTGGCGTTGTCTGTTCGCCGCTTCTCCACCCACAAATCATGTTAACTTTACTATTAAATTTAGATTTTATTTTCTTATTTTTGTGACTAGTCTAACAGAGCTTCAATTGGGACTGTTGCTGATTGCTGGCAGCCACTGAGAGGACATTATTTGCCGTTTTTTCACCGCTTCTCTTCTGTTTTTGTTTGAATTTGTGGTTGGTTTTGGTGTGAAGGACATTTGATGTTGCTCGCTGCGGCTGCTCTCTCTTCTGGGTGTCGGCTGCTCACTGGTGGTCTCCCTCGGGCTTGAACTGCATGGTGGCTGAAGTTTGCACCAGGCTAGCGTCATCAGCATCCGGCATGATGTTGAGATGTAATTTTTACTTGTTATTCATGTATTGTTATTTTTTCCCTTTGTTGCACTTTGAGATTCTTTCGGAATGAAAAGTGCGTTATAAATCAAATCTATTATTATTATTATTATTAAACTGTCATGTGGTTGGTTTTGACGTTGGCTGTCATTAGGCTATCATGTCATGATTTTTTTATAAATTTAATTTGTCATTTACATGTCATTAAGTGTCAATACTCAAATTATTTTATAACATTGTCATGAATATATTTCTTGACCTAAACTACAGTGGTACAAGTTGAGTTTGTCATTAACATGTCATTAAGTGTCAATACTGTGTCAAATTATTTCATAACATTGTCATGAATATATTTCCTGACCTAAACTACAGTGGTACAAGTTGAATTTGTCATTAACATGTCGTTAAGTGTCAATACTGTGTCAAATTATTTCATAACATTGTCATGAATATATTACCTGACCTAAACTACAGTGGTACAAGTTGAATTTGTCATTAACATGTCATTAAGTGTCAATACTCAAATTATTTTATAACATTGTCATGAATATATTTCTTGACCTAAACTACAGTGGTACAAGTTGAATTTGTCATTAACATGTCATTAAGTGTCAATACTCTGTCAAATTATTTTATAACAGTGTCATGAATATTTAGCTTGACCTGAAATAAGGCATCATGGAGGTAATCGTACACAGAGTCATTAAAAACTATTAATATAACTCAAAATGATAGAGTGGCATAGACATATACACCTATATGATGATGTCTATGGTGGCACCACTGGTTATGTGTACGCTGTAACAGATGTTGGCAGAGCCTCAGTCAGGTTAGTTTGTTTAGGTGTTTAATGTCAATTTAGTTTGCAGTAAGTAAAAACAATTCACAACAACGTTATTTTGGGTTTAATATACTTTATTTAAACTTTCGCTCACTCTTTAACGAATAGTTTGAGTTTATTCTTACCATTTCTTTGTTTGTCTGTTTGTTATGTCGGAGTCCCGTGTTCTGGTGCACCGTCAAAAGGGGTTCGGGCGGAAACGTTGGCCCTATATATAATGTTCTGCCTAGGCTGTAGCGGCAACCATTCCTTGTTCAGCCCGGGGTGGGGCTCTAAAGACTATTCCTCTTATTTTTATACATCGGAAGATAATTTATAAAGTGAAGTAATTTGATAAAGTGTTATTTTTCTGTGTTTGTTTATGTGTGCATATGATGTTGATATATATATATATGTTTATTTTGTGTAATGGCCATTATTTGTGTATGTGTTTTCCCCTTTTTGCGTTAATTGGTGCTGGTCACCTGTGTATAAATTCATGCTTTGTGTTTTTAAGAGTCAGTTCTGTGAGAGGGCAGGTCTTAAAAATTAAATGATTGATTTTATTTCTCGAACTCCTTTTCATATTTTTAAGACATTTGAAATTGTCTATTATCTAACCTTCTGTTGAAGCTGGTGGTTTTATTTTTAAACTTAAAAAATAAAATAAAACGTTATGAACTGAAAAATATTAATGATGCTGTTATTAAAAAATTATTTGACAGCGTATTAACACCTAATTACATTTTAATGACAAATTAAACTTGTGCCACTGAAAAAGATGTATGACATTATAATGGCCTCAGTCAACATCAATACCAACCACATGGCAGTTTAAGGTTAACCCTATAAGATAAGTAGTTTCTTAAATTTGATAATCTGTTATGTCATGTTTATGACAGGTTATGTTGTCTTGGTAATGTCAAGTTGTCATGACAAAGACACTGACAGGTTATGATGTATTGGTTTATGTCAAGTGTTCATAACAAAGACATCTCCGAAATGTCATCATTGCATTAAAAATGACATAATTAAGCGAATGACACTTAATGACAGTTGTCATAAACATGCACAAAAACTCCTTCATATTCATGACACGTGTCATGTCATGATTATGAAGGTGTCATGTCAGTCTTATGCACACCCCTTCAAGTAAAGTGTTACCGAAATGTATTACATTATAAACTCACTAAAAACATATCATATTTTCATTATTGTAAAAGCTTCTAAAAATAAATATTTTACGTATTACCTTACAGTACATTTTTTAAAAATTGAAATCCAGATAAATATATAAATAAAATCAGAACTTTTGTATACCCCGCTTGCATCAAATTCAAGGCACTGGTGCTTGCTTGCATATCAACCTGCAGGCTCTGCACCAATTCTCCTAAACTCACTTGTGCACATCACTATACGCACCCTCCAGAAGCTTGCGTTCTGCAAGTAAACGACGCCTCGTGGTGCCATCCCAAAGAGGCACAAATCACTCACACTGACCTTTACCTGGACCGTTCCCACCTGGTGCAATGACCCGCCTATCTCAATTCAAGCAGACGACTTTGTAGCCATTTTTACAAAACATCTAAAGACACTTCTTTTCCAGCAGCACCTGACCAATAAAGACTAGCACTTGACTAACTTAAATATTCTATATGTTTTTAAAAAGTTTCTTTAAGTTTATAAAAAAAACACCAACGTTGTTCTGTGAATAACTAAGAATAGAGACTTGTTACAGCACTTGCATGCTGTTGGCCTTGTTTGTCTGATTGCTTCTATTGCTCTCCCCCTTTTTAGGCTAAGTCGCTTTAGATAAACGTGTCTGATAAATGAATAAATGTAAATATAATACAGTTCTCATAATGTAACGCTTTACCATTATGAACTCAAGATTTTATTTCATTTTGAAAAAAGTATTACATTATGAACATTTTATTATAATAATAATAATGTAGTACTTATTACATTATGTGAAGTTTTTACATTATGAGCAGTTCTTTTTAGGGGCTACATATATTAGGCTATATAGTATAATGTAACATAATATATAATAAAAAGATAACTATGCAAGTAATCAGTATTTAGGGTATAATACAAAAAGTCATATAAAAACGTACTACAGGATGTTATTATATTAAAACATTATATTATAAGATGAAAACACTGTACAATCCTTGTTAAAATGGTTTCGCTTGCATGAAAGCCAGGGCACTTTTATTATTCAGTACAGATGAGAAATTTGTAAGTAAATTCTGCCATCTACATGAGATATTGAGGAACTGCAGTTTAATTCTACAGTCTCCCATACAGAAAACTATGCAATTTTACCTCTGGAATGAAAAATGTGTCATGTCATTGGTACATTGATAAAACTCAGGACATATTCATAGTATATGCTTAGTAACACAAAGAATAGAGAAACACAGGTCTAAAATAGTTAAGAAACCACATTTGGAGATTTAAGAAAAATGCCTTTGCAGACTCAAAGTCTGTAATCTATGGAAACATAAGGCAAGATCTTAAGTTTACTCCCATCTCCATATGGATCCAGGGTTATGGACTGAGTCCAGTCATACCAGTTATTTCTATTATCATAACAGCCATTCACACCATGCCATCGATGACTGCGTATCCTGACAAGGTCTCGCTCTGTGATCTCTCGGCCGACCCCAGGAAGATCTGTAACAGGGAAATCTGGTATAAACGCATGTGTTTTTCTGCACACTTTTGAATTCTTTTGCTCTTGCTTGAATTTCTCAGCCACAGAAAAGTCCATCCCTGATTTTCCTGAAGTCGGCAAGCTATTATGAATCATCTTCCTTAGTGACATCTCTCTCCGGTTTGTCTGGTGGACCAAACAAAGGTTTTGTTTCAGACGCTCACGGCTTTGGATTTCACTTCCTGATGCTCTCTGGCAGTCAGATGTTTTGCTTGATATAGGTAGGATTTGTCGAGTCTGAGGGCCCTGCGTTAGTTTGCCTGCTTGAAGTTGTGTAGTTTTGGTATTGTACTCTGCTGGACATCCATCGAGTTTCACAGTGTGGTTATGTGGATTCTTCGTATCTTCAAAAGTCCTTATGTTTGTTTCGATCACTGTGCTGGAGACCTCATAGAGGTTAACGTTCAGCGTAGCAGGTTTGAGTATGTTGAGGAGGTCTGAAGGCTGTTGCATGTTTATGTATGACTGCTGGATGGAAGAATTGACAGGTAGTGTAGAAGTAATGCTGGTGGATTGTGCTGGTTCCTCAGCCACCATAAGGTGCCTTGTGTCACTGCCGGCAGAGGTGGCCTGTCTTTGGGACTTTGAGTGCTGGTCTTGGAAATGCTGATTGGACAGCGATGATCTCAAGCTTGCAAATTGTTGTAAATGCTTGATTGACGAGGAATATGATTTCGTGGCAAGGACGGGTATTTTACTCTTTCTAAAATTGGTGGGATATTTAATGGTTTTACCTGGTACAGAACCCTGAGACATTATTTCCCTCTGACTAATGTTATTATGGAAAATAGTTCTGCTGTAATTTCCTGTGAGGGCTGGTGCTGATCCAGGGATACGTTCAGCAGGAATTGAATCCACAAAGCTTGAGAGCCCTTTTGCCGTGGCTTCGTTTACTCCAACTAGCCTCTGCCAACTTCTTAAAAGATTTTTTAAACGTTTAACAAGATCTTTGTCTGTGCTTCTTTTTCTCACATCGTTGATCAACTTTCCAAGCCTGGTTTCCTGGAACAAAATATATACAGTACATGTCATTACATATAAGTGTAAGTGCATGTAATGTGTGTAATAAATGCGCTGTAAAATAAAGTGTTAAAGGGGGGGTGAAATGCTGTTTCATGCATACTGATCTTTTTACACTGTTAAAGATTTGGATTCCCATACTAAACATAGACAAAGTTTCAAAAGTTAAGGTGGACGTTTGATGGGAGTATTTCTTTGTCAAAAATACTACTTCCGGTTAGTCATAAGTTTCGGCAAGTTTTTTGCGATCATGCGTCCCCTTGACGTTAATGGGGGCGGAATTTCCTTGTATGGGCCTTACGGACAATTCTACCGGAAGAGCGTGAGAGAGAGAGAGAGGGAGAGAGCGAAAGCAACGGCCTACGCCCATCAAAGCGCTGGCTCGTAGGCTGCGCTGCACAGGTGATGTGCACAATTAACAATGTCACCAAAAAAGTGCGTTTTTGGTTGCCAGACCAAGACAGTCCTGCACAGATTCCCCAAAAACCCCGCGGTAAGGCAACAGTGGATGGAATTTGCTTTTCCGGATCAGCAACTGAGTTGCGCGAATGTTTATACACTGTAAAAAAATGCTGTAAAAAAACGGCCACATTTTGACAGTAAAATGCTGTTTTCCATTAAAACAGTAATATACTGTAGAAAACAATGCATTCTGGGTAATATTTGTCATTTTCGAGAAAATAGCCAACAGTAATATACTGTGAATTAACAGACTTAAAGTCGACACTCAGAGGCTGTGTTCAAAATCACTCCCTATCCCCTCATTCACTATTCCCTACACTAGTTCACTGATATAGACCACTCGACAGAGAGAGAGGAAAGAAGAGAGTGAATTCAGACACTGATGAACACCTGCTGTTATCACTGAAGGAAAGAGAAACATGATTTCATCAACTGAAGATAAAAGAAGACATTAAATCTCTGATGATCTCATCAGAGGATTAAACAACTCCACAAACAGCATTACCAGCTTCACACATTACTAACCAGACTGACTTTATTTCTGTCAGACGACTACAGAAGCTCTTATTGAGAATTAACAGATGATGTTTGATTGTTTCTTCTGACGTTACCATTATGGTGATCAGTGTTTGCTTTAGTTGGGCTCTTGAACATTGACACAATAACATTAGTTTTTTTCTTGCTGCTGTAACAGTGTGATTTCAATACATTTGATTTAGCAAGCAAAGCTGAGAAAAAAAAAACATGAGTTGGTTATGTTGACTATTTAATAATGGTTTAATTCACTAATAATTTACTGGTCTTATCTATAAACATATAGCTGATGCTTAATTTTTTGTAAATCTTGAACCCTATAATTTTATAACATCATTGCAACAACCAGATAATTTGAAGAGCATGGGAACAGCTTGTGGTCGAAACATCTGAATCAATCTGACTCACACAGACATCAAGAATCGGCGTATGAATCTCAGCCGTGGTGACACTCAAAACTCCCAGCATGCATTGCGGCACGAATAAATTATGCTGCTGAATAGCCTGGTTATTTTCTTTAATTCTTACTATTTGCCTTTATTTTTGCTGCTGTTGTTGTGTTGACTTTAAGTAGTGTTTTGTGATGTTCAGAGTTGATCTGTTCATTTTTTTTTTATTGATTGTCACCATTGTTGAGATTCATACGCTGATTCTTCAAGTCTATGGGAGTCTAAATGACAGCAGAGAGCAAACAATGTGTTAAAATCATGACTTTATAAATCATTCATAACTAATTCCTAATCAGTGGTTGATAATATCAGAAAGGTCCCAGTTTAATATCGTAAAATAAGAGTTGATATGTGTTTTTAAAAGAATGGGTTTGTTTAGGGAAAAACACTGGACAAGATTAACAAACTAAACATCCTATTACAATTATAGCAAAACATAGTTAATCTTTTCTGACCATTTTTTTTTTCTTGGCTTTTTTGCTATAATAAATGTGTTTAATAAACACACAGTTATTATGGCAGACAAAGAAAAACTATCATTACAAAGTCAAGGGCCAAGAGCCCCACTGAAGCAAACACTGATCACGATAAGGGTGACCAAATATTTTCTATTAAACATCAACACCTAAAGATCTGATAATTCTCAATAAGAGCTTCTGTAGACGTCTGACAGAAATAAAGTCAGTCTGGTTAGTAATGTGTGAAGCTGGTAATGCTGTTTGTGGAGTTGTTCAATCCTCTGCTGAGATCTTCAGATATTTAATGTCTTCTTTTATCTTCAGTTGATTTCATCTAAAGCTGTGGCTGAAGTCAGTTGTAGTTCTTGTGTTTCTCTGTCCTTCAGTGATTCTTGTTAACAGGTGTTCTCAGTTATCACTTAATTAATCTCTTAATTATCTCATGAACTTCATCAATGCTTCAATTACTCTAACACTCTGTAGTGTGTACACTCTTCAGTGTTCATTTAAAATTGAAGATTTTGCTGTGGGGTTAAAAGGGTTAAAGGGGTTAGATGAAAAAACCCACAGTGGGAACCGTAAATTAACAGTAAGAAACTGTAAATTCATTTACGGAAAAGTACTGTAAAAAAACGGCACTTTACTGGAACCAGAGCTGCCAGTAGATTACCGTTAAATCAAGGAAAAACAGTAATATACTGTAAAACGTAACAGTCAGATTTACCAGATGAACCAAGATATTTTCACTGAAATATTAGTGAAAGTTAATAGAAAAAAGTTGGGCAAAGTCAGTAACTGATAAGGAGAGTAAATATTAAAATGACCTGTGTTTATGTGTTGTTGCACAAGATGATATAGAAGAGATCTTTTAGTTGAATTCATTAGTTTTGTAGGTTACCATTGCTCTGAAGAGTAGAGCCTGTGCTTCAGTCCAGGATGAGCAGAGAAACGTTGATGATATGCTGCCTGATGCTTTATTTAACGGCAGTGACTGTATTTGCTGATGCAGTTTTGAGCCGTTTGTTGAGTAATTTATCACATACGTGTGTGCTATTGCTCACAACGAACCGCAAAGATTGAAGTTAAAGTCATGTTTCTAAATCATTTTACTACTACACCTTACAAGTGTGTAATGACTCAAATGAAGTTTTACGATACAAACACCTATAAATACTAGTTTTAAAATGAGAACTGTTTGAAGCGATCAGTTTTCCAAATTAAAAGTTACCTTTCATGGTATTATTACGGTAAAATACTGTAAAAAATGAGAGCTGTATGTAAACAGTAGAGGGCTGTAAATGAACAGTACATTGCTGGAACCACAGCTGCCAGTAGATTACCGTTATTTTACAACACAATTTTTTACAGTGTTCGCTGCATTTCGGTGCCGACTGTTTCATAAACAAGGCCCAGCTTGACGCCGGATTTTCCAATCGCCTATTGCTAAAGGATGGAGCAGTCCCAACGATAAAGGTCCCAACGTTAGAACCGCAGGCTGTGAGTAAGACTGCTTCAAATGTCTGTGTTTTTGCCTATGCTCATCAAGTAGCCCAAACATGATCACGTATAGTTAATTGATCAATGGAGCATGCGATGTGTAGTGCGTGTACATTTGTTTAGCTGGCCACTATATGTGTAACTTTATGTTTGTGTATTGTAAAAGCACTCCAAACAACAATACACAAAGAGGTGGGAAATATGTTGAACTAAATAAGCACGCTTCTTCATTCAAATGCGCTACTATTCCGTGTCTTTCTATGTAAACACTAACTTAGCCTGCCGTGCAAAACCAGTCCGCTTACTAACGTTACAATTGTCTGCACACGTGCACAACTGCACTTCCCACATGTACACCTTCAAAGACAAAAATACGACGATATAATTCAAGTATAAATATGTAAATAACACAAGCCGCTAAGCATATTATATAGTTAGTGTATAACTTGTACCACATAGAGGCGTCCTGCTCTAGTCGTTTTTGCTGCTGCTCCTGTTCAACTGCAACCTCTGGGTCTGATTCCGGATCATAGATGTATGGCTGTATCTGATTAAAAGCCATATTTTTATTTTGAATAAAGTTTTTTTCCCGCTGTTAGGGATGACACAGCTTTACGACGCACTCGACTCAACACAATAGCAGCAGCGCGCACATGTCACTATTTAGCTCCGCTCACACGATACGCCCCCACCCGCTCGGCTTTTTTCGGAAAGACTCGGAACAGCGCATCTTTCTTATATAATTATAAAAAAAATAAAGACTTTTCGGAGATATGCAGGATGCAATGCTACTCTATAGGTACTCAAGATTGACATGACACTGACTGAAACTGAGTGTTTCACCCCCCCCCTTAAACCTATAAAATTTCAAATAAATGCTGTTCTTATGAACATTCTGTTGATCAAAGAAAAACATAATAATCATGGTTTCCACAAAAATATTGAGCAGTACATCTGTTTTCAACATTAATAATGCAGCAAATCAACATATTCAAACGATTTCTGAAGAATCATGTGACACTGAAGACTGGCATAACAATGCTGTAAATTCTTTTTGGAAAATTAATATTTCAAATAATACAATAAAATAAATACTTTCATTTAAAAAAAAAAAAAGAATACTTTCACAGTTTATCACATTAACTATTTACTAATGTTTGACAACCACAAATTGTCACATGTTTTGTTTTCATTTGTATTCATTCCACAGTACTTTTTTCTTTGTTAAAGGGTTAGTTCACCCAAAAATGAAATTGATGTCATTAATGACTCACCCTAATGTCGTTCCTCACCCGTAAGACCTCCGTTCATCTTCAGAACACAGTTTAAGATATTTTATATTTAGTCCGACAGCGTATCTAAGTGTATGCACACTATACTGTCCATGTCCAGAAAGGGAATAAAAACATCATCAAAGTAGTCCATATGTGACATCAGTGGGTTGATTAGAAACTCTTGAAGCATCGAAAATACATTTTGGTCCAAAAATAACAAAAACTACGACTTTATTCAGCATTGTCAGCGTATTGATTCATGATTCGGATCGCCAATGTCACGTGATTGCAGCAGTTAGACATTCGATCCGAATCATGAATCAATCTGATGATTCATAACCGTTTGAATCTTTATTTGAGGTTTGGAAACAAACGCTGAAGAGAAGACGATGCTGAATAAAGTCGTAGTTTTTGTTATTTTTGGACCAAAATGTATTTTCGATGCTTCAAGAGGTTCTAATGAACTAACTGATGTCGCATATGGACTACTTTGATTATGTTTTTATTCCCTTTCTGGACATGGACAGTATAGATCTTACGGGTGAGGAACGACATTAGGGTGAGTCATTAATTACATAAATTTCATTTTTTTGGTGAACTAACCCTTTTTAACTAAATTAACTGATTAAATTAAGCAGCAGTCTGTAAGGTTTTCATTTGTGTTGCCATTGCAGTTATTTGCGGAGTTATCATCTGTATGCGAGTTGTGCTTTGGCGAAGCTCCTCAGGGCGGATGAATCTAATGTTGTGAGGAGTGTGTGTGGCATTCAGTCTTTCAGAATCACAGATTCTACATCTTAGAGTTTAATCTAAATAAGATTTTAATGAAAATGTCGTCTGAACAAGTAAGTAACATGTCTGCCACTTTTGGGAACAAACATTACAATAAATCGCACTACCAACGGTGATTGAATCTAACGATCGCTCATGTCACATCAAATGTGCAAATTATTATTGTTGTTATACTTTGTTCTCAAATTGTTAACGTTAACAGTATCAGCATTGTGTGACTATGTGTATTTAGTGTGTATTAGTGTTAGCTGTAGCTTTCAATTTCTGTACAGTCTAATTTTTCGCTTTTACGTACGAGTGAATGTCCAGTTGTCACTGATGATTGTCATTTGGGCCTTTCTGGATTACAACCCGCCATCAAAATGATGAGTTTAATTATTCCATCTGCTGTGAGAAAAGGCTATAAATGATCTGCTGAAGAACATGATTGTGGTCCAATCCGCGTTACTACAAGCCGGACTCTTTCTTGACCTGACGAAATGATGCAAAGGCATGCTTGAATTTCCAGCTGAAATCCATACCACTCAAATTATTACACATTATTATTACAAGTTTACTTTTGTGAATGGAGCTTAGGTAAGGAGATAGTTTTGCATACTGGTTTGTTGTGTACTTGCTCAAAAATGTATTTTTAACCAAAAAAGTTAGGGGTTGCAGCTTTAAATGTTTCACTTGAAAGTGTGCTTTTTGTCCTTCAAATAAATGCCACTTTAGATTACATTTTTTTTATATAATGCATTTGTGAAGCCTCAGTGAATCTGCTTAAGAGTGATTTCAGTCTTTAATTCTTATTTTCAGTGTGACATCTGTTGTGATAATAAACTCAATCGAAACATGCTGAGATAGTATCTTACCACGAGAGCCTCTTTAGTCATGGGGTAACTTTCCAGACAGCATATCACGTCCAGTGCAGCCATCATGTCCTGTATCTGGTAGAAGTTATGCTAATGTCACTTCAGACTTTCATCATATTCTCTATGCATTAAAAAAAGACTTTAACTGATTAATGATTAATCATTTTTCTGTATGTTAGGAATTCAGCCCCTGTTCCTTTTAGAAGTTCTATCCATGAAAGTAAATGGGCCTTGTGTATTTGAATCAACTCTCACATGTGCACCTGCAGCAGTGGCACTTTCAGATCCCAGTCATCAGTTATGGTTGAAAATGCAAATGTGAAATTCTAGCATATTCGTGTGAAATAAGACCCTCGGGAGCTTGTCTCGAAAACAAACCTCACCACAGTGAGATTTAAAATAAAACAAAACCAACCTTTATTTTACTTGGATGTAACAAATGTGAAATTATAATAGTCATTAATAAATTATATAATCAGTTATAAAAGGATGCACACTTATAATATTTGTTCAGGTAAAAGGTGGCACTGTTTGTCTTTCATCTCAACGACAAAAAGTAATGAAATTTACCGTAATTAATTTAAGGAATAAAAAGCATTTATTATAAGATAAATTAATAGCA
Source organism: Pseudorasbora parva (assembly GCF_024679245.1). Lineage (NCBI taxonomy): Eukaryota > Metazoa > Chordata > Actinopteri > Cypriniformes > Gobionidae > Pseudorasbora > Pseudorasbora parva. The sequence goes on along the minus strand of NC_090193.1, from coordinate 8,179,471 downwards.
TTAATAGCTCATCAATCATAGAATGACTGAGTAGAAAATGCCATTATTGCATGATTACATTAAGTGACAGCTAATACTAATGATGCATATCCAATATGGATATTTACTCACATTATTTTGAGCATCGACGGCTTGCAGGAGCTGCTCTCTGAGTTGTTGAGGTCTTGATAAAGCTCTTTTCATTGTCAGATAGTGACGCTTTGAAAAATACCAACTGATAGATTTGCAGCAACCAACACAACGTACAAAGCCTTTCAAACATGCACACGTCACTCAGACGAAACCACTTCACAGCCAACCCCATTTGAGCTCAACTACCCGTGTCCACACATGCAGGCAAATGACTGAACTGTCCCAAAAGGGTCCAACAGGTGCAAACCTGTTCTCATACAGGCCTTCAGAGCTAGTGTAAGTGTCAATGACAAGTTGTATAATCATTACATCCAACTGTTATGAACTCATATTCACTACTATAGACTAGAATACTTTTAAACTTTTTTAAATACTTTACGTAATAGTAATAGTCAAATTTTTTTCACACTACATTTGAAATAATTGATGTGATGTGAAGGCCAAGTATGGTAACCCATACTCTGAATTTGTCCTTTAACCCTTCCAACTAAGTGTGCTCACACACACACATATTGAACACACTTACCATGCAAACCATGAACACACACCCAGAGCAGTGGGCAGCCAGTTTGCAGCGGCGCCCGAGTAGTTGGGTATACCCCTCTGCCGTGGATATTAAGGGTGGAAGAGAGCGCTGTTAATTCACTCCTCCCACCTACATTTTCCTGCTGGTACTGGTCTGACTCTCTTACCATTAGGCCATGAATGTAAACTCAAAATAATGAAATCTTAATTGTGACCTTACAGGACCAACACGTGTTCACTTTCCTTAATATATATCAGACTGCACAGATTTCAAAGATAACAGAGTTTTCAATGACAACAAAGATCATGGGCATTTTGTGTTGTTTGTTGTATATTTTGTTAGCCTGACATCGTCATGCTCAATTCTAGTGAGAATATGTGTCTGATACTGCTCCATTAGGCTGTTATTATGGGACAAAAATGCCTCTGCACTAGGGTTGGGTATCGTTTGGGTTTGTTACGATCACTACAGTCTGCTAACATCATACAACTCTTAATTGACTCTTGAGCCAAAATGATTCAGAACTCTTGTCTTCAACGAGCCCAAAAGGGCCCACGTCACATCTCTCTGCACTGGCTACCACTCACTACTCACATCAAGCTGAAGGCATTGATGCTTGTTTATAGGCTCAGCACCTGCATACTCCCACACACTCCTTACAAGTCTATATCACTACCTAAAAGAAGCCTATACAGTCGGTCAGAGCGATGGATCGCCATCACTGAGAGGCACAAAATCTCCCTCTAGAACATTTTTGTCCTCAGTTCCTTGCTAGTGGAATGATCTCCCCACCTTCACACGGAATGCAGAATCCCTGACAATATTCAGAAGACATCTGAAAACTCATCTCTTCCGTAAGCATTTAACCTCTTAAAATAATATATCCTTTCACTTTCCTTTAATCCACCCTATTCTAGTTTGTGATACTCTGCAGGGTGTACAGGAGTACTTCTAATGTTTGTTTGCCTCTTTGAGATGAATTGCTTGCTGTATTCTTCAATCGCAAGTCACTTTGGATAAACATCTGCTAAATGAATAAATGTAAATGACCTAACAGGCTGTGATTTTTTTTATAATTTTTTGCTCTTATTATATCTGCTCTTAATATTATATCAATTAAACATTTATTTATTTGATATTGCGTAAATTCCAGAAAAGTGTTTCTGCCACATATCAATATAATTTTCATATTTCTTGCTCATATGATGCTAAAAATTGTTTTTCTATCACTACCTCAAGAATACAAAATGACCCATATTCATGGAGTTATTTTGTTAATAATATTTATTTGTACTTTGCTCTAATCCAAGAATTTCCCTCCACCAGGCCAGGTCACCACACTACATCAGTTGTCATAACAACAGTTTACAATACTTCTATGATCCTGTCAGGTACATTTTGTCAACAAATTCTGTATTTTTAAACACAAATATTATATTATAGGTGTACACTCTGGTTGAACGACTTCCGATTTTTTAAAGTCGACATTTATGTGATGAAAGTCGAGTCGATGTCGACTAGTCGCTGATGACATCAATAAAGAACGAATAAGCCTGAACCTCGAGCTGAGACGCGAACTCGGGTCTTCTTGTGCACAGGACAGCTATAAGCCTGCCCATAAGGTTATTAGTCCTTGACCTATCACTTCAAGCGACTCATGGAGCTTGAGTGATCGAATGGAACTCAAGCGTAGTTCAGGCAGAACACTGATCGCTAAACGTTATCAGCTGACGCTCAGCTGATTTGTTACTCCACCTACTCTAATCAATTATAGTATTTAAGCTCATTCAAACTCATGTTCCTCAGTCTGTCGCACAGACATTTATACCCACCTCCACCCCTTCACCTCCTAGTATCTTCATTATCAAGTATTGGATTCTGTGTAGAACTCTTATTGTTACCATTTATATTTTCTGTAATATATGCTAAGAAACTTTTGGTTATTATGAAGGCTGGGGGGCTTCTGCTTCAAGGATGTATCTCAAGCTGCCTAGTATGGCAGCTCGAGCATCTTTGAGCCTAAGCCTAAACCTTTCGCCAAATCAAAGATTGTCTATTAATTTCATTCTCAAAGTGGTCCTGACTGAAATATCGATAGGCAATGTGGTCATGAGCAACCTGTGAACAACACAAAACAAACATTTACTATCAAGAACCAGAAGCTCACAGCTGCATCTCAGTTATCGACTGTATGCTTTGAAAAAGCAATCAGAGGATTTGTTGTTTTTGTTTTGTTGCCAAGCTAATAGATTTTTATTTTTTACTTAGGATAATATACAAGTATGATTTTAAAACAATTTAAAATCTAATCAATGTTCATGAACAATTATTTGTATGGTGAGAGAAGAAATGTGATGGGTGTAGCCTGCATTATTATGTGTTAAATACTTGGGGCCAGATTTACTAAACAGGGCAAATTAGTGTGAGAGCACAATTCAAGAAAAGCACTGACGGGAGTGGATAGTTTTGTGTGTGATTTACTGACGACTGGCAAATTACTTAATGCAGATGTAACCAGATCGTGTCATCAATGACCAATCCAATCTACCTGTTAGTGTCTGGTTTAAGACATGCTTTTTTGGGGCGTTAAATAATGGCGCAAACACCAGTTAACTGACTAGCGTAAACCTTAGTAAATCACCTCTCGTCATTCATTAAAATACTATCCTCCCATAAATAAATTTTGCGCTTAAAAGGGGAAACTCCTACAAATGCATATGCAATAAGGTAAGCCGCCAAAATAACTGTCCATGTCTTTTCAGCGCAAATTTATCACTACGTGTTTTAAGTAAAACCTGACAGCAATTTTTTAACGGCAAAAGAGTATTTGCGCTGGTGCTTAAACTTGTTTGTTCATCTTGGCTAAAAGATACTGGCTAAGAGTTTATATCAAGTGTGCTAAAATATGTAAATATTTTATAATTGTGTCCAAATGTGCCAGGAGCTGTATAATATTTGAGATAATGTACATTAATCACACAGTTAACATTATTAATCAATAACATCTAACTGGCAACACATTATACCTTACCTAATACATTAAACATTTAAAGTGCCTATATTATGCTATTTTAAAGTTTCCTAATTTTGTTTTAGAGGTCTCCATCAACAGCGTTACATGCATCAAAGGTCAAACAATTATTTGTAATTTTCTCCTATTAAACATTTCATATCACCACAAGTTCAATGATTCTTAAACGATTTGATGGATGAATCACTCAGATTGGTTCTGTTGTGATTGGTCTACCGCGTACAGCGCATATTTCAGAAAAAAAAAACGCCTATATTACCATAACTGAACTCCAGGTTCGTTCAGGAGGCTTCCTGTTCCTAAAGTTCAGCAATAGTACACTGTAAAGACAGTAATGATGTTGTTGATTTTATATAAATCCCAGCACGAGTCCGAATCGATAAAACAACGGAAGAACTAGTTATTCAACCCGAACCTTGAGCAGGACATTTCTCAGTGATACTACTCAGTTTGAGGCACATTGAGATGTTTCAGCTGTAATTCCTTATCATCAGCATTAAAAAGTGTGCTTCCATCAAACCTGTGGGTGTGTGTCTAATGTATTGCGGTGCACATGTGGAAACTGTATCAGTAAGAGTGCATACATTAGCCAGACTGATGTAAACATTAACTTTTGCTTTTAGGTAATTCTGCAGCCCACAGCTGATTTACAGTAGTATTTCAGTGAGACAGTAATAACGTGAGTTAGCCGGTTAGCCAGATACTTACACAAAATGAAACGCATTGTATAGCACGTCTTCTCGACATGTGTCCAGTAGCCTATCCATTGCATTGTTTGAGGTAGTTTTAAGTTTTTTCTAGTGTCTGCACGTGCAATAAGTTGACGGGCAATAATTTTCAAAAATCCATAATAGGGGTTCTTTAACATAAATGAAAACACATACCATCATATAATAGCCTTTTGCGTCATCATATTTTTGGATCTTCATAGCTTTCAGGCCAAGATACCAGATCTCTGAGTATCTCAGAATCTCCTTCAGCTCAAACTCAGTCAGCCTGCTGCAATATTTTTGAATGGCCTCTGACAAAGGTGACAAAAAAATATTTGATCATATTTATAATGTAATGTAACACATCAGTTCACTCTTTAAATAAACCTTTTTGAAATGCATATGATCTAAAGATGAAACATTAATAATCTGATACCTGTGACACCAAGAGGTTCCTTCTTCTTTTTGCCATTCTAAACCTTTTTGTTTTAAAGTTCCTGGCTTTTGTTCCTGCTCCTGCTGAAAAAAAGCCATTCAAGTGCTATTTTTTCAGATTTTGTAAGATTTCTAGGAGTTAATGTATCTCTGACTAAAATGCCTAATCTAATGAATGAAAAGATCTGACACTATCGGTTGCCAGGGGCAACACTGTAGCGATACAGAGATCGGAGCAGGAAAGACGGCTCGAGGAATTATCACGTCGTTTAAACTGAGAAATTTTAAAATGGAAAATAAAAAGAAATGGAGGTTAACTTCAGGGAGAAATAACTACCAGCGCCAGGCAGAGGTATTTAGAGGAGCTGGATGATATCAAAAACGTCAATCCATACAAGCTGCCTGCAGCAGAATGGAACAGAGACCCAACGTTAGATGCTTTAACTTACTACCTTGCATGTTCCTGAAATGTTTTTATATATTTTTTGTGCATTCTGAATAATAAATAAATATATCTCCCCACTATCCTGCAACAGTCTAGTGCTCGTCCTCTCATTAACAGTGCTTTTCTCATACTGACCATATTTTATACCTGATGACAAGTTTACATTTCTAAATTAATGTAAAGGGTTACTTCAGCGATTAGCATATGGCTTTGTATCAGTAGAAACCCTGGAGTATATTCAAATGATTGTGCTTTCCCCCCTCATATTCCCCTGAGACAAGAGATTTATGCAGTTTATTTCTGGAAAAATTCCTCCTATGATGCAAATTGACGATATTTCCATCATCGGAGGAATGTTTGGCCAAAGGCTAAAGACTACAGCCAGCAGAGGGAGCTATTTCCACGTTTTGAACCCGCGCATGGGGGGTGGGAGATTACACTCAGAGCTCCTTCTCAAAAAATTTGCATATTATGATAAGGTTCATTATTTTCCATAATGTAATAATAAAAATTAAACTTTCATATATTTTAGATTCATTGCTCTCCAACTGAAATATTTCAGGTCTTTTATTGTTTTAATACTGATGATTTTGGCATACAGCTCATGAAAACCCAAAATTCTAATCTAATCTAAAAAAATTAGCATATCATGAAAAGGTTCCCTAAACGAGCTATTAACCTAATCATCCGAATCAACTGATTAACTCTAAACACCTGCAAAAGATTCCTGAGGCTTTTAAAAACTCCCAGCCTGGCTCATTACTCAAAACCGCAATCATGGGTAAGACTGCCGACCTGACTGCTGTCCAGAAGGCCATCATTGACACCCTAAAGCAAGAGGGTAAGACACAGAAAGAAATTTCTGAACGAATAGGCTGTTCCCAGAGTGCTGTATCAAGGCACCTCAGTGGGAAGTCTGTGGGAAGGAAAAAGTGTGGCAAAAAACGCTGCACAAACGAGAAGAGGTGACCGGACCCACCGAAAGCCTCTACATGTCATCATTAGGCTCTGTCATTCAGAAACACGGCTTCTCCTATCACTGCTATGCTGATGACACTCAACTCTACTTCTCATTTCAACCAGATGATCCTACAGTCAGTGTTCGTATCGCTGCCTGTCTGACAGACATTTCTGACTGGATGAAAGAGCATCATCTTAAACTCAATCTTGCAAAGACAGAATTACTTGTTTTCTCAACCAACCCAGCACTTCATCAAAATTTCTCCATTCAGCTTGGTTCATCGACCATAACTCCATCAAGGACAGCAAGAAACCTTGGAGTTGTGATTGATGACCAGTTAAACTTCACTGACCACATTACTGCAACAGCCCGGTCCTGCAGATTTGCTTTATACAACATTAGAAAGATTAGACCCTTCCTATCAGAACAGGCTGCACAACTCCTGGTTCAAGCTCTTGTTCTCTCCAGACTGGATTATTGTAATGCTCTTCTGGCTGGGCTTCCAGCATGCACTATCAAACCCTTGCAGCTGATCCAGAATGCAGCGGCGAGAGTGGTCTTTAATGAGCCGAAGAGAGCGCATGTTACGCCTCTCTTCATCAGACTGCACTGGTTGCCAATGGCTGCTCGCATCAAATTCAAGGCACTAGTTATCGCCTACAAAACAACCACTGGCTCTGCACCAATATACCTAAATTCACTTGTTCAGACTTACACACCCTCCAGAAGCTTGCGTTCTGCGAGTGAGCGGCGCCTCGTGGTTCCATCCCAAAGAGGCATGAAATCGCTCTCACGGATATTTTCCTGGACCGTTCCCACCTGGTGGAATGACCTGCCGATCTCAATTCGTGCTGCCGAGTCTGTAGCCATTCTTAAAAAATATCTTAAGACACATCTTTTCCATTTGCACTTGACCAATACAGAATAGCACTTACTGATCACCACAGCAACGACCAAAAGCGCACACTCCTGGATCATATCTACGTCTCTCATCCGGATTTGTGCCTTCAGGCGGGTATGTTACATAGTTATCATAACTATCAGAATCCAGTGTTCTGTATATTGCGTACGTGAGTTTTTGTTGTAGATGGCTATTGCTGCGCGTTTAGCTAGAATACAAAACCAACCCATTGGGTCACTGAATCTGCATTAACGACAACAGCTGGGGCAACAGCCTTAGTCCTAATGGGTTGTTATCATAGCTATCAAAATCCAGTGTTCGGCACTTTGCGTACGTGAGTTTTTGTTGTAGATGTCTGTCTTTAAAAAAAAAAAAAAAAAAAAAAAAAAAATTGTTGTGTATTGTGCTAATTAATTGAGATTTCTTACAGCTCTTAGAGGTTGTTGGCCTTGTCTGTTCCGTTGCTTCTATTACTCTCCCCTTTTTTGTAAGTCGCTTTGGATAAAAGCGTCTGCTAAATGATTAAATGTAAATGTAAATGTAAATGAAAGCCAATTTTGCAAGTCGCGTCAGTCGTGTCGCAAAAGTGGATCTCCACGGTCACTGCTGTCACAGGACTTCTCGAAATCAACAATGTTACCAAAGAAGTGTGTTTTTGACGGAGCTGTCCCAACGATAAATGTTCATGGTTCAAATGTATGTTGTTGGCTATTGTCGCGCAAGTAAACATCAGTAAACAAAACGATCGTATAACGTTAGTTAATTTATCAATGGAGCATGCGATGTATGGTGTGTGTTTAAATACATTTGTTTAGCTGACCACTATAGGTGTCAGTTTGTTTATTGTAAAATCACCCAAACATAAACCTAGGGGACGTTCACACAAAGCGTGCTTCGTCATTCAAATGCGCTAACGGTTACTCCATTGCTGTTCTATGTATAACGTTGCACTAGTCTGACGTGCAAAACCGTTTTGCTTGCTATTGCTTAGATTTAGTCGCATACAATAGTCCATAAACCGAATCATGTCCTCATAAACTGCGAGTAAACACACACAAGTGTTGACAGGTCACTAAATACAGTACATACCACAGAGACGGACGTCCTGCTGTTGCTGTTTCTCCTGTTGAATTAATTTTTTTCCGGAAAGACTCGGTACAGCCTATATTTCTTTTATAAATATAATAAAACTAAAGACTTTTCGGAGATATGAAGGATGCAATACTACTCTATAGGTACTCAAGATTGACATGAGATTGACTGAAACTGAGTGTGCCCCCCCCACCCCTTTAAATATTTCAACACATTTGGAATAGCTTACAACTTGCTGAAACTCTTTAAATGGAATGAGGAAATTATAGATAAATAAAATCTTGATAAGACAAAACATTTCAATCAAATCTATGACAAAGTTTATGTTTTTCAAACAATTTGTGTAAAAATAAAGATTTATTCTTAGAGGTAATGAGACAATTTTTCCAGAGAAGCATTTTGTCTATCCTAAAAGAAAGAAAGAAAGAATTCTATGTTGTCACAACTTAAGTGTTTTAAATGCTATTCTGAATGGTCCTATTCATGGGTAAAGGTGAGTTTATTAAATGATGGGGTGATTTATTTAATCAAACAAACTGGTCTCTTATTATATGTAATAAGATATATGTATAAGCTATGTGAAGAACATAGAGCAGAGCAGGATTTTAATTGGTGCTGCTGCTGCTGTTTAAACCCAGTAGTTAATCCAGCATTATATAAACCACAGGCACAAGTCACATGCAGTTGGATCTGCTCAACAGGACCAAAGGAGATTATAGAAGTTGTGTTCATCTGAATCTATGTTATAGTCGTAATAAAAGGAAACATGATAGTGTTAATAGATCTACTGGTGATGCTCTTGGACCTGACATACACCATCATCAGCGCGGTGGTTCGCACTGTTCTCCGGCCGCGTCTTAAATCAGTGGACGGGGAGGTGTGTCTGATTACGGGCGCTGGCGGAGGGCTCGGCCGACTCTTCGCGCTGGAGTTCGCCAGAGAAGGGGCCGACCTAGTGCTGTGGGACTGCAACACTGAAGCCAACGAACACACGGCCAGGCTAGTGAGGGAACTGGGCCGCAAAGCGCACGCGTACACAGTGGATCTGTCCAAGCGCGAGAGCATCTATCAGACGGCTGACCGCGTGCGGGAAGAGGTAGGCGACGTCAACATATTGGTCAACAACGCGGGAGTCGTTGCAGGGCGACGGCTGCTGGAGTGCCCGGATGAACTGCTGGAGAGGACCCTGGAGGTCAACTGCCACGCGCTGTTCTGGGTAAGACCTTTCTAAATCAGGGGTGCTCAAATAGTTGCCATACCATGGTTTTGTCATTTATTTTGGACATGACACCACTATGATATTATTTAAACGGAAGTGCCTGAAATATTTTAAATCAAACAACTAAACTCAGTTGAAAAGCAATTTGTAGCAGCATAAACACATTTTTAAGTTGAATACTAAGTTAAAATGAGTTGAAAGAACTTGTGTTTGGGACTCATGAATCTTGTGCACTTCTGTTCACTGAAATTCACTGCTAGCACATTCTAAATGTTTTATAGCATAGACACTTAATTAATTGAAAGGTAATGAAATAGCATTAGCACAATAATTTCTCATTTGATCCGTATATCTTAATGTAGACACCCACAACCTAACCATGAGCACTCTTCAGCACAATGGTAACCGTTACATGTCAAACATAACAGCATTGTTCTAAAAAATATATAAAAAATAACACTCAATTTCAATATTTATTCTCCTTAGCAATGTTAGGCACTATAAATCCACTGCCCAATTTTCAATATCATTTAGTAACTACAACTGTGATTTTTTTCTCAGTTAACACAGTTTAAATAATACAATATAAAGTTAACGTAATAACTAACATTATTAGGTCAACAACATCAAAACAATGTTCGGAACTTAAAAGGTTTAATTAAACCAATACATTTGAATTTTAACTTGCTGCCATGCATTTATTTAAGTTGTGTTAACAGGTGTTAACCACTGAGTGATTTTTTAGTTTATGCTATACCTCCAAAGTACTTTTATTTGTAAGGACTGTCAGTAATTTCAAAGTAAACCTAAAAGATCTTATATAGCTGGTTCGGTGTGTTGGAGAACTTTACAGAAAAGTTGATGTCCTTGAGGAACGAGCGCCTTTATTGCTTTATTGCTGCCTGTTGACAAAGTACATCTGGCGATGACTGAGCGTGATGTTTTCATGCTGCTGAAAGTTAAGGAGATATTGAATTGCAGTCTAAAGCTGGAGTGAAAAAGTGCAGTGACTGTAATCTGCTTGATTTAAAAGGTTCACAATAATGCCTTATTGTGCATATGACCATAAATCACACGTACAGTGAGGAACAGGACATTATGCACCAGATTATCCCTCATCATGACAGCAGCTCAGAAGTCTTCATAAGTGTTATTATATAAACTGTCAGTAATGTGAAATGATGCTTGCTGAGGCATTTAAACACACATTTAACACCCCACCTCACACATTTAACACCCCAACTCACCCCACACTGTTGTGTTAAGGGCATGAATTATGCATCAAATTGCATAGCCTTTTGAGAAGTTTGTTATTATTACATTTTTTAAAGAAATCTGACTTGTTCGATGTAAGTATGTCCTATACTTACATTGAAGGAGAGACCCTAGTCATATCTAAAGACCAGGATGTCATAAAGTCATAAAGGGTCCTATTTTAACGATCTGAGCGCATGGTCTATAGCTCGTTGCTAGTTTAATCACGGTCGGCACACCAGGTGCGGGGTCCAAAAGGCTTGTACCTATTGTCTTATGAGTCATGGCATGGGTGTATTTTGATTTTAATTTGCGAGTGGAAGGACTAAACGCTTTTGTAGAGAGAAATTTGTTATTTTTAAAAATGTTTGTTACGCGGTAAATGTGAGTGTACTAATGTGCGCGCCCTTTACATTTTGGTCAATGGTCAATAGCGCAGTCATTTTAAGTTCCTCAAAAATAGCAACACGTCAACAATACACCTGAACACACCTCGTTTCACACTTTGTTTTCAGACCAGCCCACCCATGGGCGAAAGGATGGGCGTGAATGCTTTTGCTATTTAAACAACATGAAGCTGGACGTGAAAATGAAAACTGCGTCAGGCTGAAGCTAGCAAAAAACACTTGCGTCACACCTGCTGTCGCATTGCACCGGGTGTATATTAGAGCCCTTAGGGTGCAGTCATATAAAAGGTCAGTTTCTAACCCATTATGAAATTTGTGCTCCAGGACACTTTTCGCCCTAATGTGAAATTACTGAATGTGTCGATTCCTATTGAACTGAAAATCCAGCAAACAACAGTAAAGGCCAAAGTATACTTCACTTATACCTACAACTGTGCGTGTGTATGAAAAAGTATTCTTCCAGCTTAAATGTGTAGTTTGACACACTATTTTATTATATGTTACAATTTTTTAAACAAAACTAATTCACTGCTTGATAATGTTAAAAAAAGAAAAAAGCATTTGCCAAATCTAAGTTGTGGAGTGGCCAACATAAGGAAGCATACAGAAAACAACATAAAACAGGAAGTGATATCATATGAAGAGGGCCTTCATGATTTTGCATCAAGGTCAGTTTGTTCATTATTAGGTCAGTTTGTTCATTATTAGGTCAGTTTGTTACTATTAACTTCAAACTTTTGCTGAAAATTATAATTTTTTTAATCCATTTTTTTTCTTTTTATAATATGTGGATATCTTATGCGGAGTCATTGATCCGACTCAGTTCTCTCAAGACGAAGAATTGCATGCACAAAAAAGTCCTGCGGCTTTTATGTTGATCACTGTGTTTTAACACCAGACAGCATCCAGTATATTACCTCCTACAGTAAGCACCATGAGTAACAATCCGCTCAAAACCTCACACAATGCTTTACAATGCAGCTAAAAAAGCTTCAGTTACTTAGAGAGGCAATTAACAAGCATTATCCTGTAACTGTAACCACACTCAAAGCCCGGATTACTACAGCAGCAGTGAATGAGCAGATGAATCTGTGCATCGACTGTGGTAAAGAATTAACAGGGTCCTGCGGGTCCTAAAAAAAGTCTTAAAATGACTTAAATTAAGTTTGATCAAATTTAGGGTTAGATTTAGGCTAATAACAGCTTACGCCAGTGCAAACCCTCTTTTGGCGTACTATACTGTACTGTAAGGTTTTACTAAAGAAATGAAAAATTTGTGCTGTTATTTTTGTGGCACAAAATGTATGGGAGGAGAGTATTTAAATGAATATTGCAAGACGATTTACTGAAGTTTGCGCTGGTCATTTTAGGCTACTGGTGTTTGCGGCATTATTTACTGCCCCAAAAAAGCATGTCTTAAACTAGATGCTAATTTGCACTGCTCTTGGTAGATAGCATTGTTCATTCATTCATTCATTCATTCATTCATTCATTCATTCATTCATTCATTCATTCATTCATTATGGAAGTGATCTATGTGATATTTCAGGTTTTCTTTTTTAAGGAAACTCATGAAACTTTGCATGTGTGTCAGAAGTGCACACCAGCAGCCATATCCCCCTGTAGCCCAAGACTGGTTTCCCACTGAAGCTAAGCAGGGCTGAGCCTGGCCAGTACCTGGATGGGAGACCAACTGGGAAAACCAGGTAGCTGCTGGTAGAGGTGTTAGTGAGGCCAGCAGGGGGGCGCTCACCCTGTGGTCTGTGTGGGTCCTAACGCCCCAGTATAGTGATGGGGACAATATACTGACAAAGAGCATCGTCTTTCGGATGAGACGTTAAACCGAGGTCCCGACTCTCTGTGGTCATTAAAAATCCCAGGATGTCTTTCGGAAAAAGAGCAGGGGTGTAACCCCGGCATCCTGGCCAGATTTGTCCATTGGCCCCTGTCCATCATGGCCTCCTAATAATCCCCATATCCTGATTGGCTTCATCACTAGGTCTCCTCTCCACCAATCAGCTGGTGTGTGATGAGCGTTCTGGCGCAATATGGCTGTCGTCGCATCATCCAGGTGGATGCTGCACATTGGTGGTGGTTGAGGAGATTCCCCCCTTCAATGTAAAGCGCTTTGAGTGCCTTGAAAAGCGCTATATAAATCGAACGCATTATTATTATTATTATTATAGAAGTGTTGAAAATTGACATCTGATATGGGTTTTAGAATTAGGTGTGGCAAAATGGCTCGATAGTGGCACCTACAAAATTTAAATGAAAAGCCGCTTGCACTACGTTTCACGTATAACTATTACATTTGCAGCCCAATGCCTACATAAAAAGTCCCAGTTGTTGTAACCAAGCATACAATGTCCAATCGGCCTCAAACTTCACGTTTGATAAGGGCCTCATTTATCAACATTTATTACATTGTATGCACAGATCAGTGTAGTGAGTGCATAAGAACAGTTTCACGTCGTTGGGCGACTCATTCTGTGTTTATGAAGTTCCTCTTCTTTGCTATAGTTATGATGAAGAAAAACACAATCACATGATTTTTAAAAGAAAGTGTCACCATAAATGGTTAATTGGAGGCGTTTCTGAATGCTAATGACCGCTAATGTGAACGAGCATGGTACTTACGCACGGGGATTTATCATCAACAATGATTGCTTACGCATGTGCGTAAGAACAGATCAGGGTTGCCAGGTTGCCAAATTGCAACTCAAAACGTTTTTTGGGGTTTCCTGGTCATAAAAAGCATTCTGGGGGTAAAATATATGTTTATTTGCCAGGGTTCCCTGCTAAAATGAGCATTTCCGGCACTGAATATAACATAATTGGGATCACTTCAACCTGCAGACATGAAAAACAGCCCGCGGCAACAGTGTTAAAGTAGCCAAGTTCCGCGGGAAAACAGCGGACTTGGCAACACTGGAAAAGATACAGATTTTCTTGTACTTAGAAACATTCGTAGGACAAAATAAAGAGCCTTTTCTACGCACTGTTGATAAATGAGGGCTAATACATGCCAAAATTAGTGCTCTGTTTTCCTGAAGTCACTGGGTGGCACATCCCTTTCATTTTCAATTTCAGTTGAACCTTGTATTATATTTGTATTTAAATATATTTGTAATACACATTTTGTAGTTGCACTTTGTGCTTTAGAATGTTAGTCCACACACAATAATAAGTGCACAACAAAAGATTATTAAAACATGTTTTAAAAAGTACTTTCAAGTAGAACTTTTCATTCAACATTATTACAAAGTGAACTCTAAATATTTTATCTACATATATATATATATATATATATATATATATATATATATATATATATATATATATATATATATATATATATATGCAGGTGAAATCTAACTGTTTTCCCGTTTTGACAGATGACAAAAGCCTTTCTGCCCCAGATGAAAGCCAAGAACCACGGACATATTGTTACTGTTGCCAGCACTCTTGGTCTGTTCAGTACTGCTTGTGTAGAGGTAATTTAAACAAACGTTTTCAAAAATCTGTAACTCCTAAATTCCGTTAAAAGCTTATTGACTGACTGCCTGTTATCTTTCCTGTTTTAGGACTACTGTGCTAGTAAATTTGGGGCTGTTGGTTTCCACGAATCTTTGACTCATAGTTTGTTAACAGAGGAAGGTGTGGATGAGGTGAAAACCACCCTGATCTGCCCGTACATCGTCAACACTGGCATGTTTGCTGGATGCCAAATCAGGTGAGAAATGCTTTAGAAGCGACGCAGAGATGCCGTTTTTATTACTTCACAGGTAAGGTATTTTACTGAACAGATGATCTGCCATATGTAGCTCTCAGACAGAGTTCACTGTAAAGCATTATCTATTGTGAAGAATAATTTTCATCCGCACAGAGACAAAGCACAACCCAAACAATGTTCTTCCACAAAATGCATGCTGTTTTGTTTTTATTGCTAGACGCATAGAGAGCCAGAAGTTACATAGTGTACCAACATGTACATATCGATTATATCATCGACATCCGTAAGTCCTCCGTTCATCTTCGGAACACAAATGATGATATTTTTGTTGAAATCCAATGGCTCAGAAAGGCCTTCATTGACACCAATGTCATTTCCTCTCTCAAGACCCATAAAGGCACTAAAGACGTCGGTACAAAGCCCATCTCACTACAGCGGCTCCACAATCATTTTATGAAGCCACGAGAATAGTTTTTGTGTGAAAAAAACAAAATAATGACATATAGTGACAGGCCGATTTCAAAACACTGCGTCCTGAAGCTTCAAACCGTTGACTGTTAGCTCTTTCAGCTGTCATGAATCAGTGTATCGAATTAGCGGTTCGGATTGCCAATGTCTCGTGATTTCAGCAGTTTGGTGGTTTGACACGCGATCCGAATCACTGTCAAAAATACGTATCAAAAATACACTGATAATGCTCTGAAGCTTCAGGAAGAAGTGTTCTGAAATCAGCCATCACTATACAAGTTATTTAGGGTTTTTTTTGCACACAAAAACTATTCTCGTCGCTTCATAAATGATTGTTGAGCCGCTGTAGTGAGATGGACTTTGTAACGACGTCTTTAGTGCCTTTATGGGTCTTGAGCGAGGAAATGACATCGGTGTCAATGAAGGCCTTTCTAAGCCATTGGATTACAACAAAAATATCTTCATTTGTGTTCCGAAGATGAACGGAGGTCTTATGGGTGTCGAACGACATGAGGGTAAGTAATTAATGAGAGAATTTTCATTTTTGGCTGAACTAACCATTTGTACATTGTAGCTATATCCAGCTAATATGGCCTACAGCCAGCAGCCATATCACCCTGCAGCCCAAGACTGGTTTCCCACTGAAGCTAAGCAGGGCTGAGCCTGGTCAGTACCTGGATGGGAGACCATCTGGGAAAACCAGGTAGCTGCTGGTAGAGGTGTTAGTGAGGCCAGCAGGGGGTGCTCACCCTGTGGTCTGTGTGGGTCCTAACACCCCAGTATAGTGATGGGGACACTATTATGACAAAGAGCACCGTCTTTCGGATGAGACGTTAAACCGAGGTCCTGACTCTCTGTGGTCATTAAAAATCCCAGGATGTCTTTCGGAAAAAGAGTAGGGGTGTAACCCCGGCATCCTGGCCAGATTTGCCCATTGGCCTCTGTCCATCATGGCCTCCTAATAATCCCCATATCCTGATTGGCTTCATCACTCGGTCTCCTCTCCACCAATCAGCTTGTGTGTGGTGAGCGTTCTGGCGCAATATGGCTGCCGTCGCATCATCCAGGTGGATGCTGCACATCGGTGGTGGTTGAGGAGATTCCCCCCTTCAATGTAAAGCGCTTTAAGTGTCTTGAAAAGCACTATATAAATCGAACGCATTATTATTATTATTATTATTACAGCGAATGGACGTGTCGTTTAATGTCAAACCATGGGTTATTGTCATTTATTACAAGTTAACAACTAAAAACTTTAAAGCACTGAAATTACTTATTGGAAACAGATAACAAACTGAAATAAAAATGAACCAAGCAAAAGAGTTATATTAAAAAAAAAGAGCAATTTTTTTTTTTTTTTTTACTGAAATTACAAAGAAAGCTATAATAAAAAAAGAGTAATTGTGACTTTTTCTCAAAATTGCATGATATAAAATCAGAATTCTAAGAAATATACTCACAAGAACATAATATCAAGTCAATTCTGACTTTATTTCTCAGTCAGAATTATGACTTTATAACACGCAATTGTGCGAAAAAAAGTCAGAATTCTGAGATGAAGTGTCGCAATTACTCTTTTTATTTTTTATTTAGTGGCGGAAACGGGCTTCCATAGAAAGCTGACAATATAAATATAAAAGCTAAATCAAAATATTAATAAAAACTATAAACATACATAAAAACCACAAAACCAGCACTGCGCCAAAACTAACGCAACATGCCTTCACATTTGAATATGGTGCATTTTTGTCCTTTTGGGAGCCAGAGATCAAATGCTTGCTTTGGAAATGAGCTGCGTGAACAGTCTTCAAAACATTTTTTTGTTCCACAGAAGGGAAAAAAATGGGTAAGGAACAACATGATGACGATGACACAATGATTTGTAATTTTGGTTGCTATTCTTTTAAAACTGTCTTTACAGCACAATGGATGTCTGTCCATCTAGTTACACAACAGAAGTGTTCTCCTCATGTTCATGCTGGTGTGTCTCCATTCACAGGAAGGAACTACAAGGCCTGATTCCACCTCTGGATCCTCTATACTGTGTTCAGGAGTCAATGAAGGCCATTCTGACTGAGCAGCAAATGATCTGCCTCCCCCGCGTAATGTACTTCGCTTTCCTCTCGCGGGCGTAAGTACCTCCACCGTCCTACAAACAGCCTGGCAACGTCCAGTTTGCCCAGACTTGGATTGAGACTCGCGACTCAAGCATATGCATTAATCCTTCTATGTCGTGTCTTTTCTTCAGGTTGCTCCCCTGGGACGCTAATGTTGCAACATATCGCTTTATGGGAGGAGACAAGTGCATGTATTCCTTCATTAAGACCAAACAACACCAGCAGGATGTTAACGGCCACGCGAAATCCTCTTAGCTATCCAGTTATACTTCCACAGATCATCCACATTCCAAGGCAAAAAGCCAAGAGTACATTCACAGAATGTAAAGCATCGTGCCTGCAATCTTGAAAAAACATTTCAAATGTACTTCATGAGGACCAATATATATATATAATTTAGCGCTGTCAAATAGATTAAACGTCAATAATTACATCCAAAATAAGTTTGTTTACATAATGTGTGTACTGAGCATAATTATGTTTCTTATACACACAAAGCTTTATATTTATATATAAATATTTGTAATATATACATAAACAGTATACATGCAAATATTTCTTACATGTATACATGTGTATTTAAATAAACATAATTATACACTACACATTATGGAAACCAGCTTTTATTTTGGAAACGATTAATCGTGATTTAATTGATTTGACAGCATATATTTATTTCTGTACAAAAAGTGTTAAAAAAACACTAGGTCTCGCTATTATTAACTAGTTGTTTATTAGCGTGCATATTACTAGGATATTGGCTGTTTATTAGTACTCATAAAGGACATATTAATGCCTTATTCTGCATGCTTTAATACTACTCTGTACCTAAACTTCTCTACCTCACTAACTATTATTAAACCGTCATTAGGAGTTTGAGGCAAAATTAGACCCGACCATACTGAACATAAAAACATACTGCAGAAACAGTGGAATGAATCTGTTCATATATGACCGATTAATAGATCTCTTTCACAACCAGATCAATCGTTAATGTTATAAATAATTGGCATTTACTAAAACATGAATATTCAAATACAAGTATGATTAATGCCAACAGGGCAGGATATTAAATCTCTGAGCTGCAGCCACAGGATTAATGTTAGTCACACTTTATTTTAAGATGTTGATGTTGTTATAGTGTAATTCTTGGTGTTAGTTTATATAAGTATGGAGTAAATGTATTAACTACATAGTTAAGTTTATGTTTGTATATCCAGGGCTTCATACGTCACTAACTCAGTAAGCTGGATTTGATTGTTGACGAACCAGGGCAATAATTTTAAATAGTAATATAAAAATATATTTGAAAAAAATATGTGTTAATAGACACAGTCAATTGATTTATTTGTGATGGAATAATTACTTTTATTAAATAAATTGCATTCATTTGAGTGATGACAGATTTTATGGGATGGCTTGATGCAGCGCAGGAGATGCAGAGAACTTGACCCTTAAGAAACTTTAATTAACACCGTCACTTAACAAACCAGCTTCAAATTGAATAAAAGATTAAATGAAGTGCTAATTACAACATTGAAATAAAAAATTGAATGTGTACAACTACAAAATAATAATTGGGAATAAAACATTTATCATTAATCTATTATAACTTGTTGGTTTGGTTGTTTCCTTATAAAGGTCCAGAAAATAGTTTGTGCGTGTGTAATTTGTCAAGTTGTTTGCCCAGTGTCTTTAATTATATGATGTCATTACGTTGTCTTGCCACCAGCCAATCGCTGCATTGCTGACCGTGGTTTCGAGTATTGATGCATCTGCCCTCTTCAGTGAACACAAGAACACGCAGCAATCTTAGACAACTTAATCCAGATGTTTTAATCCAATCTGAAAATTAATTTGAACCAACAGGTCAATGAAGAACAGACCCCAGGACTTTTATTACTAAAGTGCATGTTGTATGTAATCCACATTAAATAATCAATAGGCAAAACAAACAAAACAAAAAAGATCTGATTAGATGGCTTTTTAATGAGGCAGAAGTGTACATACACTGCAATAATAGAGTGGCAAATTTAGCATGTCAAACTCATTTTACTAATGGAAAACTTGATTTTTACATTGTGGAAAATTAATAACGCCAGTCTTTCCTGGAATGCAG
Source organism: Pseudorasbora parva (assembly GCF_024679245.1). Taxonomy (NCBI): domain Eukaryota; kingdom Metazoa; phylum Chordata; class Actinopteri; order Cypriniformes; family Gobionidae; genus Pseudorasbora; species Pseudorasbora parva. The sequence goes on along the minus strand of NC_090193.1, from coordinate 8,159,921 downwards.
TGATGTGTGAAATGCGGTAGATCAGCTTTAGTGTGATGTAATGAACAGCTGAGCACAATACAGTGATTGTGGTCTTCAGCCCCCCAGCATGTCTTTGAAGCAAAACGTGACCAACATGTTAAACAAGTGCTTCATTTTATTTATTAACAACTAGAGCAGCAAAACTAAGACATGAAGACAAAACATGGTAAATGACATGCAACATGAGACATTACCTGCGTTGCAAAAACTCGTTTATACAGTAAAAACACCTCCAAAACTACAGGAAAAAAACAAACAAGGAAAATGTTTTCCCATTGATTTTAAATATGCCACCAAATGTCTGCCAACTCACAAGTGATGTTAAATGTTAGTAAAAGGCGACATTTCAAAATACTGCCAAATGTATGGTTGAGTGAGACGTCAAACTAAACAAAAAAAGAAAATGTTGAATGGACTTCAATACATACATATTGGAAAAAGCCAACATCAGCAGAGGACACCCAGTGATTTGATCAGCCCTCTTCACATGAGCATAACCATGATTCCCTGCACAGAATCCTTTAAAACAAACCCTTAAAAACACCTTCCATCTGGCCATGCATCACTGGGCGGTACATCTCCACTCATGTTGAGTCCATTGGTTGTCTCAGTTTGGGTGTCTTGAAAGTGCCAGAGGTCCCCTTTCTTGGCAATAAGGAGTCTGGGGGTGTGTGTCTACACCAGCTGTACAGTGGCAGCCTGAAGGTAACCCTGCAGGTACTGAAGAGCTTCTGCTGGCAGACTGGTGCTCAACATGGAGGGCACCTGTTACAGACCACATTCAATTAACAGGTATTCTGGGTAGGGCAGCTCATCATGTCTGGAGACAAGCGAGCTCCTTCTATGTTCTGAAATCATTTTAGTGATTACAACCCCACCCCACCTAATCTTTCCCAGGAGTGATACTCACCCTTCCAGGACAGGCGGTGGAGAGTTTGTGTAAGGACTGAGCTAGGAGGATTTTGGGATTGTTGACAGCATCTCCGATGGGGTCATGTTCTTTTTTGCCTGCAAAAGCAAGCTGGGAGAAAGCGGTCTGGTATCCTGGAGTGTCCTCTATGTCTATGAAATGTTCATCATCTGGGATACTGTCATCTTCTGGTAACTCGAACAGACCAATCAGAGCCTGTAGCAAAGGAGTCCTAAAGAACACAATACAGGTTTGGGTTAACGACACATATGTTTGTCCTCAGTAAAGAAATCAGAATAGTTTTAAAAACACATGCCCTCAACACCATGTCTACACTGGATGTGACCGTTGCTTGAGACGGTCTACACTCAGTCACAAATATATCGGGAGTATGTCAGAAATAGAACGGGGCATCGATTACCATCGGGAATGTGTCACGTCACATCCAGTGTAGACAGAACCGCTGATTATAACGGATTCCATCATTTTGTTGTGTCCCTCGGCTCACGTCTGGCGTAGACAGACAGTGTTAGAAAACATTCTTAAAAAGTTCCCTCTGAAACCTGTTGGTTATACAAGGTTTTGAAAACCTTTCTACTATTTAAGAAACAGTTGATTGCGTGCTTCTTGAGGTCACGGGGAAGTGTATTTACATAGAAACCAATGTGAATACATCAAGATTTAAATTCAGAGACAAAAGAATAATTATGCATGACCTGTCATTTTATTCGTATCTAAATATGAGGTGGCGCTCTCACAGAAAGTCCAAAAGCGGATTCGTAGAAGTAGGCTAATACTGTCACGCTGGAGCTGCAACAATCGTTATGAGTGATGAAATGTGACGACGACAATCAGACGATTACGACAAAGCTTTATGAGTGTTTGTAAAGTCATCTTAATGTAGGCCATTTATTGACAATAAAGTATCACATGAATAATTAATAAAATATAATAATTTTTTAATGTTTAGTATCTTCTGCTCACCAAGGCTGCATTTAATTAGTCAAAAGTACAGTTAAAACAGTAATATTGTGAAATATTATTACAACTTAAAACAGCTTTTTTTCTATTTGAATATATAGTAGCCTGGTGTAATTTATTCCTGTGATCAAAGCTGAATTTATCCTCATTACTCCAGTGTCACATGATCCTTCACTAATCCTTCTCATATGAGGATTTTATAATCAAGAAACATTTATGATTATTATCAGTGTTGAAAACAGTTGTGCTGTTTAAAAATGTTTTGGAAAACATGATACATTTTATTTTTCAGGATTCTTTGATGATAGAAAGTTCAATGGACAGCATTTATTTTATACATTATTATCTTTTGTAATATTAAAAATATCACTTGTGATCAATTTAATGCATGTCTGATCAATGTAAGTATTAATTTCTCTTTTTTTTTTTTTTACCACAAATCTTTAAATGGGTTAAAAAAATTAAGAAGCACCATTGCATTTATTTAATTAAAAAATGCAGTAAAAAACGTAATACAGTGAAGATATTATTCACTGTATTACGTTTTTTTTACTGCATTTTTAATTAAATAAATGCAGCGCATATTATATATATATATATATATATATATATATATATATATATATATATATATATATATATATATATATATCATTGCATAAAATCGTGATTCCATCTTTCAAACTTTAGTTAGTGTGTAATGTTGCTGCTAGAGCATAAATAATACCTGTAAAATTATAAAGCTCAAAGTTCAATGCCAAGCGAGATATTTTATTTAACAGAAGTTCCCTTTCAAAGCCTACAGCGAACGGCCGGTTTGGACTACACCCCTGCACTTCCTTCAGGAATGACGTCACTAGAACCGTTTGTTGGCTAACCCTCCGCCCACAAGAACACGCAAAATAGGGGGCGTGGTCTTGTTGCGCTCCCACGTGGAGAAGAGCGCACATTGAGCGCTCGCATCTCCCCGTCATGGTAAGAGGCGGGACCTTTCCGGGCAAAGTGCGCGAAGCTGCTGTCCAATCACAACACGGGAAGCGCTGGCCCAATCAGAACTCGTTACGTGTTTCTAAAGGAGGGACTTCATAGAACAAGGAAATCCTCAGGCCGTTTTTAGGAGAGAGGAAACAGCGCTGTACAGATAAGTCAATTGTGTGAAAAATACTGTGTTTTTTTACACGCGAAACATGAACTCATGTTATATTGCACACTGTAAACATAATCAAAGCTTCGAAAACACGCGAAGAATGGGACCTTTAATGCACAAGTCTTTGTAGTACATAAACCATCATAAAATTGGCGTCATAATAAAGGAGAAAAATATATAGATTAGTGGTTATTGTTCAGCAGTGTTTGATATCTTTACGAATTAAAAGCAAAAGATGTGATAAATTATATCGGTCAATTAAAAAAAAATGGTATTACAACATTTCTGTCCCCCTCACTTCTGAAAAGATGGCCACGCCCCTGAGTGCCACAATATATCAATGTATATTTTTTCAATGTAATATTTTAAATTATACACATCCAATGGTCTAAATTCATTTGAATGTTCTAACTGGCAAGCCATAAACACAATTGACAAGGATCAGTAAAGACAAGTAAAAGTGATCTGGCTTCAGACACGACGCCGCTCCGCTTTTCATAATTGTTTTCCATATTGTATATTGTGTAATATATTGAATGGTGTAAAAATCACTTGAATGTTTAAACTAGGTCGTTTCCATGCAGGTTACTGGACGAAGTGGAGTCACGTGACCACAAAGGCAGTAGTATGTTTTTTAAGTGGAAAGTATTAACAGGAAAAAACAAAAACAAAACTGAAGCATCAGGGGGAAATGACTATGGCTGATTCTGATTTTTGATTACTTTCCGATTAATCGTCCAACCCTGTTATGATATTTTGATTATGTATTATATTTGAGACTATAGACTATATAGATCTGGTTATGTGAGACTGTAGTTTGAATTAATTAGGGATGCACGATATTGGATTTTTGCCGATATCCGATATGCCGATATTTTTCAGCTCATTTTGGCCGATGCCGATATATGTTTATTTTTTCCCTTTGTTTGGAAACAACACCATTTTGAGCAAAAACTATTTTTTTTCAATCTGGTTTCAGATTTCTGAGGTATCCTTACTAAAAGGATTCTTGTTGAAGATAAATAAATGTTAATAAAGTTCTTTTTATGATAAGAGCATATTAAAAGCTCTGAAAATAACAATAATAAAGTCAGATATTTTTCACCCCAGATGCAGCTGTAACCTAAATATTGTATTTTTGGATTTAACGTTTGTGCACATGAATTGGGGGTGGCATGACATCCATTGATGCTGTCTTTTAATTCTACAATTATTGTAGAGCTCCTTGGATTATTTTTCATCATCCATTTCGTAAATTTTTATTACAGATTAATACACTGTATATAAAAGTATTTAATTTACAAGTGTCTTGCTTGTGATTTATGACATCTTTTCATTGTATTACTGTAACAACAGCGCCCCCACTACATGTATAAATATATAGCGGTCTAGCTGGAGGGCACTAGGACCTGGAGGAGCTTCTGCTGCTGTGGAGGCTGCCGCATGCGCTAGAGAGTGGGGAGACGCGATTGGGCTTGTTTTGGGCTAGTTTTGTTGTGAAAACGTGGCAAATCTGCTGCTGACGGTCACGTCTTTCTGTACGTGCATTCAGAAATTCAAGGCAGCATTTAAAAACAGTCAATATAAATCACTGTACATGCAATGTATTTTCTTGTTTTCACTTGAAGAATGACTGCAGTGCTGACATGGTCTCATCGCTGTAGCACTCCTTGCCCACGTGAGTTATTGCAGGCGCATATCAACACGTTATCATATCGGCAAGGCATATCGGCATAATGTTTTCATATCGGCCGATGCCGATTGTTATATTTTAAGCGTTTATCGGCCGATTCCGATGTCGTGCCGATAATATCGTGCATCCCTAGAATTAATCCCTTTTCTTTGCATGAAACATTGACACTACAGTACAGTTTAGCTCTCTCTGCATTATCCTAAACATTGTATAAGCATTAATTTCATATGTCATGGTTACACGCTCCCGAGAGCCTCTTCCATTCTGTCGCATCCTTTGAATTGAAAAAATTCAATCCTATATAAACATTTTTTAAAATAATTATCAATCTATAGGCTTTCATAGACAACCTAGGAAGTAGGGGAAGATTTAGTTTAAGTTGCGTTACTACTAGTGCTCACACAGTCAGTAATAATATTCTTACATACAGCCTTTAACATTTCCTTTTAACTTTTTTTTTTTTTTTTTTTTTTTTAAACAAGGCTTTTGTATCAGGACAGCCTGTGTCTTGTCTTACCAGAGTTTGGTGTACTCCGTGTCCATCATAGCAGGACACTCAGTGAGGATCTTCGTGATGCCCACAGCACAGATCTTCTTCTCCACCTGCCCTGAGACCTTCTGCACCTCAGGAATCATGATCTTCTCCACAACCATGCCAAACATCCTGAGAAGTTGTAAAAAATAGAAGGTTTAAAATGTATAAATAAAAAAGGTAACCAAACATACAGCCTTTTTTCAAAGATAGTTGGGTGGGAAAATATCAGTATTAAAACAAAGAAAACAACATAACTTAATAATGGCACTACAAAATTCTGACTTAACAGTCAGAATAACAAAGCCACTTACTTTGGCTGGATGCTATCAAATATCTCCTGCAATGCAATGGCGCCGTATCTCACAGAATAAAGGTTGATAAAGACGAGGAAACCTGTGAAGAGGAAAAGAGAGATGGTTCAGCACAGTGAGCGATTTGTAGTGTTTACAGGGACCACTTAAATACGTGGCAAGTGACCTAACAAAAAGACAGAAATCACTCACTCTTAACAAATTTTGTTGTCTTGGAGCTCTGGAGCCTCTGAAAGAGCAGAATAAAGATCTGCTTCCTGTACTGAGTGATGGAATCTCTGCATTCAAACGGAAAAAGAAAAAAAATGAATAGAGCCCAGAAATGTAAATTTTTTTTACTCATGTGTCCTAGTGCTGTGCGGTATGACCAAAAATTGATATCACAGTATTTTCTAAATTATATTGTTTTTACGGTGTATAAAGGTCTTTTTTACCCTATGCCCATGACCAGGTGTTAACCAGATTTTTTACTAATCGAGAGAGAAAATACTGCAGTAGATTGCCTAGAATGCCCTATTTTACTGTCATGAGTGAATATTGTAGAAAAATTGCACACTAGATTTAATAGTTTTGCAAAGCCCCACAAAATGATACTGTGGGGAGACCACCACCAATAAAACACTAATTTCAGAGACATGAATATTAAAGTATTGAGCTGAGGGCACCTTAAGCATTTTAAAAATATAACCCTATATAACAACAAACAGCAAAACGAGGGAGAAATCTGAAATGTGCACACATACACACTGCTAGTTCATGTTTAGAACACAGTAGAGTATATGAAACGGGTTTATAAAAAACGTACACGCACTCGCTCTGCTCTGAATCTGATATACATGATCCATGTGGTGAAGGTTCATCGCGGCTCTCCGCTCAGAAACCTCACTGATGCGCGCACCGCGTGAAGTTTGAATTCTCCGCCGTAATCAAGGGCTGAATCCGAAATCGCCCCCTATAACCATTATTTGAGGGGACAACCATTTATTGTGGTGTCTGAAACGATAGTGGACATTATTGAGTGCACTCATTCAGCCTCACAATGCACCGCAATCACGAGTGTACAGCTGATGTACACACAAATGCTGTCTGACTTCATGCACTCGTTTTCATTCGCTCATTCAAGTGAACAATAACGTAGGGAATAGTGAATGCAGGGTTTTTCCTACATTTTTTTTTTTTTGTCGGCCGCCAAAAAATGTTTTGTCCCACCAAAGCCTTATTTGATGAGTTATTGTGATTTATAAATTGATGTAGATAACAAATGTGCGTGGCAGAACAAGCAGAGCGCCGCGCACGTACACTCTGTCTTCAAAACGATCGCCATCTTAGCCCTCTCACTCACACATATCAATCAAAATCAACTGAACTGACACAGTGGTAAAAGGACGGAAGACTGACTCCATTTTCCACGTGGCGCTTTCGCACAATATTTTCCCTGAATTAGTGCTGGATGTGAATTGTGCTAAAGAAAGGCACCTCTTTTGACCGACATTTTGCACACAGCTGACATAAGGATATTTTTTCGTTTATTTAAAAGTATGGTTTATGTTGTGTTTTCTATGATGACAAATCTTTTGCGTTGTTTTAACAGTCTGGGTTCACATATAATGAGTTCGCTTTTGTCCAATTCGCAAACTGATGACTCATTTGAACCGATTCATTTTAATGAACTGATCTGTCCAACACTGACCTCACGAATCAGTGTGTAATCATTTACTCACAGCACCTCTGAAATGAGAATGAAGTGTGCTTACCCCATTAAACAAGAGGGGTTAGTAAGAATTAGTCTTAATAATCCACAGTATTATCATGTATTTATTTTGAGCATTTATATTGATAATGTGTACTAAATTACCTGCAAAAAATTGTTTAGACTGGAATAAAGTGAAACCCGAACAACGCAAGTTGTTGATAGCCACGTTCCAAGCGTTGTTTAAGCGACATATAGGCCTACCGGTATTGCAGTATCATCAAAATTCATACAACAAAATATAAATATATTCTGTATGAACCAGTATACCGCCCAGCACAACTGTGTCCTCAATGCATCACTTACGGAGGCATGTGCTCCACTATACTGTTGAGCAGATAGAAGCCTTGATGGTCATTAGCCTTGGATGCAATGAGTTTCTGGAACACTCCAAGAAGACCAGGCTGAAGGGAAGGATAAAAAAAAAATATATATATATATATATATATACACACACACACACACATTTTAATAATATGAAGGGAAGAGTATTTAGGTGAGGACCACTGCATTATGGGTATTAATCTAGCATAAACATCTCAAGACACTCACAATCTTGTCAGCGGCTGCGCTGGCGATGGTGGCAGCTCCTTTCTCCAGGTAGGCCTGCAGCAGCCGGACGAGTGGAGGGATGTTTCCTGTGCGTTCCCACAAGATGGGCTGCAGGAGGTGAGGAAACAGAGCCATGTAGGTGGAGGGAATGGAGTTGTTGTGGATCTCTAGCAACAGAGACATCACCTGGAAGACGTACGGCACAAACTCTGCAGGGCCAGACAAAAGAGGGAGGGCTCATAACCACAAGGCTTCAGGACGGTCCTCAAACTATACACACATCATCAAGAGGTTAAGCGCAGGATTTTGGTTAAATAAGGCTCCTATGTTTAGGTTTTTAGACAGTAATGGAGTATGATGCTGAAAAAACAGCTTTGATCATAAGAATACATTTAATTTCAAAATATATTTGAAATGAATCGTTTTTAAATTGCAATAATATCCTAATATTGCTGTTTTAACTGTATTTGGGGTCAATACTTTGACCCGAAACCTTTGAATGGTTGTGAAAGTCAACAAATAATTGTGTGAAAACAGTAATTGTTAACGCACCCTGTACATCATTCTGGAGAATCTCCGTAAACACAGGAAACAGGGCCTCCTCAAAGCTGCTCACGGTGTCTGGATTTGCCTTGCAGGTGACCCTGATGGACAGGCACAGCGACTCAAACAGGTAATGGTTGAAATGTGGCTTACTGGGATTCTGTAAAGAAAAAAATAATAATAAAAGGAGAAACTTATTTTTCATCTTTTAATGGGGTGCCCACATATCCAAAAAGTCAGTGTTGTGGCTGTTTAAAACCAAAAACATATATATTGCTTACTGCAGTTCATTTAAATGATTAAATTAAGTTTTACATTTGGCTAATGACCTCACTACCACCAGTTTTATTCAGTGTGTGGCCATTCTCTGCATACAAATCATTTGCATGCTAGAGAAATACTACTAGTAAAATAGTATATGCTGAAAAGTATGGTAGTATGCTATGCTGAACACACCCTTTGTGTGAAACCTTTGCATGGAGGTGTTCCATCCTGCCTTTAGGATCAAGTCCTGCTTGGGAAATGTCCCCTTTAATGGACGGATATTTCTGTGCGTCCTGCCAGTGAGTCCAATGCCATGGATTGAGACAAGGACCACATTGACTGGACACTAACAGGAATTTAAAAAAAACCTTACAAGGACAGCAGATTCAGTGACTGGCTTACCTTGCTGACAAGGAGGAGCTTGTGGGTGAGCTGGCCAATGAGAGTGGGGATGTAGGGCACAATGGAATCCTGCAAGAGGGAGAAACTCCTCATGATGGCTGGAGAGATAAACAGAAAAGATCAAGGAGTAAATAGGACAATATTGAAGTAAACAAAAGTTGACAAATACGGTCAGTGAAAATTAAGCCGCCATTTACCTTTCATGATGTATTCGTTCTCAGATGAGCCAGGGATGGCTAAAGCTTTGAACAGATGGTTGAGTAACTGCTCTGTGAACGGTGCCATTTCAGTAGGTGTGATGCTAAAAAAACAGAATTAGTTTAGAAGGGGAAAAAAAAAACAGTCTTAAAATGGGAGCATTATCCCTTCTCACAGGTTAATTTTAATACCTTTTTAAGACTTTTTAAAGGCCTTCTCAAAATATTTTAAGACCTTATCACACTTCTAATCGGCAACAAACCTTTAATAAACAGTTGTAGTAGAATGATCTGTTTTGCGACGTATGGAGTCAAAATCTAATACTACAAGCTCTACAATACTTGAGCAGTTTATTTAATCTCAAGTCTCAATGAAATACTGACATTTTCTCTTTCTCTCTCGTACACACACAAAACATGAACTGATAGACATTTCATTAAATGAGTAGGGCTCCGTGCGCTCTTTTTTTTTTTACCTGGATGTTGCATTTGGATGATTCGTGGTCTTTTACGGCTTCCAGTTTTATGGTTTTTAGTCCCAACAATAAAACTATTCGTTTTGGCATCTTCTGAAGCGTGTTGACATACCGAGCAGAACATTGTCAGTAGGGATGCACCGAAATAAAAATTCTTGGCCGAAACCAATAAAGAAGAAACCAAGGCCGAAAACCGAAACACCGAAAGAAATTATGACAGTTCTAAGTACCACTGCATTTATGGCTAATGCTATGACTGTGTAACTTTTAGTAACTGTGTTACTAAAAATCAAGGCATGCGATTGCATAAATTAATATTAAAGTTTCAAATAATAAATCAATTACAAATTATGCAAATATTTAACACATTGCAACAATGCACAGTACAAAATAAAATTGTAACTAAAATGTTTAACTTGACCTCACTCATGTGTACATTAAAAAATAATGCACAGGCCTATTGGCCTGCAGAAAGGTACAGAAATTGAATAAAGTAATCAAATGTAAAATAACTGCATATTTAACTGTTTAAATGAAAGATTAATCCTTATTAAACTTACAAAAGCTATTCAATCAAGAGCAGTAAGTGATGTCCTTCTCTTTTGTTTGACATTAAACAGAGCAGTAAAGGCTACTGCCCCTATAAGACCTAATGGAAGGATATGCGTCGTCTTTCTCGACTGTATAAAGTTCACTTAAGTCTGCTTGGATACTCATCAAGATGGACATGTTGACATACTTCTTGTGTGAGTTTGTCCGTTTAAGCGCAAGACTTGAAAGAGAACTCAATATTTGCTCGCTGTGAGAGCTCTCGGATGATGCACAGTGACGGATCTTCTCACAGAGCGAACGAGTCCTTATTCGCGTCTTCACGCGGGTGATGGCGGTGAAAACGACTGGTCATATTCGAACAGACAGCAGCACTCGCATGCATTGAACAAAGTTTACAAAGAGGTGAAACAGTTTGCTCCGTAGGTGAAGCGAGTTTACCGCCACAAATCAAAATCACCGCATTTGGCTGGTGCTAATTTCCATCACTGACACGCGCGCTTCAAGACGATCTCAGACTGAGCACTCAGTTGTTTTTTAATACTTATTGGGATAAAAATAAATATATTCATGAATACTTTTTGTCAAAAAAAGAGTTTGACTCCAAAGCTTGACCAAAATTTAATACCTCAAAATCGTGATTAAGACTTTTTAAAACCTTTCAAGGGTCTTAATTTGACCAAAATGGATTTATCAACTTTAAATACTTTTTAAGCCTCTGCGGACACCCTGTTCTCATGTCTTGTATTGGATATACTCACAGGGTGGTGTTGTTGGCTCCTCTCATGGTGAAGAGTCTCTCAAGTGCATGTGCAGCATAGGTGTGCTGAACGATGCTCTCTGCCTGCAGGTGGGACACCAGGAGAGGAACTGCCTCCAACAGCTGCTCTTTAGGGAGCTGGAGGACCAGACAGAAGCCACACCATCACACACAATGAAGAACGCATGTGTAGTAAGCACACAATGTAATGGAAAATAAAGTGTTTACCTGACTTCTGAAGGTCATAACATACTTGATGGCATCTGCTTTCAAAACTGGGAACTCGTTCACTGAGGGGATGAAGAAAACAACCCATTCTTAGCAATACCACCATTTGGAAATGTAAACTGACAGTTCCTGCTGACAAACTACAGCATGTATGTGTGTGTGTGTGTGTTAGGGGTGGCATGGTTCACAAAACCCACAGTTCGCTTCGTATCACTATTTTAGGGTCACGGTTTTTGGTTCTGTACGGTTCTAGTTTATTCTTTAAATTGTTAACACTCCAGAAATTTAGTTCAGCATATGACATATAGTTGAATTAGCCACAATTTAGGATACAGTATTTAAAAAAAAAGTTATATCATGTAGAACTTGTTTCCTAATTGGCTGTCTCCTGCTTATGCTGGCCAACACATTGGTGTAATTTTTTTTATGTCAATTCTGATCAGAAAGCACCGTGGCTTTAATTCAGCGCGAGCAGCTTTTTGTCAGTTTCAAAGGCCTGTTTAAATTATTATTATTGGCAATTTATTAGTACTTGTACAGCACATATTAATGCCTTATAAAGCCTTGACCTTATTCTACATCCTTCAATCCTACCTAAATGCTACAAAACAACCATACTAACTATTAATTAGCAGTAAATTAAGAGTTTAAGGCACAAAAAGTGTAGTTAATAGTGAATGTGTTCCCATACTAAAGTGTTACCATGAATGAAATGAAATGTCAATTACCATTGGGAGACTTCAGGTCTACTAGAATGTGGTTGACAAAGAATTCAGACAGGTTCACCAACTCATTGGCTTGTGTTATTCCATGCTGTAAAACAGAAGTTTGTTAGACTGGAGCTCAGACCAACAGAAAAAATCAGATGCAAACTATTCTTAAAACTGTCTCCAATAATCTGACTGCAGTAAAAAGAATTACAGTTCATATTCAAAAAATTCATATCAAAGGTGTGAGACATTTTGAACAACATGTAAGCCTCGATTTCTCTAAATCATTACGGATGCGGCTCTTTGACACCAAGCATGGCCGCCAGTGATGCGCGGGTTGATCCAAAACGAATGGGTGCCTGCAGTCACCCGCGGTTACAAGTCATCCAAAAATATTTTTAATGATATTCTGGTCGCAGTCGGTCGGGTCGTTTGAAAAAGAGATGACGCAGGACAAAATGCCTGATTTCCCAACACGTTGAACTGAGCAATTGTACCTTTTTAAAGGTCCACTGAAGTGCCTTGAAACGCGCTGCATTATTCAATGTGTTGACGTAATTTCCCCCGAAACGGCTCCAGCTGTTAGCAGCTCCTCCCCTTTTTTGAAACAGCCAATAGCGTTTTGTTAATATACAGTTTGACTAGAGCGCAAGAGTGGACCTTCTCTGTTTGGTAAAGCCAGTTTCCTCTAAATGTTTACCATCATAATCTCCTCCATATCGCTTTGAAATGCAGCATTCTGTGCAGAATTCAGATGGGTCGATATGTTTGTTGTCTGCGCCGACACGCGCATATGATCCGCGCTGTGTTCTCGTGTCTGTAGTCTAAATTTAGACCAGAGCCGTTGGGGTGTGTGCACTGCTGCAGTAAGTGAAACTTACGTTAAAACAGACTTTTTTCGCCTCAAATGAAAGCATATTTACACTGAATCGTTTCCTATCTCATATACAGTGTGCTATGTGCCTTTCACCATGTAGAAATTAGTAAATGTGTTAACAACTGACCGAGGTCAGCTGCAGCTTCAGCAGCGTAGGAGGCGGGCTTTAGATTCTAGAGAGCATTTTGATTGGACAGAAGATTTGACGAGAAAGTGAAGTCTGCGATGATGTCACCAAAATATGAGATTCGTTTTAACGGAAGTGGGAGTGTGTAAATTTTGATGCTTATATCTCCTAAATGCAAAACTTTCCAAGTTTTGGAACATACCAGCTTATTCATAAATTTAAGGCTAACACAGTCATACTAAAAGCTAAAAAACTTTAATTTCAGTGGACCTTTAATAGGCTATCCTTTTTTAAACGCATATAGCCTAGCTCAGTAGTGTCCACCACGATCACATGGTAATGCGTTTTGGAGGTCCCCCGACTTCTCCAGCAAAAATCCCACCCTGGAATGTATACGCCACTTATTTATTTTAAAACAAAAGAAAGTAAATGGTATAGCAAAAAGGCGGTAAACGCTATTATACCATCTTGTTTCAGCTCTCACAGGTCACACAAGCTTCAAACTTTAAATCATTAATTATAAAGTACACTGCGCTAGATCCATTTGGCTGCTGTCATATTAACAGCATACTGTATGTAAAATGATTTACCTGTTCTTTATTTTATATAATGCACACATATACACACAACAAAACATTTGACGCCGATGCTGATATCTATAATGGTTGACAACCTTTTGTGACAAAAGACAGGCACTGGGAAAGTTGTATTTGTAAAATATTTGATAAACTATAAAAATACAATTTGCAGCAACTGAGCCAACAGAAAAAACAATGACGCTGCTGGGATCACCTGCAACACTGGAGGGGAAATTGAGATGAAACGATGTAGAGAAGTTTGTGAATAGAAAAATTAGCAATACAAGTAAACCAGCTTGATCAATAACAACATTTATATCTGGTCCCAACACGCACCTTTTGTGTCTGAGCTTTGGAGGCCAGAGAGGTCACCAGGTAGATAGCAGCATCTTTGTGCTTCCAATTGACACCAGGGTTCTTGGCATACTCTGCCAGCATGGAGTTCACATAGCCAGAGAAGATGCCCGTCACCGGGCCCTCGAAAAACTTACAAAGGCCTCGCACCAAATCACAGGCTGCTCTACGCCTTGTGTCGATGTCTAATGACAGAAGGCATCATTTAGTACAGACATAAGGAAATCTAACTGCCTAAACTATATAGTTTAGCATCAACACACCTGAGCCTTCAAGGTCTCTGATGATGTACTCCTCTGAGTTATCTTCAAAAGCCTCTTCATCTGCACCTGTTCACATTCAAATATCAATTTACAACATGCCAAAATCCTGAAAACAGAAGACCTTTACAAGATTCCCGTTGACACATACTTCTGAACTCCATGTTAGGAACGATGACTTTCTCACAGATACTGGTGAGAACATTCTGGTCTTCAAAGAGATGTTTATAGTGCGGCCTCTCACAAACTGACGCCAAAAACTGGATAGCATTGCTCACAAGCTGCAACAGACATAATATTATCAGGCACCATTAAAAGAAAACTAACAGCACTTATAAACACTAAAAAATAATCTAGTGGCAGGCATTATTTTAAAGTCTTTAAACTTTTAAATTCGCAACATGGATGGTATTTTACAGGCATACTGATTATACACTTACCAAGTCATATTTGACCTCCTGGCCTGTTGTGACAAGCAGGTTCCAGATAGCTGTGACGAAGCGAGGCAAGTAAGGTTGGAACTCTTCGTCGTATTTTTGAGCGTAAAGTGCTGCGTTATCACATATTTGAGATTTCAACAATTCCAACAGACCAGCCTCCTCCTCATCCTACAGCAAAATACACATGTTAGCTTGTTAATCTTGATTATTTAAGGTTAAAGAAATCAGATTTTGGAGCACTCCTCTCGACTGTCGGCATATTTTGCCATGAACAAAAACTCACATCTGTTTGCAACAACTGGTTATCCAAGGTCAATAAGTTATGAAAATTTGTCATCCAAGTCTCCATGTTATCCTCGAAAAACTCTGGAAGATCCTTAAGAGATTGAAAAATCGAGAAGTTACTTGCAAAAACATACAGAGGTGAAAAAGGTGTCATGACAGGAATGAATGGAGACTTACCTGGAAGTTAAGGCTGTAGAAAAGTTTTGAAATAAGCGTTAGAGAAGAGAAGAGAACTTTCAGGGCATTGACATCTGTTGCATGAGTTTGACACAAATCAATTGTAGCCTAAAAGAAAAACAAAACAAATGACATTTGAATTTCCATACAACATTATAAAAATTATATAATGTATAGAAATTACTAGTAAATCACAAGATTACAACCACTCATTGACTCACCTTGAAAAGCTCAGTGAGAGGCTGAGCAAAAGTGTCCAGTACTAGCTTGATCTCAGACCACAGCTCATTGGACTTAAACTCATGGCGGTATCTGAAAGACAACAGACATAAAATATTACAAAATATTAAGACATCAAACTTACGTAAAGGTCAGGAACAAAAGGGTCTAAAAACTTGCATAATTAACTGGAGATTAAAACAAACACATTATGTAAAAGGACTACAATATTGCATTCGTATTATCTGAATCCATCTCAAATACCTTTTAAAAAGGGAATGAGCTGTGCGAAGAATTCCGTTGATGATGTGGAAGTCTCCGCTCTGAAAACGGTTCACCATCTCAGTCAGGAGATCCGGCCATTTCTGAGGAAAGTCCTCTCGTCCGATGATGCTGATCGCATCGCTCAGCTGCAGAAGAGAAGACAAATAATAGCTACAGCAATTAGCAATACATGAGCAGATCACTGGCGCAGAGTTCCCCAGCCCAATTCCTAGAGGCAATGGTACTTTTTCGGTAATGAGTAAAAAAACTAATTATTGTTTCCCGTAACAACACTGCTACCGTTACTGAGAATAACTTTTCCCTTGCTGAGGTGAAAGGTAAGAACGTTTATGTAACGTGCAACTTATGCCCAGGAAGTCTCTCCACATTGGTGAACACAATTGACAATGTGAGCTCCGCTACCAAGGAGACAGAGCCACGACATTAAAGTGTCATGAAACCCCAAAACACTTTAAACAAAAAAAAAAATGTAAACAGATATGTATAGGCTGCACATCATTGAAAACACTAAGGGTACTCATTAACGTTATTCATGCGTGACATTTTTTTTGTGTGCATTTTTCAGAGCGATTTCTGTCTTCCGGTTTGAAAAGCTGAGTTGGAGCAACGTCACAAATGCTGACGTCAGCGTGTGCTTTCGGCCCAAGTATGGGCTGCTGGGGACATGCTGACATCGACCGTTCCGAGCAATTATCATTATATATTAATGACATAAAGCTCATTCAGTCCAATCCCTGCGCTGTAGTATGCATACAAGATAATTCAGTTAATATGCATGAGACAGTCACTTCTGACAGGCTCGTCTTCCATCATTATTGTATGTTTGGGAAGTTTTGAAAGCAGCGTACGGAAAAGTCAAGGAGGAAAGTGAGGCGTTATGCTGATATGAATTAACGTAAGGGCGCCGAGCGAGCTGTAAGCGGGCGCTGTCTGTGGAGGCCTTTGCTACAATTCTCAGTAAAGTCAAATTAACTTGAGGAATCGCACACCGAACCTGCAAGCGTTCTAATTTATCTAATCTAATTTATGCCAGGAGTGCAAAATAACCGACCTGTAGGCTAATGAACAATATTTTTGATGAAAATATCAACAAGAATCAAAAGATTTTTTTTACCCCGATCTAGAATTATGCTGCCTTCACGTGCCATTGGAAATTTGATAATTCCGACTTATGAAGTCGTGATTACGAAATCATTGCATTCAAGTTTAAAAATGTGAAGGCGTTCATGTGCAATTTTAACCTTGGAAACTTGTTTTTACAATTCCGAGAGCAAGTTGCATCGCATTTGCTAGCATGTTCGTGGGTGGTTCATGTTCTCTTATCACGTCAGCGCGCTGTTTATCTTGCCAAACAGCATGCATATTTGGACAAATATAGTTTAATTATCACATGTTTGAAAAATATTTCGTCATACAGAATAACATTTATTTTTATTTCTCACTGAATTATGCTGATTTGAAGAGCTGAAAAACTTGCGATCTCTGCTGCACGCCACTTAGGCTGCATTTACACTGCAGGTCTTGATGCACAATTCCGATTTGGTGACTACATCCGATTTTTTTGACGACCCGCTTACATCATCTTTTCAAAAGTGACCCGTATCCGATATTTGCATTTACTGCGTTCCTTTGACTTCCATAGTAGAAAAAAAAAAATACAATGGAAGTCAATGGCTCCTGTTAACTGTTTGGTCACTGACATTCTTTAAAATATTTTCCCTTGTGTTCAGGGAACAGGTTTGAAACAACTTGAGGGTAAGTAAAGGATGACAGAATTTTCATTTTAAAGTGAACTATCCCTTTAACTAATATAGTTAATGTTAACTAATGAACCTTATTGTAAAGTGTTACCCAAATATGGTTTATAAAAACCCAGTATTGTGGATTTTACAACTGCAGCACTCACTTCAAATAACAAGAGTAACCACAGAAGTATGTAGGAAAAGCAACTTTATTCTAACCCCTGCTTCTCATGAGTTATCTGAAATGGGTACCTGTTTTTGTATTTGCTCTGGGCTGGTCAGCATCAAATTTACAATGTTGGCTTTGATAGCAGTCCGATCAGGATCAGAGATTTTGTTTGGTTCATCTTCAACCTGAGGAGAACATCTTCATGAATATCCACATCAAACAAGCACCTATCACACAACAAACTGTTTTAAAAGTATTTAACAGGACACGTACTATGCGCCAGTTCCTCTTGATGTAGTTCTTGAAGGTGACGGCCGAACACACACGGATGACATCTTCTTGGGACTTCTCTAGCACAGTAAGCAGTAAAATGGGGTAGTTCTGGTTTCCCTCAACTGATTCCAGAAATTTCTCAGCTAAAGATGGAGAATCCAATGAGAACAAGAAAACATTATTGATTGATGAATACTTTATTAATTCCTTCAAACATCCAGTGGCTCACACAACACCAAACAGTTGAAGAAAATGGAATCACACAAAACACCCAAATAAATGAATAAATAGATAACAACAACCTATCAAAAGAGCTGTACAATAAGGGACATACAGCTCTTTAAATCAGAATAATCTGAATACTATACCTGAAGAACGACATGAAAAACTTTACTTACGACATTTATATTTTTGTTCTATTGCTTTTAATATTAAATTTTTTATTACTTTAATGTTTGAACTTTATATTAGGCTAATATTCATCTGGAATTGAAATTTCTAAAATTCCTTTTTGGTTTATGTTTCCATGAAGCATGTATCAAGAGCACATGAAGCTGCCTAATATAGCTAACATAACATTACTTAGCATAAAGTTACAATGTTATACACTTAGCCATTAGTAGAGATGATAAATACTCAATATGCTAAGCTCAAGTTGATCGCTGTTGTGTTAAATTTCGCAAAATTAACTTTAGATAATAAAATGCATGTGTAAAAGCTAGTACACCGCATCCAGGAACTTTTTTTTAGAGCTAAGTTAGCTTTAGCTGCTACTAATCAATGCTTTCATCATGGAAACTCTTACATGCAAAACACTATATGTTATGAATCTTACCCAAAATTCATCTTCATCACAGTATAACTGATGTTATTGAAAAAACATGATGCTACCCGTTTTCTTTGCCTTATAAATATAACTAGCTCATTACCAAATCAAACAAAAATATATTTTTTGGCCAGTAGAAAAAAATCCTTAGCGTTAAGTCCTGCAAACATAACTCCTCATGGTCAAATCATTCATTATTATTATTATTTTGAAATATTCTGAAATAGTAATGTTACCTGGTCGTCTCACAGCTGGGTCAGGGCTTAGTGTTTTCTGCAGGTACTCAGTCAGGGTTTGGAGATTCGCATCATTGAGCTCCATGATTACTACAAAAATAAAAGCACCATTTATCAGACCTGATGAAAATCTGATTGAAAAAAAATCTGTAATAACTCACAATAAAGTCAAATTATATAAACTATTATTTAGTTAACTGAATCCCTTGCGTACTAAAATACTTTACAGAACAGATCAGCTGATGAAAAAGTAAACGTAAGGTTATGTATATGGACGCATCTGACAAATAGATAACTGGATTTAGGGCTTTAATGATTATTTTGCATTTCCCGTATCTTGATGGTGAAAACTGTTGATGTTTATAATCTTGACAGATGGCAACACACACCCATGGCCTGCTCTGACCGAGCTTACTATCACGGCCTGACAGGTATTTATCTGGAAATAACGAATAAACAGTACATTGTGATCCGTGTGTGAGAGATTGCTGGTTTATGGTGACCACCGTAACAGTTTGGATGTTTCTGAGAGAGTTTAAAGTCACAAACTCAGGCCATGATTCACGTGCTAAAGCTGTTAGCATTTTGAAATGCTAGTCATCCTTATAGTCACATTTAACAGCGTTTCAGCATTTCTGTTTACCAACATTGACGAAGAAGCCGTCAAATGGGGTTAATTTCGTAAAAGTAAGCCGGAAACCTCCGTTATTTACATTATATGTGGTTATTTCATGAGCATTAGATGTGGTTATTTCATCGAGCTCACTTTAACAGCGCGCGCAGCGTGCGTAAACATTCAAACAAGTTAATTCAGCATTTCACTGTTTAATAGCGACTAGTAGTAAATATAGAGTGAGTTTATTAATAATGAGTAGAGAAATGGATATATAGGCTCTTACCGTTAGCTGTAGGTTGAAGTGCTGTGCTAATCACCGGCGAGAAGTTTCAAACGCCTCACACAAGTGCGCGGTCACGATTCGGCGCATGCGCACTAATGAGACACAAAAAGGAGCGCACACGTGGGGGCGCATGAATGTATCATAGGATCATGTACCGCCCCCTCGTGTATGTTGCCGGGATTTCTGTCTATGGAATTTGCATCATAAAATAAGGTTTGTTTGTAGCGTATTTTGGGTACACAGCAGGCCTAAGTCTCAGGAGTCTAAGGCAGTTTTTTTGCACTGTTATATATTTTCACGACAGTTTAGTATAATTATCCCAATTCTCGTAGACTTCGAGATTATATCTCAATGTATAAGAGTTTCAGCAAAAAAAAAGTAAATAGCCTTGTCCAATTACACAAATGCTTGTTTTCTCTAGCGGTGACTTTGCTGTTAGTTAAAATATCCAGTTCAAAACTCTCTTGAAATGAGTATATTCTTGTGAATTCATAACAAACTGACATTCCATCATGATGAAATTTTTGTAATAGCTGTTGTTGCTTAAACTGGTGCCATGGGTGTTTCCTATTTTCCTTTTCCTATCCCACAGCCTAAAATGCAAATAGAATAGTCTTTCTTGTGTGAATGTTATTATAATAGGATGAAAATTCAAAAGGGTAAAGAAATGGATAGACTTTATGTATATGTTGCTGTCGACCGTTCAAAATCTGAATCATTGATCATTCAAGTAGACCAAACCCATGGTTTTAAATTGACTGACTACCACAGTACCAACGATGGCCTGCTTAACTATCATATGCAACCTTCTTGTGTCAATTCAATTCAATGAGCTTTATTGGCATGACAAATTGTACATTGTATTTGCCACATAATTTATATGAGCATGAAAATATAAATAGGAAATGTCTTTATCCCAGGTACAGTGGCATATGTTTTAGCATGTCATATGAATATAATTGCATAGGTTTTATTTTTTTCAAACACAAAATGCTTGATGCTCACGTTTACAAGCCAGCGTCATTAGCCTAGTCTATTGGTTACCTTTTTGCAGACTCTATATGATACTTCAATTCAATGTTTGACTGGTATAATAACTATATCCTCAATATTATAATATCAATCTACCATAGATGAATCTGCAAATTTAAAAAAAATCGATTTGCATTATAGCTTGAGGCAAGACAAATAAACAAATATCACAGACATGTTAGGTATCCTTAAATATGATATGATTTTGTACGTCTTATGTATTTACATGTGTTTACGTGGTGGTGGTGGAAGTGACGTACACGACGTAAAGCTGTCAAATTGTGTAGTTCTTTTTGTTCTCGGGTTACTTTACCCGAAACCTGAAGTTTTAAGGTGCCCTAGAATGAAAAATTGAATTAAACTTGCCAGAGTGAAATAATAAGAGTTCAGTTCATGGACATCACATACTGTGAGTCTCAAACACCATTGCCTCCTCCTTGTAAATAAGTAATTCTCAACATAAGGCCAACCGTGACGCAATCGCTGGGGATAATTTATATGTACAACATTTGCATCTGTCCAAACATGTCAGGCACTGATGGAGGCGAATCATCTGGACGACTGCAGATAAACAAACGACACTTGACTTGAGGATAGCAAAAATGGCAGCTCATGGACACACTTGACATGTTCCAGGCTGTGCAGGAGACGTGAGGACTTTTTACCCATCCCACAGATAAAAAATGTCAACAGTGATGGTTGATGTTTATTATAATCCGATACCACAACAATTTAATTCAAGATCGTTCGTTTTTTCGGCCCATTTCAAGCAAGCTTCGCTCAGCGTCTTAAACTGAAGAAAGTGGCAATTACAACTGTATTCCTGCAAGCATAGTAGCGTTTTTATATTTAATGTTTAAACAATTTCTGAGAGTTAGATTAAACTTAAAGAGACAGCATTGTCTAGATATATCGCAAGATGCTAGTACAGTAACAACAGGAAACACCAAGTACCGTACAAAACTAAATAGTGTGTCTAATGACAAAGGGTAATATTATTTTGTATTACAAAATACAACCGTAGATACGTTGCTTACAGATCGTTCACTCGATCCTTCTAGCAAACGTCACCTTTTCCACCATATAAGTTAAAACGACAGTCATTTGGCTATTAATTTTGTAAAAAAATCAAAAATAATTACACACACATATATATATATATATATAAATTTTTTTTTTTTTGAGAACTTATGTAATTAAGTATGATGTTTTTGCATGCTTGTATTTCAGAGTACATCACAGTCACTGCGTAGCCTACATTGTGACTAACGTTATATAAACATGCAATATCGTTGATGAAAAGACGAGTCATCACTGGTTTGTTTGGGTTGTCTGAGGGAAGGAAGAGCGTTAGTGCTTGCGGTCAGGGGCGTGGGACTGGGGGGATAAAGGGTACTGAGTAACCAGGGCCCAAGGCAGGGAAGTCCGTTTTCTATACATACACATACATGGTACGGGGGCCCAGCAAGATGGTTTGTACCCAGGGCCCAAAATTTGGTGCTACGCCCCTGCTTGCGGTTGTCAGATTTCAGTAATTTACATCCTCCAAGCAGAGCTTTTCTGTGAAAAGAACACGTATACTATAAAAGCGGAAATAGTGCAGGCGCCCGGCAACTGTGTCCCGTCCCTTCATAATAAAAGTCCCGGTGCTTGTGAGCCGTGTGTTTGTTTAACAATCGCTCCAGCGGCCGTGCTCAGCTCCACAACACTCGGTCCTGCTCTGCTTTACACTACAGTAACATTAATAATCGCATCCATGAACATGATTTCTGCCCGAGTCCTATTTTCCACCGGCTGTGAGGTGCAGACTACATGTCCCAAGATGCTGTGCTCAAACTTGGCGTCATCAAACTACGCCTTTGTTTTGAATAGGCGCCCTCTAGTGGACGGAAATTTGCATAGTGCACCTTAATGGTCCTTTGTTAAACTTGTCAGAAGTTCTTGTTTCTAATCTGCCCTCGTTTTTTTCTCTCTCATCAAAACCGAATATCATCAGTGGTTGTACATCAAGAGCAAGGACAGTTTTTGATTTCACCAGAACAAATAGAAAATCTCTCCAACGGCGTTAAGCCTTAGATTAAAGCGCTCGTCTGAAGACTGCACAGTATGCACGAGCCTCAAGAGAAATCTACACCACTGATAACAGCGTCAACGAGCGCCAGATCGCCGCTTATTTAACAATCGAATGAAATGATGCTCTTCTAGTTAACAAGAGATGTTTTGTTTGTATTAGTTAGGTTCATCCGTGCAGCAAGATGTTTCAAAAAGTGGTGGGGACATGTCCCACCCGCAAATTACGCCTTTGTGTGTGTGCGTGGCATGCGCGTGTGTTTTGTGTGTGTGAGAGAGAGTAAATACATCATTGTTTGGTCGACTCTTTTCTTTTTTTGTGGCAGAATTGATGTATTTTGCTGCTAGTGAAATGCGGTCTCTCTTTTGCCAAGTAAACATTGAGCTTGTGTGTCACTCTTCAACATGTTTGAACATTCAACAAATTGGGACAAATATTTTCAAATTCGGGAATTTGAGTGTTTTGGAATGTCATTGTAATTAGAGCAGGTGGTTATGAAGAGCAGCTCTGTTTCAATCTCTCTTTGGCTACAGTAGCTACAGGCATAACCTGCTCTCTCTGGACAGACGGTTCTGTCTGTATCTGCCCTTCTCTATAGCCAGGCTGTGGGCACTCGTCATTTTTTCCTCAGTGTCCTGAGGGTGATTATTGTTAGTCGTGTTAGTTTGTTATTGCAGCTTAAGGACCATCTGAATCAGGGGACTCTTCTTAGTGTTCATTTCATGGTTTTTAAAGGGCTTTAAAATGGTAAGAGTTGGGGTCACTCAGTTTTAGATGTTTGCAAAATGTGACGGCTTGTTTCTCAATGTGGATTAGTAGAGGGTATTGACCTAATTCTGCCCTGCTTGCTTTGTTCGGCATGTTTTGCTGTACTCTCAGGATACTCTTACAGAACTCAGCATGCAGGGTTTCAATCGGATTTTTGTCCCATTTGTCAAATTCGTGATTTAGGACCCCACACTTCACTGACATATAGTGCAATAGGGTCTATGACTGATTGGAATATTTTAAAGGCAGATTTTGATTGGTATTTAAAATTGGATTGTTTTTTTTAATGGCTTAGAAAGCCCTTCTTGCTTTCAGTTCCTTCACGGCCAAGTTGAAGTTTCCGTTTGCATTGAATTTCAATTTGAGGAATGTGTAGTTGGTGGCATCTGACATGATCAATTTTGAGCATACCAAGGGTGAAATTGTGTCTCTTTCCCTGACATCTGGGTCTTTTCTGAAATGTTAGTACTTTAGTTTCGTTATGTTTGATAGTCAGGGCCCAGGTCTGATGCAGGACATCCAGGTTCTGCTGTAGACCCTCTTCTGTTGGAGACAGCAGCACCAGATCATCTGCACAGGAGGATATTTATAGAGGAGTCATGTAGTGTGAGGCCAGGAGCTGCTGATTGGTCTAGGAGTTTCGCCAATTTATTGATGTAAATATTGAAGAGGGCAGCCCTTTCTTACACCCTGCCCTTGAGTGAAGAATTTCCTATTTTAATTGAGTGATGTACATGATTCATATATTTCTGATCCTACATAATTTTGGGATATCCTTGGTATATTATTATAACACAGAAGGAAGGACAGTCAGACTGCATCGTCACACTGTGTATTGCTTCATTTTGTAATTAACTTTGCTTTGTCTCTTGTACTGTTCCAGCAAAAAATCAACACGTAATTGCTTCTGGTTTTTTTGTGAATATTGTTTTAATGCCCAGACATCAGCATTTGTATAAGTTGTGAAAATCTAAATCAGGCATTGTAATAATCACAGCGATTACCATTTAGACTACTGATAGAGAAGAAAAAACGTACACAAACCTGCCAGAATGAATCCAAAAACTAAAATACGAACACTGGGAGGCAGTATTATACTTGTGGATGCCTCCCATTCAAACCCTGTTTTAATCACAGTAAATGTACATTTCAAACATGACAAATAATATTCTTGTAGCACAAGTAATTTTGATTTAAATAAAATGTTGTAAACTTAGTGTTTCTGTACAGTACCAGTCTTGGAATTTTTTGAAGGACTTGGCTCGGTCTTGACCCCATTTGTAGGCAAGCCTAATCGAACTTGTCTCAGAGTTAAGGTGCACTATGTAAAAAAAATTCAGTGAAATATCCAAAAATAAGCAGGCCAGTGTTATATATTTTGTTCAATTGAGAACTTATATCCCAAATGTTTCCAAGCATTTGTAAATCATGAGAAAATTGCTATTTTAACCAATGAACCGGGACGTCTGAGGGAGTCGCCTGTCAATTTGCGTCATATTTGCGCTATCCTCGGTTTCCGCTTTTATTTTGCGGTAACGCTTTACTGTTACTGCAGTGTCACAGCAGCTGCCGAGCAGCCGCAGAGTAATGCCATAACATTTTCAACACGCTTAAATGTATCTGATATGATAAACAGAGCCGCGTTACCTCATACTCATGACTGGAAAAGAAGAAATGGCGCCAGCGACTGTGGCATAATAAAAGTCCCGCTGCTCGCGAGGCATTTGTTGCATTCATCTTTAATAACATCTTATTACCGCTCCAGCAGCCTTGCTCAGCTCCCTCAACACTCGGCCCTGCTCTGCTTCATACTATAGTAATGTTAATAATCACATCCATGAACATGAGCCCTATCCCGATTATTTTCCACTGGCTGTGAGGTGAAGACCACATTTGCCAAGATTCCAAGCTTAAAGGAAGTGTATGTAAGATTGTTCTGCAGGTGTATCCCCTCTCCACCTCCTCCCTGACTCGAGGTTGCCAGATTGGCTGCAGGATCAGCAGGAACGTTTTTAGCTGCAGCTGTGGTAACTAGAGCAGATCTGGCAACCCGGATGCAGAAACACTTCTGACTTTGTGATTGGTCGATAGGTGGAGGGCGGAGCTTCAGGCCAAAACACAACATGTCAACATCAACATCACAAACACAACTTTTAAATGACAATATCCTGGCCGGACTACTGTTATCAGTGATATAAGTATTTGAAATTAACATGATTTCTTAATGTCTAGTGACATATCAGGGCCATTTTATGATTCATTGAAATAAATTTCTTACTTACAGTTCCTTTAAACTTGCTGTCATCATGCTACACCTTTGTTTTTAATAGGCGCCCTCTAGCGGACAGAAAAGTTACATTGTGCACCTTTACGAGGACTCGCCATTTTATTTCAAGAGGGGTCAAGACCACAACTGTGGGGATATCACTAAATTGCTGGTTATTGTCTGATTTATTTGTTAACATTATCAGTGATTGGATGTAAAAACGTCCTGTTTCAAAGGCAATCAATAACTCGTTTCTAATTTGATTTATTTTGTGCAGAGTCAGAGGGATTGTCAAAAATGTCACCAAAATTAATACAAATGCCACAAAATTCAATTGGATTTTTCCAGAAATAAAATACATAAATCTCTTGTCTCAGGGGGACACGAGGGAGGGAAGCACAATCATTCAAATATACTCCCGGGTTTCTACTTATACAAAGTCATATGCTAATCGCTGAAGTAACTCTTTAAGCTTAAATGACGAATGGGACACCCTTCGGTCTTGTGGACATGCGCATGCAGCGGCCACTGTACGTCCACAAGACCGAAAGTGTATGATATGTGCCATTTGGGACAGGGCCAAGGAGTGGTCTGCCCTCACGGGACTTTGATGTCAGACACCAGTCAGTCAATTTAAACACACCTAATAGCATTAGGCCAATTTCAGGTTTGAAAACACGAGGCACTGCACTGCCTTTTTGTGGATGACGGTTTTTAATTTAGGAAAGGTGAGGTGCGTTTTTTATATTTTTCTAGGTTCTTTTATTAGTTTAATCAAGGTAGCCATTCAGACGGCTAAAATGCACGGCGCCCGGGGTGCATGAACAGCGTGCAAAACGCTCACTGCCAATAAAAAGCAATTTTGAAAAAGTGCCTCTCACTGCAAAAAACTCATTCTGTCTGATCAGTGCTCGCGCCCCTTAACGGTTCTTAATTCACTGTAAAACATGGCTTCACTGGAATTATTTTAACAAATTATATAATTTGGACTCCGTGGACTATGATGTTAGCAGATGACATTGTGATCTGTAGTGAGAGGAGGGAGCAGGTGGAGGAAAGTCTAGAGAGGTGGAGGTTTGCTCTTGAGAGAAGAGGAATGAAGGTTAGTCGCAGCAAGACAGAATACATGTGTGTGAGTGAGAGGGAACCAAGTGGAACAGTGAAGTTACAGGGAGAAGAGGTAAAGAAGGTGCAGGATTTTAAGTATTTAGGGTCAACAGTCCAGAGCAATGGGGAGTGTAGAAAAAGAGGTGAAGAAGCGTGTGCAGGCAGGTTGGAATGGGTGGAGAAAAGTGTCAGGTCTGTTGTGTGATACAAGTGTACCCAGCAAAAATGAAAGGAAAGGTATACAGGACAAGTTGTGAGACCAGCGACAGTTGCACTGAGGAAAAGACAGGAGGAAGAGCTAAAGGTAGCAGAGCTGAAGATGTTGAGGTTCTCTTTAGGAGTGACGAGGATGGATAGGATCAGGAATGAGTACATCCAAGGGTCAGCCCATGTGAGATGTTTTGGAGACAAAGTTAGAGGCCAGGTTGAGATGGTTTGGACATGTTCAGAGGAGGGAGAGTGAATACATCGGTAAAAGGATGCTGAGGTTAGAGCTGCCAGACAGGAGGTCAAGAGGAAGACCAAAGAGGAGGTTTATGGATGTAGTGAAGGAGGACATGAAGGTAGTCGGTCTGAGAGAAGAGGATACAGAGGATAGAAATAGATGGAGGCAGATGATTCACTGTGGCGACCCCTGAAGGGAACAGCCGAAAGAAGAAGAAGATATAATTAAGCTAGCCTGACAAGCCAGACCCACATCAAGATGTTTGGTCTGGAAACTCACCATAGACAGGGCTCAATCCGAGGGGCGGGATAAACGGTTGTCTTTCAAACTCCCTCTGCACGCGATAGGATAGCGGTACACCAACCGGAGCAACGACGGTGAAGGGGAGCTCGCTGACTGATTAAACATTCGCCGTATCCGGTCGGCTAAACTCCGAACACATCTTCCCTTTTTAAGAATGACTTCAGTGCCGCTCTTTGTTCTTTTCTCAGAGGAAAGCTTAACTCCAAGTCTTCCGGAGGCGCGGCCAGAGCTGATTCGAAAGACCGCCGCTAAGACTGTGTTACTAGAAGCACGCAAACGCAACTCGGCCGTCGTCATTATGGCCCCGCCCGCCGACTCTATAGCCTACCTACACGATGTGATTGGGCCGTCCAGATTCTGAGGAATACAGCTCAGATAAGAATTGAGAGTTGCTTGACCACACTTGCGGGCAAATTAAATTTGCTGCCGCTAGGGTGCGTCTAGATTTCTAGGCTATAATTAAGCAATATCACAAGAGTTTTCACAAATATGAGCATGATTGCAAACATTGATGTCCAATACATAAAAATGTATTTTTTGAAACATGCATCTCAGCATTATTTATTTATTGCCTTTACTGGCCCAGTAAAGTTCCTTGAAATGCTCAACATTACTCAATGTGTTGACGGAAGAGAGGGCGGGATATATCAAACAACTCCTCCCTTTTAAAAAAACGTAGCATTTAGTTTATATCACTGCTGGCCAGAGCCATTAAACTCGTCAGAAAGCTGTGGTTTCCTCCTAATCTCTAACCGTTTCTCCTCCATATCGCTTTAAAAGAGCATTCTGTGCAGAATTCAAATAGGTCTGAGATGTTGGTCTGCACTGGATCATATTCGCTGTGTGCTATCGTGTCTGGACCGGAGCAGACTGTGCACGCTGCGGCGGTTCGCGGCACACTAATGTGAAACCAGACTTCATTCACCCAAATGGTAAGCGTATATTAAGCTTATCTTCACCATGCAGAAAATAGTAAATGTGTGAACAAGTGATCAATTTCAGCTGCAGATTCAGCGTCTATTTATAATGTAGGGGGGCGGGGCTTCAGATTCTGGAGGGCATCAGAGTGATGTCATCAAAATCATTGATCCATATTGGTGGATGTGAGAGACTGTAAGTTTTGAATGCTTATATCTTCTAAATGGGAATGTTGTCATTGTTTTGGAGCACACTAGCTTATAGATAACAGCAAGGCTAACATTCATAATAAAAGCCAAAAAACTTCCATCTCGAGTTCATGGAGACTTTACCAATTCAAATGCGGCTTCTGTGCCACCTCCGCAATGCTAAGATGAATTTTGATGTCAGAGAATTCCCTTGATTGGCATCAGCTCTATTTATTATTCTAACTGTATTTATTGATTTCCCGGCAGTAAATGTGGACCTTTCAGATGAATTTGAGGAGTGATGGTCTTAACTCGGTCTTGCCTTGCCTTGGTTTTAGTCTCTCGACTGCAACACTATTCCAAAGCAGCAATCAAATACAAATAACAAGCACCATAGACTCACTCCACACAATGTACAACATGAAGATTTACTTAAAGTACATCAAAACTCATATTTTATTTTATGTATAGCAATACAATTTACATATTAAATAACACTATAATAGAATGCTTTGATATAACTTTCAACAAAAAGAAGAAAAAAAGAGACAAAAAAAAAAAAAAACCCAAGAAAAATTCCTTTGTGTGTTATTCCAGATTACAAAAAGAGAATATGATGGAGACACCCACCTGCTTTGTATGGGAGAATTATTCTTTGCCTTACAAGAGCTGTTCTATTGCACTTCTGGGCAATGAAACATTAGATTTAGATTCAAAGAGGGTGAAACAAAGAAATACCGCAATCACTGCCTTTTATAGTTTATGATTGTTGTGTGTGTGTGTGTGTTTGGAATGAGATGTCAGCCACCTTCTGAAGGATCTGGGGACATTTTGTGTTAACCATCAATATGAGAACCAAACACAAAACTAAAAACAAACAAAATTGATTTATATGAAAATATAAAGCTTGCGACTATAGGATACAAAGCTTTCAGAGAGCGATGGGTTAATGAAGCACTATAAGATATGTACATAATAATGCAAATGTTTGCAAATGCAACCCACAAATAATGCTAGGGAAAAGGAAAATAGGACACCACAGAACATACATGTAAGAAAAGATTTAGAAATGCAACGTGTCACCTTCAATGACCTTACATGATGTACGGGCAAAGTCAGAATATTACCCCAAATGTTGGAGAGATGAGTGACTTCATTTTTCAAGCCTCATTCTTAGGAGAAACAAGACATTAACTGAAAAAAATACACCTTCAGTGTTGGTGTTCTCCATCTTTAAGGGACAGTTCACCTAAAAGTGAAAATTAGCCCATGATTTACTCACATCCTAGGTGTATGTGACACTCTTCTTTTCTCTTATAAGGCTCTTCCAAGCTTTATAATGGCAGTGAATGGTCATGAAAGTGCATTTATTGATCATAAAAAAACATCCATACGGCTCCGGGGGGTTAGTAAAGTCATCCATTTTAAAAATATCCATATTTAAAACTTTACAAACCAAAATAGCTTCCGGAGGACGGCCTATACAAGACGACTTATGACAAAAGAGTAACCCCTGACTTTGACGCCTCTAAACATATACGGCTGGGCAACAAACTCAAGCTTCTCTTCTCTTATCGTCGACATTTCTCTTTAAAAATTCTCATTTTAGACTCGTTTTGTTTTTTTCTATCTTTCGCGTTTCCACGTTCATCAATACGTCGTGCGTCAGGGTTACTCTTTCGCCTTAAATCAATGCGTACGGCCAGCTGTCAGAAGCTAGTTTTATATCGTTTTAAATATGGATATTTTTCTCACACAAGCGCATGGCTTCCATTCCCAAGGTCTTTATTAACCCCGTGGAGCACTTTTATGACGGATAGATGCACTTTTATGGACTTCAAAACAGAAACAGCCATTCACTGCCATTATAAAGCTTGGAAAAGTCAGGGGATTTTTTCGTTGTGTTCGTCTGAAAGAAGAAAGTCATATACAGCTGGGAAGACTTGAGGGTAAATCATAGGGTCCTTTTTATGCTTGGTTGAACTATCCCTTTAACAGCATAACGTTTTCAATCTTTCCAAAGCATTTCAAAAGACAAAAGAAAATTCAACAGCTTTCTTCTTCAAAAGAAATCAGTAATAGTATACATTCTCATTCACTTGAATTACAAACATAAAAACGAACAAAAATAAAGGTGACCTGGGAAACAAACATTTGTAGTGGAGCAACTTTGACAAAGACAAACAGGCAAAACATTATTTTACATGTGGAATCAAGACGCTACCAAAAACATTCTTTTTCAAACTACCCAATAATAAAATAATGACTTTCTCACATGTTTCGTGAATGAAGTGAATGACAGTTTAGTCTTTGGTAAAAATTAATGAATCACGGGTCCCCTGTTTTTTTTTTAAAGACTGATTCTAATGTAATGTTAGCAAGGCCTTTGTGCTGTATGGCATGAGAGAACCGCTTATGATATTACAGTAACTGTTTTTCCTAGCGTATCTGAGGATCTTCGATGGAAGAAGTCTGTTTAGTGAAGAAATGCTTTGACAGAGTCTACAGGTTTCTAGTAAAACCAGTCAATACCAAACACAACACACACACCTATATCACACACACGCACATACACACACCTGCCGAGGTGAAATGAGACTGTACAGAAGGCATCGAGAGACTTGTATACATTATTCTCAAAGTGATGGGACGGCTTGTGACGGAGAACTCTAAAAAGAAAAACGAAGGACAAAGTAGAGCAGTATAAAATTACAAAATGAAGTGGGCAAATGACACAACGAACTCCATAGGTGACGCGTCACATGATGTCATTACCTGTCCGGTTGCAACTCGAGTGACACAGGTAGCAGCTTGCAGCATAAAGCAATGGCGAAATCAAACCAGCAGGGGGTGCTAGAGAAGTCGTGAGCTCTGCGGATCCTTCAACCGAGCGCACTGACTGACAGTTAACATTTACAAAAGCACAAGTTATCATGATATACGATATATTCATATATATTAAAAGCAGAATATGAATCATACAAAAGTTCACAGTAGCTGTTTTAATACCACCTTTTCGAAAGTAAATATGGGTTTAACTAGAAGCAGAATGAATAAATGTACTATTCGGGCAAATAAACAAACTAAAAAGAACAGTCCACATTGCTCATATGGTCCTTCATCTGTGAATTTGAAGTTGGCAAGTTGGACGTGGGATAAATCTCTTTTTCCAGCTTCTGAGGTGTGCGTGGAAAAATGCTTTTCGTTTGTGGCGGTCATTGCGAAAGCTTCGGAGAGCAGCTTTACTATGGAATGTCAAAACGAGGGCGCGTCAGAGAGAGCGAGAGAGATGTGGAGTAGGCAGTAACACTGATATTTCATAGTGCAAACTAGACAGAACTGTGTTTCATTTCGTTTCGTTTGTCGTGAACTCAAAAACGTCGGTGCAAATGTTCAGTAGGATAACATTAAGACATAAAATGGCGAAAAAATAAATATCAAAAACTTTTTATCAGTGTAAAAAAGTAATCAGGTTATTCTTTTAACCAAGAGTTCTGGCAAAAAAGGCCTCAGAAAAAGTCTGTCTTAGTCCTTGAAGTTTTACAAAGTTAGATTAAGTGCCTCTTCGCGTCTCCGCGCTCGGGGGCTTTAGACGAGGGACTCCATGCTTTCGGCCGGGTCCGATTCGTCAGACATGGCCATACTGCCATTTCTGTCCAGGGACATGGGGCTGGATCCGTTCTCTTTCGTGCTTATCAGGCTGAGCATAGCTTTGTAAAGGTACTGGTACTGTTCCTGAAAAACAGAGGGAGACATAAAACAGTACTGTAGAATGAGGCACAGAGGACAGGTTTGAAGAAAAATAACATGCAAGTGATGCCTGACAGTGCAAAGAATGTGTTGCCATAACGCTATGATTTTAGTAGGATGTTCTCAATGGAATTGAGCCAAGCTCAAATTGTTCCTCGTTTCCTCGCTCATCCAGCCCGTGAACTGAATACAGATCGAATTCAGCCCACGAGGAGTCATGAGAGAGGACGCACAGGTGATCCGTCCCTCGCATCCTAAGAGTGTGAGGCTATGACAGAGGAAAGGAAACGTGGATCCACAAATAAGAAATGAGAAGCACCTCTGATCTCTAGATGTGGCCTCGTGCTTTCCTTCAAACTCCAGTCCAGTAGGTGGCAGAAACGCAACTCTTATGTTTGCATGGAAATGTGCACTTGCGGCATTACGTCGTGAAAGTGCAGACTCAGAGGAAGACCGTGAGGGTTTAGGGTGCCGTTTGGGACAGGGCCTTACTGGACTGGAGTGTGAAGTGCTGAGTGGCACATGACGGATGACAGTTTTACTGTTAAAATGGATTAAGTATTAAGATCTTACACATAAGATGCAGAAGAAAAAAAGATATTGTAACCAAGAATACATTTTTTTATTTGTTTATTCCCTCATTTTAGTTCCGTCCTGACAATGTTGTTCTAAGTCATTCTAAAGGCGGTGGTAAAGAAATTAAAGGATTCAAATGGATTAAAGGGAATTAAAAAGAGCGGTAAAATAAGTTCTAAGTCTAATTATAGCACATATAGTTATAAATTAATCCATTTCAAAATATATTAATATAATATACATGCAATGTTTTTATTGCTCATTGTAAAAAAAAGTTTGTTTCATTACTTTAATTTATGAATGACATCCTTAAAATGATTGCATATTTTAAATTCAAAATTACATTTAACAAATGTTGAGTGGTTTGCATCACAGTATGTTACTGTGGGTCATTAAACATATCCATCGTAAAACAGTTGTTAAATATTAGCTACTTACAGGCCTTTCGTACCACTCTTTCACTGTAAAAACCTCAAAGCATTCACACTCTTCACACTCATCTTCACTGAACAATTTGTGACAATTTGGCCATTTCCAATTATAAATGCCAATGGTGGTTATGGCCCTGCGTTGTACTAATTTGTTGGAATTTGGGAACAAATTATTACATTGTGTGGACAAAATGAGTGGAAACATTTTATTAATTTGTTTCCCTGTTTAAGTTAAATTGTGGCCAAGTTGTATGAATTTGTTCCAATTTGGGAATTACGCAAGCAGCAACCTCCCCCAGTTTCTCTTGAAGCCAATACAGAAGTGACTTAAAGTGCAATTCATCAACTGGCCACTAGCAGAATCTCGTTTAAATGGCCAACTTTACAGCAAAAAAAACATGTTTACAGCCTGGTACAAATTTTGTTTTTGGTCTATACAGCTGATTTTGCCCTTTATGGCAACGGTGAGGGGGTGATTTTTAAAATAACATTATATAAAGCCTTAAATGTCTGCATAATTAAGGGCGTGGTCACTTTGAGTGACAGGTGGATAGCCATTTGTCTGCTGTCTGTTAGTCATCACATCACCTCAGCTCCAGTTATCCCGGGCGACGCGCGATGACGCGTTGCCAAGATGCAAACGGCCAACTTTGAGGCTTCAAAAACTCTCTTCAGAAACCTACGGGTGATGTCAAGGATACGACATCCATTTTTTTTTTTTTTTTTTTACAGTCTACGGAATTAAGTCATGGGAACAAATTTGTTCTTATTCGGGAAAACTTAATTAGTCATGGATCAAATTATGTTTCTTCCTCTGCATGCTATGTGCATGGCTCTGTAAAATAATTCTTGCTGATCAATTTGGTTTTGGTAAGAATTTTGGTGCCTTTTTAAGCATTAAAGTGAGTGTCAGTTTACTGCTAAATTAAATTCCCCTAGCCAGAGGTTTCTTTTGTATTCTATAGAATAAAGTCGTTTAGGTTTGAGGGTTTTTGTGTGTGAACTAAACCTTTAAATATGACCTGTAAACATACAAACACTTACAATGTCGGTAAAGACCCCTGGTCTCATGAGGTTGATCATCTTGGCCACCTGATAGACCCCCACAGCTCCTTCACTCTCCAGCTGCTGCGACAGTGTGGTGAGAGCACATAACATCCCAGCAGACACGGCACCAAACCTATCCACACACAAACACAGCTGTATATCATATATCTAGTGAATGTACAAACATAAATGTTGTTCAACCTTTTGGTGCGTACTCACACTAGACGTGATTCTTAATTTTGACTCTAAGACCTGTAAGTTCTCATGAAACTAAAGCGTAGTGCAGAATTTATTTAGTTAAATAAAAAAAATTAAAAAGCCACTAAATAAATTATTTAAATAAATAATTAAAACAAATAAAAATAAGGCAGTGTGACAGTGTGAAATAACGAAACTTTATTTTTATCTTCAAAAAATGAAACTTGTATGAACAGCCCATAAATACACTGCAAAAAAGTTGCCTTGACTTAAGTTGAAATGGCTTAAACATCCAAATTAATTGTACTTAAAAGTAAGTACAATTAACTTGGATGTTTAAGTCATTTCAACTTCAAATTACATTAAACTGATTTAACTCTCATCCTTCTGTTGGGTCATTGTGACCCAATGTTTTTTTTTTTTTTTTTTTTTTTTAAATAGACAGTTCATCGGAGTGGTCCAATACCCTAGGAGTATTGTGTCACTTTCACACACACAAAAAAACAACAACAATTAATTGTTTGAGGAGTTTTGTGATCAAAATTAAAAAAGGAACAAATTCTTCCTTAACGGGGAATGTGAAGAAAGTGACTAGTTATTTATTATTTATTCATAAAATCTTGTAATTTAAAGGTAAACCCCCCCCAAATAAGCATTAAAATATTATTATAAAATTAAATTAAATAAGCTTTCTAGACAAATAAAAGAATAAGTATAATTTAAGGCATCGGGTCATTTTGACCCGTGAGGGAAGGATTTGTTACAAAGTGCGACGGAAGGATGAGGGTTATAAAAAAAAAAATCATTGAATCTTGTATAACTTATAAAAGTTATAACATTTACACTGTATAACCATAACCATATTTACTTAAAACACAATTTATTACAATGCACCAACTTGCAAAGTTCTAGTTTCATTGTATTTACTCCTTTCTATAGATCATGAAACCATTGTCTTGCTTCTCTCTCTCACAGCAGTGCAAAGTCTCCCACAATAAACACTATATTTAAGTCGATGGGAGTTGAATCCATTACTGTTTCTATTGTTTGACACACTAAGGTGCTGTGATCCAATTAGCTCTAACGAGTATTCCTTAATTTTAGCAGACATCACTTTGTAACAAAATGACTAAGAATGGCCCCTTCATGTTTATTCATTATGTTAATGAGGCCTGCTTGCCTCATCTGATAAACATGGCAGACTAATTGAGCTTTTCAAAATGTGTAATGTTACTATGGTATCACCACAAGAGCTTTCGAAAAGATGGCTGTCTTAATTAGCATCGCGTTCATTAGCGGGGAAGTTATGCTAGTCAGTCAAATGCTCCTCCCGCAGAAGCTGTTGACAGAAGCAAAGATCTGGCTCTCCTGTGGAGCTATTTCTGCACTCACCGTCTCCCTGGTGTTTGACAGAGAGATACTTCTGGCTTGAAGGAATGTGAACTCTTTGTAGTCTTAAATGGAAGACCTTTTATTTCCTCTGAAAATTGAGACTGAATTGAAGTCTCCATCGAATTTTTAGAATGAGCTCTAAAAGATTTGGATTCAAGAGCGAATGTTTGAGAATTTATACAAAAAGTATGTATTATGGTGGTGAGGGTAAGGGCATAAATGAAGTATGAATCAAGTCTCAAATCACAAAACATGAAATCATTTTGTAGTATGTTTAATTTCTGACATGCTACAAAATATGAGCCCTGTCATACATGTGTTGCAATGCGAGTGAGGAGTGATGCAAGTGTTTTTTTGTTTTTTTTTTGTGCTAGTTTCAGCCTGATGCAGTTATCATTTTCTCGTCCAGCGCCACGTTATTTAAATAGTAAATTCCCTCGCGCCCATCTGTTTGCCCATGGGTGTGCTGGTCAGAAACCAGGTGTGTTCAGGCGCATTGTTGGCGAGTTGCTATTTTAAGGAACTGAATGCGACTGCCACTGACTAACAAAACCCTGCTCTAAAGTCAACAGCGCAGTATTTTTGTATTATTATTTAAAGGATGTGTTAGTAATATGTGCCTATAGGTGGGTACTTAACGAGTATACACTCTTCTTATTACACACATAGGGACGTGCAGCAGCACACAAAACTTTTTTAAATATTACAAATAAAAGGATTCCTCTCTGGAGAAGCGTTCAGTCTTTCCACTCGCAAATTCCGCCCTGGTCCGAGCGCAGCTGACTTTTAAAGGGAATGGGAGATGAGACTCTGATTGGTTTATTGCGCGTTACGGCCAAAACACACCCATGACTCATTAAGAGAATAGGTACAACCCTTTTAGAGCCTATGCCTGGCGTGTTTTTTTTAATATTTTTTTTTAGCAAAAGTGGATTTGGACACACCCTAAGCGTACCTGGGCCATGCGCTTCAGACCATGTGCTCAGTGTTAAAACAAGGCCCTATATCCTATAGTTAGTATGGAAATTGTGATTGAACCAAATGTTTCTCTCATTCCAGCCCCTAAAGCCAGAGGCAGTTTTCAGGAGTATACAGGTTTTCTAAGCCAAACTGTAAATTAAAAGAAGCACATTTTGAATAAAAGAGCATTACTTACTCATCATGCACTATAGTGGGTCCATCTCTGGTCATGGCCTCTTCTTTGATGACATTGATGAGCTCAAAGGTGCTGCTAATGGGGGCGTCAGGATTTGGCCATTTTGGGCACTGAAAATGACGAACTTCTAAAACATAATCATCCTAAAGAGAGAAAAGGAGAGAGATAATAATTTGAATGAATCCTAAATAAAATGAAAAATAATTTAATGTACAGTAATTGTGAAATATTGTTACAAATTAAAAACACTGTACAGGCCAAAAGTTTGGACACATTACTATTTGTAATGTTTTTGAAAGAAGTTTCTTCTGCTCATCAAGCCTGCATTTATTTGGTCAAAAATACAGCATTTTTTTTTTTTAAATATTGTGATATATTATTACAATTAGAAATATTTGGTTTTCAATTTATTATACTTTAAATGATCATTTATTTCTGTGATGCAAAGCTGAATTTCTGGATGGTTACTCCAGTCTTCAGTGATCATGATCCTTCAGAAATCATTCTAATATTCGGATTTATAATGAGTGTTGGAAACAGTTCTGCTGCCTAATATATTTGATGAATAAAAGGTTCAAAAGAACTGCATTTATTTAAAATTCAAAAACACATTTTCAAATAATATAAATCTCCTTCACTATCATTTTTTTAATCAATTTAACACATCCTTGCTGAATAAAAAAAAAAAAAAAAAAGACTGACTGACTGACCCCAAATTACTGACTTGTAGTGTATATTATTGTTACAAAAAAATTCTATTTTTAAAACACTTGCTTCTTTTTTTAAATTATAATTTTATTTTTACTTTTTATTCATAAAAGTATTATAAAAAAGTATCACAGGTTATGAAAAAATATTAAGCAGAAGAACTGCTTCCAACTTTGAAAATGAATTCTCATATTAGAATGACTTCTGAAGGATCATGTGACACTGAAGACTGAAAATTCAGTTTCAGGTTCTTTCAGTATTTTTGATCAAATAAATGCAGGCTTGATGAGCAGAAGAAACTTCTTTCAAAAACATTACAAATAGTAATGTGTCAAGTTGTTGTTTTAAATTGTAACAATATTTCACAATTACTGTATGTACTGTATTTTTGATTAAATGCAGCCTTTTGGAGCTTACACCTGATATTCAGATGCATTTTGGTTTGGATCACAAGTGGACGACACTAAATTCAGCAGTACATTTTACGTCTAAAACGTTTTGAGTTTGTCCATTTTTGACCACTTCCAGAGGTAATCGAAAATGCATTTGATGTATTGCTTTCGTGGTGTAAACGCTCAAGTGGTCGAATGTGTTCGAACACCCACGAAAGACTGTTTCCTTTCCACCTACTGACCTCACTCATAAACATTATGGGAGGCGCGCTAGCCAGACGGGATTTAAACTTGGTCAGATGGAGACCTAAGTCTGATTAAAGGAGGAAAAGCGTACCAAGCACAATGTTTTCTCACCATTCCTGATTTCTAACACACACTCACAGCGTTGATCTGCAAAAAAACCCACACATTTACCTGCCCATGGACCCTCCCCTCAAAGAAATCAGGACAGAAGTTAAACGTGTGGACAGGAGATGGATTAAAACACCAGCTGTAAACAGGTATATGTGTTCCTCGTCTACTTGCGATCCAACCGATCAACTTCTTTCACGGCTACTTCTTTCACTACACGGCTCTGTGAAATACTTGATTCTGATTGGTCAATCGTGCATTCCAGAGGTATGTTATTCCCAGATAACAACCGCTCATCCGGGTACTATGAGATCTTGACCGGTACTACTTCTATGCTTAACGCTGGCGCCATCTTGTGGCATAAACAGCCATGGGTTACAATGGAAGACTTCAAGGCAAGTTTCCTTTATAAAGTTTTAAATATGGATATTCTTCTTACACAAACACATCGATTCAAATCAGAAAGGCTCTATTAACCCATCGGAGTCGTGTGGAGCACATTATTTGACGGACAGCTGCATTTTTTATGAACTTCAAAAACAACTACAACTACTGCTTGGGTTAACGTTAGCCTGGACTTTTTAAATATACCTCTGATTGTATTTGTCTGAAAGAAGAATATCATATACACCTATAATGACTTAAGGGTGAGTAAATCATAGGTTTGGTTTCATTTTTGTGTGAACTAACCCTTTCAGCATTCATTTTCAACATTTAGCAGCAATAGATAAAGGCTTAAAGCAGTTTGGAACTGTTTTTCTTCGTGGAAGCTTTGCGTAAGAGCTAATAAAATATTTAATCTGAAGACAATATTTTGTCTAATTTAGTTTATAATTATGCAGACTAATTTATTTGAGACTAGTAGCCGTGTAATAAGCGGGATAATGTACACCCAGCCGGTTGTTATCGCAGAATAAACCCCTTCAGAGTGATGCAAGACCACTCCGCTGTCGGGGATTATTCTGCGATAACAACCGACTGGGTCTACATTATCCCTTACTTAAACAATCTTACAGACACTAAACTGTAAAAGGCAGTGCATAAATGATATTTAGTATTATTAAGATTTAAATGCAATTAATTAATGTTATTATAACATAATATTCAAGTACATACAGTTATTGATATATTCTATAGTTTCAATCTTTTCCTCCAAAGACAGACCTGTGTGGCCTCCAGGATGAAGTCGTGAATGATGATTTGCTCCTCATTGGAGAGGCAGAGTCTGTCTTTACTGATAAGGGTGACTGTAAACGCCTCACAGTTCATGGCTTCCTCTCGACTCGGCCAATACACAAACTCATCCTCCGCCTGCGGGAACAAACGTGAGTGAGCATCAACGCAGAGTAATTAAAGACTTCCAGAAAGACGATGCTCTTACAATCAATTCCCATAATTCACCGCTCACAATAAGGGATCAGCTGACCTTGAGGAGCACAGTCTATACCATTTACATGAGCCTCCCTAATTAGAGGCAGGACATCACTCAAGGCAAGAAGGACTTTTGAATACCCACCAGGCCCTGGTTGTCTGGTAACATGACGATGATTTGAGCGTTGTGGTCCCAGATCATCCTCCAGAAATCTTTAGTGGTGTGAGGCAAGGGATGCTGGGTAATGATGAACTCGTTGCTCCTGTAGTAGCCCTAGTAATAGTACGGAAACGTTAAAAAAGGAGCAATAAATTATTTTGGCTTTCAGTATACAACAGAATCATATATTTAAGACACTCAAAAAAGAAAAAAAAACCCTCTTTAAACCATTTTCTACATACCATCTGAATCAATAGTGTGCTCAAAACCAGTTCACAGTTGCTGTAATACCAACATTACAGCAAAAGTTCACTCTTACAACCGTAAAAAAGAACATTTTTTCTGCTTGTTTGTGCTAGTTTGAAATCCAGTACAGGTTAATGTTTAACTGCAGTGGGGGTGTTGGATGCTCACCATTATATAAGACGCATTGATGTAATCAGTGCCTTTCATTCCAGGCAACGGTGCGAGACCAACACGTGCTCTTTCCGCTGAGAGGAACAAAAACAGCCAATCAGGATGCAGAATAACAGAGCAGGTCAGTGATGTGATCTCATTAGCTCAAACAGTGCTGCAAGCACCATTTTGAAAGATTTGTTGCAATCTGGAGACTAGAATATTTGTAAAGATCATTGCCATAAAGGGCCATGGAATGTGAAAAAAGAGACAACAGTACACAATAAGCAATAAATACAGTGGATGTGCTATTACATTTACATTTAAAGGGATAGTTCATCCAAAAATTTTAATTAGCCCATGATTTACTTACACTCAAGCCATGTGTATATGACATTCTTCTTTCAGACGAATACATTTGGAGTTATATTAAAAAAGTCCTGGCTCTTCTAAGCTTTATAATGGCAGTGAATGGCAGCCCGAAATTTGAAGCCCACAAAAGTGCATCCGTCCATTATAAAAGTGCTCCACGCAGCTCCAGACGCAGTTAATAAAGGCCTTCTGAAGCTAATCGATGGGGTTGTGTAAGAAAAACACAACTGGCACGATGATGATGTGTAAAAAAGAGTAACTGGTGCGGTTATAACATTGGACATTAGCATTTTAAAGTGTGAAAGGCGTTACACTTTCTTCATTAATTAAATACGAAAGGTGCTCTGCCAGAAGCTAGATAATGTGCTAAATATGGATATTTTTTACACAAATCCATTGATTCGCTTCAGAAGGTCTTTATTAACCCCCGGAGTCATGTGGATTACTTTTACAATTTATGGATGCACTTTTTTGAAAATTTTGGGCTGCCATTATAAATGTTTATGAGCAAGTACATTTGTAATATAACCCTGATTGTATTTGTCTGCGGGAAGAATGCAGCTAGGATGGCTTGAGGGTAAGTAAATTATGGGATAGTTTTTATTTTTGGGTGAACTATCCCTTTAAGGGGCACCATACGCTTTAATGCTAATAAGCCTTAATTGTCTTAAATATTTTAGTTTATGTTACTCACATGGGACAACAGAGGAGTTGCGGTTCTTCTCTTTGTTGCAGTCTTTCTGAGCACTGAAGCACTCCACAAACCTCGCATTGCACTGAGTCACCAGCTGTGCATATTGGAAAAATCACATTTTTTCCTTTATTTCAAAGTAGCATGTATACATCACAAGACAAAGCCAACCTTTTGAATTCAACAGGAATGTAATATGGAGTCTTGTGAACCATAAGTAGTGAGAATTTCAAGGCTCAATAAACAAAAGAAAGGAAAAGAAAAGTAAAAATACAAGGAAAATTATACAAAAAAACAAACAAAACAAAAACAACATGATGACCTCTTATTTTTTAACAAAACAAAAGATTTATCACATTAAGTACTGCAACTCCAATCCAAAGGGAGGAAATATGCCCCGCAGTTGTTGTTGTAGCCTACCAAATAAACGTGATTTGGATTTATATTCAGGTATTTGAGCCAAACCAAACGGAACCATAAAAAGAGATTTTCAGGGCTCAATAAAACATTTTATAAACTCATGAAATTCAAGCAGGCCACATATCACACATTTTACCCACACAACCTGTCAGGCTTGGGTTGTAAGTCACAGTGTGCTAACCGGGTATGAAATGATAAAGTATTAAGCGATAAAAGTTCTTCTCTGCATAAATGTGCATTTAAAAATATCTTCTGATATGCTGAGAATGTGTCGCGCATAGCAGTTCTGCAATCAGTTTGGAAAGAAAATGCTTGTTGAAATGAATTTGCATAAGGAGAGATATAGTCCTCACCTTGAACTGCTTCTCTAGTCGTGTTTTGCCCCCTGGGCCCGGCGTCAGGATGTTGTTGACGTAACTGTGCAGCTGACTGGAGGGCACCTCTGTTTCCTTCCCAAGAATGGCTTCCATCAAGGCATCGTGGATGAAGATATACTGCTCCTAAACACACAGAGACAGACAAACAAAGCAACAGAGAGCTAAAGAGACATGCTAGATGACACAAACAA
Source organism: Pseudorasbora parva (assembly GCF_024679245.1). Taxonomy (NCBI): domain Eukaryota; kingdom Metazoa; phylum Chordata; class Actinopteri; order Cypriniformes; family Gobionidae; genus Pseudorasbora; species Pseudorasbora parva. The sequence goes on along the minus strand of NC_090193.1, from coordinate 8,117,065 downwards.
ACAGGACAGATTTGGACTGGTGACCAACCTCCGTTTGGACCAGGTAGTTTCTCTGAGTTCGTATATGTTTGAGGAAACCCAGCACATTGACTGAGCCTTTATCCTTCAGCTGCTGTAGCATGCTGTCAATCACAATGTAAGTTCCTGTCCTGCCCACACCAGCACTGAGGAAAACACATTAATAACATGTAAAACTGTTTTTGTTTGCTCCCTTCAGCCATTAAATTAGCCAGTGGAAGTGTGTGTATTACCTGCAATGTACAAGCATGGGGCCCATCTCTGGAGTCTGTGCAGCAGAGGACTTCCTGACGAAGGTGAGCACAGGTAACGTGTACTCAGGGACACCCATATCTGGCCACTGAGTGTAGTGATACTGCAGGACTGTTCTCTCACTCTGACGACCCTTAGTGTTACCCTTCTGACCCTGCAAACATAAACAGACGAAAGTCTTACAACTGGCTAATATGACGATAACAACCCAATTGCTGGTTTAGTCCATATTTGACCCAACATTAAGTTAAAACAACCCTGCCTTTTTTAGAGTGTATATACGACTCTTTGACATAAAAGGACAAAGAAGAAAAACACAGACGTCTGCAGTTTTTAAAATAAACCAAAATGAGAAACAAACTGAGACACAAAAAGCAAAAAAAAAAAAACCTAAAACAAAACAAATACAAAACAAAAAACAACCCCCCCCCAAAAAACAACACAAATACAAAACATAAAAGAAAACACCCCCCCGAAAAACGAAACAAATACAAAACAAAAAACAAAACAACCCCCCCAAAAAAACAAACAAATACAAAACATAAAACAACCCCCCAGAAAAAAAACATAAATACAAAACAACCCCCCCAAAAAAACACAAATACAAAACAAAAAAACAAAACAACCCCCCCAAAAAACAACACAAATACAAAACATAAAAAACACCCCCCAGAAAAAAAACATAAATACAAAAAAACAACCCCCCCAAAAAACAACACAAATACAAAACATAAAACAAAACACCCCCCGAAAAAAACATTACAAATACAAAACAAAAAAACACCCCCCCCAAAAAAACACAAATACAAAACATAAAACAAAACACCCCCGAAAAAACATTACAAATACAAAAAACAAAACAAACAAAAAAACAACTCCCCCACAAAAACAACACAAATACAAAACATAAAAGAAAACACCCCCCCCCCCCCGAAAAACGAAACAAATACAAAACAAAAAACAAAACAACCCCCCCAAAAAACAAACAAATACAAAACATAAAACAACCCCCCCAAAAAACAAACAAATACAAAACATAAAACAACCCCCCCAGAAAAAAACATAAATACAAAACAACCCCCCCAGAAAAAAACATAAATACAAAACAACCCCCCCAAAAACAACACAAATACAAAACATAAAAAACACCCCCCAGAAAAAAAAACATAAATACAAAAAAACAACCCCCCCAAAAAACAACACAAATACAAAACATAAAACAAAACACCCCCGAAAAAACATTACAAATACAAAACAAAAAAACAACAAAAAAACAACTCCCCCACAAAAACAACACAAATACAAAACAAAAAACAAAACACCCCCAAAAAACAACACAAATACAAAAGATAAAACAACCCCCCCAAAAAAACAACACAAATATAAAACAAAAAACAAAACACCCCCCCCCCCAAATAAAACAAATACAAAAACAACCCCCCCCCCAAATATTTTATGAATAACTTAAGACATTTTTAACACCAATTAAAGAAATTATAAGGAATGAATTGAACGGAACATAGCGTGATTTTATTATTAAAACAAGAACAAATATCTCTCAATGGGTTTATAAAAATCTACTTAATTCAAATGTAAGTAATTTTCATACACAATGGCAGATATCTGTAAGCACAAACTCCAATTTCAACTGTGACCTTCAATTTCAATTTCTCAGGAAACAAGGCTTAATTTCTTTATTTTGCATGTAATTAAATCATGGGCGTCTGAACCATGTGTGTGGCACAAGACCCACCCACTTTTTAACACCAATGATATTGGACTCACTCACTTTAATCGTCTCTAGTTCATCAGCACATGTCTGTTTATCTACCCCTAGCTGATAAACACTTACAGTATTATCAAATCGCTTTTTTTCCTTTTCTAATATTTTCCTGATTTCTATTGAATATAAATGCCTCTTCGATCTGATATGTGTTGGGAAAATGGAGTAGAGTAAGTTCAGCAGAAGGCGGATTTGAACCTCGGAAAAATCTGATACCGCTAGATAACGCACTATTGCTGCTGTAAATAATTCTGTGTTTTCCGTCATTTTGTCTGGCCCAACCAGACATTTAGTAAACAAGGCGATATATTTGTACTTAATGCAAATGGCATCTACTCCAGTACATTTTTTCTGGAAGAGGACCAACCCACATATTTTTTTTTGTTGCTTCCGACACCCATGCATTACATGTATCTTGATCTAAGGATGTTTTGAATTTGTACTGGAAAATAAAAATCCCGAGGAAGAACATCATTGCAGTTAAATGTAAGGCCCTATGAAATGTGTTTTTGTGTGCTTTCTGGACTCTGCTTTAATGGTTAGATTGAATTACACTGTCCCTCCATTGACAGTCTAAGCAACTTCCACTCTGATGCTTCAAAAAGGATATCGTCAAACTAATCCACATGAATCAATCGATTTATTCCACATTTTCTAAAGAGACTCGATCACTTTATATGATGGACAAAAGTCTTACGGGTTTGGAACGACATTAGGGTGAGTAAATGATGACAGAATTACAATTTTTGGGTGAGCTATCCCTTTAAGTGCACTGACCTACTTTTGATGTATTAATCCAAAAATAAATTCCATTTTTAATAATGGCTTTTGCAATTCTGTCCACATGTTCTGCATCTTCATAGGGCCCTGATTTAATGCCATGATATTGAATTCAAGACCTTTTTAAGACCTGCTGAAACCCTGCGTAATATATGTGCAATACTGACACATGTATAACATTTTTTTACTAGTGAGAATCGTTTTCAGGCCGCCTTTTTTTTTACTATAATTGCAAGGATATTTTCAGAAACGTGGCCCTGGCAAGAAGCAATAAAAAAGACAACGGAATTGCATCTGACAGTCATTAAACACAAACTCCTGATTAATCAGCATATCTTCACATAACCCTTACTTGACATTCAAACTACAGTAGAGAAGTACACAAGCATGTCAGCTTTTTTTAACCATACATTACCATACATGCATTTTCCTTCCCGCACAAAAACTCATATCTAACTGGCTGCTATAAAAAGAGCCTCATTTCTTTGCCGCCAGAGGCCTTGGTGTGGCTCTGCGTATTACGAAAGAGATTTACAGAGAAAGCAGATCACTCTCACTGACGCTGTGAAGGCCAGGACCTCGCATAAGCTCCTTAAGACTTTTTCCTCTGGCTTTTAATGCTCAACCCTGCCACAATCCTTCGCATAGGTAAAGGAAAGCAGGTCAAACCATGCATTATTAATGTATGGATCATTCTATTAAATGAGTGCCTTTTCCAGTTTGATGAGGTGATTTTAAAATGGATGTTAGAAGAGAGTCTATCTGAATAATAAACAAATACCGTGTATAAGCGTGTATAAGCGTGTATAAATGCCATTGTGTAACAGGGGAACAAGGAAGGCCGGGAGAGAAGAGGAACAGGATCTTTAACAAGCAAACAGGAACCAAGGAACACAAAGGGCAGGAACACAACAAACAACTGACAAACCAACACACCAAACACAGGGGCTTATATTCTCTAGATTAACAAGACACAGGGTGAGAACAATAAGGGACTAATATGGGGAACCCCAAAAGAACTACAAAACGGAATTGGTTTATTAAACACTAAAATCAATAAATGATGGCACTCATTGTGTTGAATGATCCATTTTCAGTGTTTTTACGTAGCATGAGAGAGGGAGGCGAGAGGAAAACCGTTTACCTTCTTTACTTTGGTGTTTCTGATAGTGAAGATTCGGAGTGTGTAGCACGCCATTACTTTGGTTCTCTTCAGCGTCACCACAATATTACCATATTCCTCACTGTTCTCTGTCGGCCAGTACTGGTCGCATTTCCTCTGTGAGACGCACGCGAAAAGAGGACAAAGTTTAAAGAGGCGAATTATAATATTTCGATGATTCCGAAATTGTAATGGTTGTCGTAACTCACTCTGCCTTTCTCCACCAGGTTAGTGATCATGACTATAATGCCGGTGTTCTGTTCCCACACCATCCGCCAGAAGTCCTCGAATGTGGATTTGAGAGGACCCTGAGCTGCGACGTAGGCCTTGGGTTTGTTGTAGCCCTGTAACGGAGAGAGATACAGAAATATACATCACACAGTCAAGTTATTATTCATAACAAAGGCTCACATCAATGTGTTCTGCAGACATCACTCACATCCACATAGTTGGCATTGATGTAGTCACTGTGTTTGGAGTCTTTGCCTGCCAGAGGCCTGAGCTTCACTCGACTGTGGTCGTCTGGAGGAAGAAAGACAGATGGTCAGTGAGAGGCACGTCTGATGTCTTACCTACAGTCTGAGACCACAATGAAAATCTGCATTTTAACATGAAAATAAAAAGATTTTAAAACACTGTGAAAAATATTACCTTCAATGAAGCACACAATGCTCAAAATACACTATATTGACAAAGGTTTTAGGATGCCTGCTTTTACATGCACATGAACTTTAATGACATCCCATTCTGAATCTGTAGGGTTTAATATGGAATTGGCCCAGCCTTTGCAGCTATAACAGCCTCAACTCTTCTGAGAAGGCTTTCCAGTGTGTTTATGGGAATTTTTGACCCTTCTTCTAGAAGCGCATTTGTGAGGTCAGGCACTTGTGTTTGAAGAGAAGGCCTGGCTCTTAGTCTCGGCTCTAATTCATCCCAAAGGTGATCTATCGGGTTGATGTCAGGACTGTGCAGGACAGTCAAGTTCCTCCACACCAAACTCACTCATCCATGTCTTTATGGACCTTGCTTTATGCACTGGTGCACTCATGTTGGAACAGGAAGGGGCCATCCCAAACTTCCCACAAAGTTGGTAGCATGAAATTGTCCAAAATGTCCTTGGTATGCTGAAGAATTAAAAGTTCCTTGGAACTAAGGGGCCAAGCCCAACCCCTGAAAAACAACCCAACACCATAATCCCCTCTTGACCAAACTTAACACTTGGCCCAATGCAGTCAGGGAAGTATCGTTCTCCTAGCAACCGCCAAACCCAGACTCATTCATCAGATTGCCAGACAGATAAGTGTGCTCTAGGGTCCAGTAGTGGCGTGCTTTACTCCACTGTATCTGATGCTTTGCATTGCACTTGGTGATGTCATTCTTGGATGCAGCTGCTCGGCCATGGAAACCCATTCCATAAAGCGCTCTACACACTGTTCTTGAGCTAATCTGAAGACCACACAAAGTTCAGAGGTCTGTAGCTATTGACTCTATTGCGCTGACCCCGCACTGTAATTTTACATGGCCAACCACTTCGTGGCTAAATTGCTGTTGTTCCCAGTTGCTTTCACTTTGTTATGATACCCTTTAACAGTTGACCGTGGAGTGTTTAGTAGTGAGACATTTCCTTTCATGAATGGACTTATAGCACAGGTGGCAAACTATCACAGTATTACGCTTGAAGCTCACTAATGATCTTGTTATCCAACATACACTATACTGCCAAAAGTATCGGAAGACCTAAATTCAATGGTAAACTTAAGTCTCTTAAGTTTACGATGGCTGCATTTATTTGATCAAAAGTACAGTAAAGAAAATAAAATCATACTTTGACATATTATTACAATTTAAAATAGCGGTTTTCTATTTTAAAATGTATTTATTCCTGTGATGCAAAGCTGATTTTCAGCATCATTACTGCTGTGCTCCTTCATATTTCTGTGGAAACCATGAAACCGTTTTTTTCAGGATTCTTTGATGAATTGAAATTGCACATGAACAAAGTTTTTATTTGATTAAATTTTTTGTTGTTTACTGTCACTTTTGATCAATTTAATGCATCCATGCTAAATAAAAGTATTAATTTCCAGCAACTAAAAGTACACTCTAAAAAATGCTGGGTTAAAAACAACCCAAGTTGGGTTGAAAATGCACCGACCCAACAATTGGGTTGTTTTAACCCAATGGTTGAGTTGTTCTTACCCAGCAATTGGGTTGTCTTAAGCAACATTTAACCCAACCACTGGGTTAAAACAACTCAACCACTGGGTTAAAACAACTCAACCATTGGGTTAAAACAACTCAATTATTGGGTCGGTGCATTTTCAACCCAACTTGGGTTGTTTTTAACCCAACATTTTTTAGAGTGTACTGTTCTATCTATACTATTCTAAACAATACTGTACGTATATTTTAAATTAAATTTCAAGGACAAGCTGATAATATGAAAAAAAAGCATTTTCACAGGTGTACTCAGACTTTTGGACCCCTGCCGTATATATGCATTTCATAAAAAAGAGACTCACAGGCTATGATGTTGATGTATCTGTTTTTGTGCTTGTTGTCAGGATGATTGGAGTGTTCTGATGTGATCTTCATATCTGCTGTACAGCGCTGCACTTCCTACAACAAACACACACAATACATCATGAATTTCATTTTCATTTTTTAAATCATACAAAAAAACAAAAAACACTTTTCATACACACAACATTTACACAGCAGGGAAGAAAGAAATGTAATGTTTTCCTTAAGCTCACATAGATGTACAAGCAGAATAACCACAGGTGTAGTTTACATTTACATGTATTCATTTAGCAGACAATTAATGAATATACACAAGTGATAGATCTAATAGAATAGTCCAAGCTAGAACAGGAAGGGATAAAGTTCATCACATTAACTACAACATGAACCAAAACATGATATTGAACTGCATATAAATTATTTTTATAATTAGCTATTTTCTCTTTAATTCCAATTTGGTTTCATATTTGATCTAATACAATGATATTCATACATTGTTCCATGCATTTACACAAAATTCTCTGTAGTTTGCACTGGTAGCATATCCAGCAGGTTGAACACTGCTAACATCCTGAGGCGGTTAACCGATCAAAAAAAAAACCACATGAACACATGACGCAGTCTGTTAACAACAAAAACGTTAAGACATTTAAATGGCGTACCAGAAAACAAGAATTGGCTGTGTGCGCATTAGTTGTTTGTGCGTTTGTATTGCATTTGGAGGGTGTGTGGACACGGTTGTTAGAAACCACAGGATGTTTGAAAATCTGCCAGGGGCTGTTTTCAATGACTCTCACCTGAACACACGCACCTGTGTGGTTTCTGGTTACCTGCGCCTGAACTAACCCCGCTCACATTCTGAGAAGACTTGCTACTTCGCAGAAGGTCACAGGATAAAGTCAACATTAATGAGAGGATGGTCCACGGCTGTCAGTTCTCTTCATGTGTGACCTGTGATATCATATGTGATGCTCACTGAGGCAGGCAGTCAAGGCTGACGAACCGTGAGAGAGCGGCGCGACTCTTGCTGAGGAGTTTGGAAGCATAAAAGGAGGAGCGACAACAGTGAAGGACGAGAGAGGACCAGACCTGGATATTACATGGTGCCGTCTGCGAGGTGATGCCTGCATCACTTTCAGTTTGTGTTCATTTATTTATTTATTAAAGTCTTTGAATGTTCACTGGTTTCTTCTTCCCATGACAATGAACTTTGTTACACACACCATAAGTCACCATGAACAACACATTAACCAAGCATTTTACTTCCTTAAATGGTTAGTTCCCCCCATAATTCAAATTATCTCATAATTTACTCGCCCTCAAGCATCCTAGGTGTATATGACTTTCTTCTTTTCAGCCAAACACAATCGTATTTTTAAAAAAGTATTATTAAAGTATTATTAAAAAAATATCTTGACTCTTCTGAACTTTATAATGGGAATGAGTAGTATATTAGATTTTGAAGCCAAAAGTGCATCCAGCCACCATAAAAGTAAATCATACGAATCCAGGGGGTAAATAAAGACCTCCTGAAAGCAAAGCAAAGCGATGAGTTTTTGTATGAAAAATATCCATATGTTTAACTTTATAAACTAGAATCACTGGCTTCCATCATAGACTGTAAAAAAATACGGACGTAGTGACCGTGACGTCACCCATAGAATGCCGATAAGCCGTTCTGAAGCTAAAAGTAGAGACGAGCTGGGCGTTGCCATCTTATGAGCGAGTCATCGCGTCACTCCCGCATAACAGAAAATGAGCAAAAAGGCAGGATGTGGGCGGAGCTTAGGTGACGCAATGACTATAGACGGCAGATAAATGGCTATCCACCTGTAACCCCTCCTTAATTATGCAAAACTTTAAGGCTTTATATAACATAAACGAATGAGTTATGAATACATTCACCCCCCTCGCAGTTGTCATGAAGGTCAAAATTAGCCGTATAGGCCAAAACCACAATTTGTACCAGGCTGTAAATATGTTTTTTTTCTGCTGTAAAGTTGAGAATTTTAACATGGGGTATGGATATATGGATAATATTTTTTGGGAAAAAAACAATTTTTTTTTGCCAAGTGATCATATATGTATATATTTTTATTATTGAATTGTTTTATTAACATTACAAGTGAACTTCAATGAATGTCATGACCCCTTTAAAAATGCACATTTGGGAAGGTTCTGGTAATGTTTTTAAACATTGATAGCTTATTTATTATTTGCTATTAATGTTGCAAAGTTTTCCATTAGCACTGACCAGCATATCATTGAGTTGTTATTTGCGAAGACATTTGAAAGGCTGTGTGACCTACAACGACAGTCTAAAATCATTTCTAAATGGCTGTGCAGTTATGTTGTTGTTGGGCTATTATATTATTGGGTAATTGTATCTTAGTAAAAATATCAATTAATTAATAACATCTTAAAAGAACTGATATTATCATAAAATGGGTAGAAGAACCAATTACATTTTTATAAAAAATAAAATGATTCTGATGAGTTTTACAGCGTTAAAACTAATTACATAAAATAAATAGCACAACTCTATAAAGGAAATAAGTATGTCCTCCACTGTTTTTCTCGGACTCTGTCTTCCTCCCTGGTGTTCTCCATTCACTCCTCTTTCCCTTTCAGCTGAATGCCAAACTTCTCCATGTGTCCTCTTTCTTTTTCCCCTTTCAGTCACTTTTCTTTTCCACCCCCCCAAAAACCTCATATAATCCCATTGCCTGTCCAGTCCTTGCCAAAACCCCTTTTCTCCTCCCTGGCTCCCATGATTGCTGCCACCACAGCCACTGCTTTTTTTTCCCTCGGCCCCAGTTGCACAAAGCCCTTGTCAGGGGCCTGGGGGCTCCATCCAAAGGGGGTTTGGCTCAGCTGCCTTCCCTCTTTTGCTCTGCTTAAGTAGTGAAGGCGAGAGAGACGGGTTAGGAACCACAGAGGAATCCATTGAGGGGAAACAGCACCAGAAACCCCCCTTTGGAACCACTTCCCAATGTCCATCAAGCCCACATGAGCACAGAGTCAGACACACACTTTCTGAGGCACTTCCCTGTGTCAATCAAGCCACCACTGAACAAAGGGACCGAGTGAGGCCCTCAGAGGAACCTTAGTGACCCACACACCTCCCCTTCTCTCCTCCCTTCATTCTCTTTTCTAAAGGAGGGAAAGTAGAAGACCGGTTTTGAAGGTAAATTGAAAGATATTCCTCTGCATTATGACAAACACACCAAGGATATGCAACGTTCACACAGAGTTCTGGATGGACAGCCATTTTTTCTAACAGGTGCACAGCAAAAACAATCGAGCTGTCCTTCAATGAAAGGTTTTCTTTAATATTCTGATTAATTTAGCAAATATAATTAGAAAAACGGTACTTCAGGAAGTACCAGTAAAGGAAAGAAGTAAAGTTTTGTTGTCTCAAATAAATAAAAAATGTGAGAACTGGACAACTGTCCATGCTAATTGACCAAAAATGAACAGCTGGCTATTAGTAATTCATGAGTGTCAGAAATGTATTGTTATGAAAATAAAATTTCAATGCTCTTTTTTTTCTTGTTTTACTATTTTTTTTACCTGCCAAAACAGACTACAAATGATTAAATTAAATTAAATTTTGTTTTGGTAGGTTAGAAAAGATCCCTATAAAAGTAAGTCCTAAAGATGGGAAAATGTATTTTTAAAAATACATAAATACAAGCATGCACGCACGCACGCACGCATGCACAAAAAGCAGTGTAGTTCAAAGTTAATCTTATAATAATAATAATAAAAAATATATATATATATATATATACATATATTTTATGTTTTAATTATAAGATTAACTTTGAACTACACTGCTTGAAATTAGCAGGGCCACAGATTTCAGCAATATCTGCATAGCTTATGCATACAGATAAATACAAAACATTTTTTTGCCTCATATAATCTTAATATTTAAAGCTACACTGTGTAACTTTTTTAGTTTATTCTTAGCTAAAACACTTAGTTCTTTCAAAAATATATGTGCTCATTAATGTATATTTACTCCTTTCAAGTAATAAAGTATTTTGTTAAGTTTATAATATGCCATTGAAAATACATACGGGTGAGGGGTTCGAATGCCGGTCGCCATGGTGCCCCTCCATCTTGAAAGTACATTAGCCAAAGAGGGACATACCCGTATATTCAAGCTTCGCTTTTCGCGTTTTAACACTCGATGGCAGTCATGAACGAGGTCGAACTGGAAGCCATGTTAATCTTGGACTAAATCAGCCACCATAGGAGTTAAAACAAAATCAGAATTGAGAGGAACAGAAACTAATATTCACTGGAGGGTCATATACCTTTACACCGCTAGATGGGGGAAAATATCACACAGTGTAGCTTTAAAGGTCCCATTCTTTGCGATTCCATCTTTCAAACTTTAGTTAGTGTGTAATGTTGCTGTCAGAGCATAAATAGTACCTGTTAAATTATAAAGCTCAAAGTTCAATGCCAAGTGAGATATTTTATATAACAGAAGTTCCCTTTCAAAGCCTACAGCGAACGGCCGGTTTGGACTACACCCCTGCACTTCCTGCTGTAATGACGTCACTAAAACCGTTGAGGGACGAACCCTCCACCCACAAGAACACGCAAAATAGGGGGCGTTGTCCTTTTGCTCTCGCAGGTCGAGAGTAGGAAGCGTTGTTTTTGTAGAGTGTGTTTGTCGTCATGCCATTGAAACGCTGTTATTTTCATCCCGGAGTCAGATCACCTTTGTTTGGCCTTCCCACGGACGCTGTACGAGATCAATGGCTACAGTTAATGTTTAACTCGGTTCCGGAACATTATAATCACAATTTAAAACTATGTGCAGCACATTTTGCTGAGGACTGCTTCCTCAATCTCAATCAGTTTAATGCCGGATTCGCAGAAAGATTATTCTTAAAAGATGACGCAGTTCCCTCTTTGTCTGGAGAAGGCGTTGTTTATGAGCCACAACCGGTGAGTGTATTTTATTATTTAAGTTGGTCCGTTTAACAGTTTATGTAACTCATGACACAAAGTGCAACGCTGTTTAGCTTTTTTAACTAACGTTAGATGGTAAGTGAAACTAATCCGAAACTTAGCATATAAAAGTGTAGTAATTCATTCAGACACCATTGATTGTTGGTGTTTGTAATGATCAGTTTAACTGAATAGACAGCTTACCATTCTGAAACATCCAGCAAAAGTCTTTCCTGAGCAGGTTGTTATCGATCCTCTTCGATATTCTCCGGGTCTGAGTCCGGCTCAAATTGATAAGGCAATATAGACATTTTTGCAATAACATTGAGCGCGCGTATCTACCCGTTATGGTAAGAGGCGGGACCTTTCCGGGCACTAAGTGCACTAAGCTGCTGTCCAATCACAACACGGGGAGCGCTGGCCCAATCAGAACTTGTTACGTGTTTCTGAAGGAGGGACTTCATAGAACAAGGAAATCATCAGGCCCTTTTTAGGACAGAGGAAACAGCGCTGTACAGATAAGTCAATTGTGTGAAAAATACTGTGTTTTTTTACACGCAAAAACATGAACTCATGTTATATTGTACACTGTAAACATAATCAAAGCTTCGACAACAGGCGAAGAACGGGACCTTTAATATAAATAAAATGAAAGAATAAATAAATCAATAAACAAGCTCATAAAATAAATACAAATAAAAACGGTTTGTGGTGTATCCTTTCAACTCAAGACTGGCTCAGACTGTATCGCCGAACTGCTTCTACTTGACAAATCATCGATGACTGGTGGAGCGATCCGTTTTGGCTATGACCTCAAACATTTGTCTGCACGAGCAAACGCATCCAAGCAAAAATGTTGTAATGTGGGCACGGTTATTACTGCAGAAATGACCTCCAGAACATCAGGACACTTCAGAATCCTGATCTACAGGACACAATGAGCCCAGTGTGCGCATAGCTCTCTCAAACATTTAAGATCGCTCATTGATATTCACCTGTGCGAGTGACAGCACAAGCAGATGCTGTGGCCTAAGACTCAATGGATAACTAATTACTAGTCATCCACGCGTAACCGCCATCACATTAGTCTGACAGAGTGTTGTTGTGGTTTTCAGGCTTCTGCGCCGAACTAACACACACTCCAGAGAGAGTCCAAACTCGGTGTGAAAAAAAGATGCCAATGTTCAGATGGTCTAATAAATTCTCACACAGGCTGAGTTCAACTGGCTTGTCCTGTACGGCCACCTACCAGATATAACAAACATCCACGGAGGGATCCCGGCCCAGCTGCTCGCAGACACACACCAGAGCCAGTCAACAGAACCACGACAGCAAGGCAGAGGAACCGCATGAGACGGGACCTGTGTTTACTAAAGTCTGAGGGAGTGGGCATGTTTTTGTGACATATGAGGACACAAATGTGTATAATGACATATGACATGGGTATTACAAGGAGAGGGTGAAATATGAGGACATTAGCCATGTCCCCACTTTTCAAAATGCTTATAAATCACACAGGATGAGTTTTTTTTTAGAAAGTAAAAATGCAGAATGTTTCCTGTGATGGGTTGGTTTATGGGTAGGGGCAGTGTAAGGGGATAGAAAATACGGTTTGTACAGTATAAAACCATCACGCCAATGGAATGTCCCCATTTGTCACAAAAACAAATGTGTGTGTGTGTGTGTGTGTGTGTGTGTGTGTGTGTGCACGTGCGGATCTTACCTCGAAATCTTCTGAGAAGCCGTGTTGGTTGTTGGAGTAGAGTTCTGATACATGCTTGATAAACTGTTTAACAGGGATGGCCTCCATATCATCTGAAACAGACACACAAACAGATGCATTTGCACTTTGTTGTTGTTCTATCACAAGAAAACAGGAGTTATCATCAAAGTGAAGACATGCAGTTAGTAAGATTGTTAAAATATATACCATATTTTTAGTGTTAATTATTTTGGATAAAACAACCAAAAGATAAATATAAATGATTTACCAATAAATGCAATTATTAATATAATCATTATTACTTCAATATTATATAATTATATTATTATTACACTTTAGATTTTCAATTTTGAAATTGCGATTGTACTTTTGTATAAAAATAGGTAAAAACTTATTTTTTTTTTATGCTGCATCACACTTTTGGAAACTGCACTAGAACTACAACAATATTACTATTATTTATATTAATATGATTTAATTACAATACAATTACAAGAATTTTACTCAAATTTCTGGGAACAAATAAAGCATACAAGTGTTTCCAGTGCTGGTACACTGATCCTTCTTAACGTTAGCACCTGCGCTTTAATTGGTTTACTGGCTGATAAGATGATCAACAAGCCAATGTGTTGACTTTTCAACTTCAGTCGATGAAAAAACAGCACAATACAAAAACCCCCAAGACGACCGGATTCACACTCTCCACAGACATACACAATAAGCCGACAAACTGTCACTCAAATGTGCCTAAAGTCTAAATACACACATATATATATAAGCTTGTAAAGAGAAAAACACACACACGCACGCACGCACGCACGCACGCACACACACACACACACACACACAAATTTAAAACCTGATGAACCTGAACTTACTCATATCAAGACAGAAAAAAGACTATTGTCATTGTCAAATTAATATAATATAATATATGATATGATATGATATATGATATGATATGATTGATATATAATATGATATAATATAATATATAATATAATATATAATGTTTAATATAATATATAATGTTTAATATAATATAATATAATATAATATAATATAATATAATTAATATAATATAATATAATATAATATAATATAATATAATATAATATAATATAATATAATATAATATAATATAATATAATATAATATAATATAATATAATATACACACCACTTAATATAGTAAACACTTACACTACCTTTTAAAATTTTTGGGTTGGAAAGATTATTAAGAAAACAATATTACAATTTGAAATAAATGTTGTCTAATTTAATATATTTTAAATTAAATTAAATGTAATTCTGGAATAGAAAAGCTACATTTTCAGCATCATTGCTCCAGTCTTCAGTGTCACATGATCCTTCAGAAATCATCAATCGAGGCAAAACCCAAACGGACTGCAGCGGTCAGTTGGTTTGGTGTTCATGTGCTAAAGGGTACAACTCTAGTTCTATGAGGACGTGAAGGCTTTTTATAAGTTAGAATATCACAATTATGGTAATTCCGAAATGACGTGAATGCACATTTAAGAACGTCTTGGGCTGTTATTTAATGAGATGGAGCACTAAAGGGATAGTTCACCCAAAAATGAAAATTAGCCCATGATCACCCTCAAGTCATCCTGGGTGTATATGACATTCTTCTTTCAGATGAATACAAGCAGAGTTATGTTAAAAATGTCCTTGCTAATTAAAGGGAATAAGATTGTTTTAATTTTTGGGTGAACTAACCCTTTGTGGAAACTGTCACCTGTAGTCTGTTTCGGATTCGATTTTATTGTGTTCTGTTTCTGTTTTCTGTTCTGTGTTCAGTTCCTAGTTAGTTTCCTTGGTTGTTAATTGCACACACACCTGGTCCTGTTCACTTTGATCACTCCTTGTCAGTATTTAAGCCCTCAGTTTTTCCGGTTTTCTTTGTCCGGTATTGTTCCTGCGGTCGTGCTTATTGTTTCCTCCTGCGATCTCTGAGTATTCTGTCATATTAAACCCTCGTCTTCGTGTGCATTACTACAGCCACAACGTGACGGCTACCTTTTTTACCAAGAATTTTTGATGAATAGAACATCTAAAAGAACAGCATTTATTTGGAATATATATCTTTCACAACATTTCTAATATCTCTACAATCACTTTTGATTAATTTAATGCATCCTTTCCATACAAAATAAAAATAAAAATTTTACTGATCCCAAACCTTTTAGTGTATAATAATTAAATTAAATAAAAACACAATTATAACTTACAATTCCTGACTTCCTGTGACCTGAACCCAACACTATCTCAAGCTTTAAACACTAATAAAAGGCGATCCACGCACCTTCTGTCTTTTCCTAAAGTGTCTACAGCTGAATACAGCTAACAAACAAATTTTGGCATCAACTGATGCCAGAAACAAACTGGGAAATTCAGCCAGAAACTGAGGGCTCTATTTAGCAGGAAAGCATCCATGTTTGAAAGGACAGTGAACTCAAAGTGCCATATGAGCCGGAGCCAGCAGAGAGAGAGAGAGAGAGAGAGAGAGAGAGAGAGAGAGAGAGAGAGAGAGAGAGAGAGAGAGAGAGAGAGAGAGAGAGAGAGAGAGAGAGAGAGAGAGAGAGAGAGAGAGAGAGAGAGAGAGAGAGAGAGAGAGAGAGAGAGAGAGAGAGAGAGACTGCTGCCCACACTAAATGGATCTTTGTAAATACCAAGGCCAGTCCTCGCCAAGCTGGAACACAGATGCCTAAATTGGATTGAGGGCACCGCGCCACCGTTATTGTGAGTCGTGCCACCACGCAACAATGAAAATTGGTTCCAATGAAGTGCTTATGGGAAATCCCGAGCAAATCAATGGCTCTCGTTGCATTAAGATCTGGGTTCCACTACACTGTCTAACCCGGACCTGAAACCTTCAGACCTTGAAAAATCACAAACAGTCCACTTCGGTTCCACTACACTCTCAGCTAATTATTTACCCGCACACACAAAGGCAATGAGCCAAAGTGAGATAGAGGCCAGTCAGATGAAGCCATTTCCTTGGCTGCTAACCATTGTGTATGCGTGTAAAATTGTTTAAGCGTACACGCAGAGGGTCCAGATAAACAACACTTGTTTTCTCTGGTGACCACACAGACCCTGAACAAACCTAACAAGACCGCGTTTCCTCAAACAGCTCTCTCAAAACATCTGCTGTGTCTATATTCAACAAGCTCTTCAATGGAGCTCACACTCATCAAATCCAGCTTACAGTAAACATAAGGTGGAACTCCATTCCAAAATTCCCAACCACCGAGTGTCAAGGGTGCAGCAGCCAGACTTACGTAACTACAAGTGTTGAGCATACATGTGCAAAACACACTACCAAGAGTGCTGAGGATGGTTTCCAGGGTCTGTTGCAAGTGGTTGCTAAGACAGGGATTAATGGATGGTTTCCAGGGTGTTGACAAGGTGTGGTGAGTCGTTGCTAGGTGTTTGCTTGGTAGGTATCAGGACATGTCTAGTTTGTTGCCTGGCTGTGGCTAGCTAAGCATTTGCTCGGGTGTAGTTGGTGGTTTTCAAGGAATCAGTAGGTGATTGCCAGAACATTTATAGGGTGTTGTGGTTTGTTTCAAGAGTATTGATGGGGTGTTGAGGGTGGTTGTTAGGTCCTAGCTTGGTAGTTGGTGGAGTGTCATGAGTGGTTGCTATGGTATTGCTAGGGAGCCGTGAGTAGTTATTAGTGGTTGTCAGGATATTACTCAGCTGTTGCAAGGGCGTTGCGACCCAGGTAGTTGCTTATGTATTTTAAGAGGTGGTTAGGGACTTTTGGGTGGTTGCTAGGGCATTGCTAGGTGGTTGCTGAGGTGTTGTGGGTAGTTGTTAAAAAATATATTAATGGAATGTCATGGATGCTTTTCAGGCTGTTGTGAGTGGTTGCTAGGTGTTTGCTTGGTGGTTGCTTGAGTGTTATGAGTGGTTGATAGGGTGCCATGGGTAGATACAGGTAGTTATCAGGACATTGTGAGGTGGTTGTTAGGGTGTTGCTAGCTAGGGTTTGCTTGAGTGTTGTTGGTTCTTGTCAGAGGATAGCTAGGTGATTGCCAGAACATTAATAGAGTGTTTTGGTT
Source organism: Pseudorasbora parva (assembly GCF_024679245.1). Classification (NCBI taxonomy): domain Eukaryota; kingdom Metazoa; phylum Chordata; class Actinopteri; order Cypriniformes; family Gobionidae; genus Pseudorasbora; species Pseudorasbora parva. Next base: position 8,099,763 of record NC_090193.1, on the reverse strand, counting down.
GGTTTCCAGAGTATTGATGGGGTGCTGAGGGTGGTTGTTAGGTCTTAGCTTGGTAGTTGGTGGAGTGTCATGAGTGGTTGCTAGGGTATTGCTAGGGAGCTGTGAGTAGCTTTGAGTGGTTGTCAGGACATTGCTCAGCGGTTGTCAGGGCGTTGCTAGCTAGGTAGTTGCTTGTGTATTTTTAGTGGTTGTAGGGGAATTTTGGGTGGTCACTTAATAGGATGTCGTGCCTGTTTTTCAGGGTGTTGTGAGTGGTTGCTAGGTGGTTGCTTGAGTGTTATTAATGGTTGATAGGTTGCCATGGGTAGATACAGGTAGTTATCAGGACATTGCGAGGTGGTTGCTAGCTAGGCATTTGCTCAAGCGTTGTTGGTTGTTGTCAGAGGATAGCTAGGTGATTGCCAGAACATTAATAGGGTCTTGTGGTTGGTTGAAAGAGTATTGATGGGGTGCCGAGGGTTAGGTCCTAGCTTGTTAGTTACCAGTGCGTGGTTGCTAGGGTATTGCCAGGGAGCTGTGAGTAGTTGTGATTTAAAATTTTATTAAAAACAAATGTTCAAACTGCCCCAAAAGACACTGACAAACACTGATTACATGTTCAGTCAGGTGAAAACAAACCTTGACCAACAGCAAAAGACATCGACAGGGGTAACACACTGATCCGACAAAACCCAACAAACGTGTTTGTTACCGTTTGTCTGTGCAGTGTGAATTGGCCTTTAGGCATTGCTAGGGTGTTCTGGGTGGTGGGCTACTGACACAAGTTAAACGAGCCAACCCCAAGTCTATAATATAATTATAATGATCAGATATGGCTTGGGTAGTTTCTTGAATGCAAATCTATAGGATTTTTTACCCATTTTATTGCCCACTATGTAAAAACAAGAAGTCTGAACACTTAGAATGGAAAGTCAAAGGATTTGAAGTATCATTCATGTCTACAGCACATGGTGTAAGAGGAAATCTAATATTTACAAAAAAATAAAAAATAAAATACTTATGAAATCAACCACAAGGTGGCGCTACGCCCTACGCCTCATGCTTGTAAACACATCTGGTTTCCCCCCCGTTTCCCAGAAGCTGAAAACTTCATTAGAGCCACTTCATGTCAAAATCAATGCAGAAATTGATTTTTAGATTCTACACTAATCGCACAGAATAACAGTCTGCAGAGAACACACAGTTGAGGTCTATTCCACAAACACACACAGACGACAGCCACAGCTTTGTTCATTCTTGGCACTGTTAAAAATCTGGTCCCACTTTATATTAGGTGGCCTTAAGTACTATGTACTTACATCAAAAAATAAGTACAATGTACTTATTGTGTTCAAATTGTATTGCAAAGCACCTTTGCTGAAATTGAGGTGGGATACGGGTAGAGTTAGGGACAGGTGTGGTGGTGTGTGTAAAGGGGGGGTGAAATGCTGTTTCATGGATACTGAGCTTTTTACACCTTTAAAGACTTGGATTCCCATCCTAAACATAGACAAAGTTTCAAAAACTAATGTTGGACGTTTGATGGAGTATTTCTGTGTTAAAAATACTCCTTCCGGTTTCTCACAAGTTTCGGCGAGTTTTTTTCGAGTATGGGTCTACTTGACGTTAAATAGAGCGGAAGGTCCTTGTATGGGCCGTACGGGCTCTTCTCCCGGTAGGGTGCGCGCGCGCGTGACTAGAGGGAGAGAGAGGAAATGCACGCTGTAAACAGTCTCTCAGGTGCAGATCCAGTCGTCCGTGAACACTTATGTCGCGCCGCGCTCCACTTTATTCCTATGGGTGACGTCGAGCGACTTCAACGCTTCAGCACAGCATTCCGGGAAGGCAGCGCTGCATTTGAACCGATCTGAACGCAGAAATGACGGGAAGCTTCAAGGCATCGCTTCAGTCGCGTCGCAAAGTGGATTTCCACGGTCACTGCTGTCACAGGACTTCACCAAATCATACCAAAGAAGTGTGTTTTTGACAGAGCGGTCCTGCTTTGGAAGATGCCGGTGAGTAAATCAACTTCAAATGTCTCTGCTATTGGCTACCGTCGCATGAGTAAACATCAGTAAACGATACGATCGCGTGCTTCGTCATTCAAATGCGCTAACGGTTACTCCATTGTTGTTTTGTATAACGTTACACTATTCTGACTCTGACGTGCAAAACCGTTTTGCTTGCTACCTCTAAGGTCTAACGTTAGTCACATACAATAGTCCATAAACCGAATCATGTCCTCATAAACTGCACACAAAGGCCCCTAAATACAGTACATACCACAGAGACGGACATCCTGATGTTGCTGTTTCTCCTGTTCAATTTATTTCAGCCTCAGATTTGATTCTGGATCATTATCTGTATTAGCTGAGATAGATGGGTTTCTCCACGCTTGAGGACGTCATCGCTTTGCGCTCTTGTCATTCTTTAGCTCCGCCCACTCGATACGCCTCCAGGCGCTCGGTTTTTTCCGGAAAGACTCGGTACAGCCCATATTTCTTTTATAAATATGATAAAACTAAAGACTTTTCGGAGATATGAAGGATGCAATACTACTCTATAGGTACTCAAGATTGACTGAAACTGAGTGTTTCACCCCCCCTTTAAGGGTAGAGTTAGGTGTAAGGGAAGTGTCAACTGTGTAACTACAAATGTAACTACAGAAATTAATTACAGACGTAATTACATGCAGGTATTTTTTAAATGTAAGTACAATGTAAAAACATGTATGCACACAATAAGTGCATTGTATCAAATGATTAATTACAATGTTACTACATTGTACTTAAGGCCACCTAATATAAAGCGGGTCCAAAAATCTTATGTAATCCAACCTTTTACATATAATGCAACAGGTAAGCAAGAAAGACATACACTTGCAATGTTCTGACTTTAGATCATATCAAAGCACCTGTTATCTATGTATTCTTCCATGTGTAACCGGATCACAGAGGACTGCATCTTTAGCTCATATCTAAGCATTTGACTGAACTGAGATCAGTTAGATGACACCTACCTGGGATGGGGATGACTGGGATGCTCTCATTAGGCACCACTCTGGGTGAGTTACTGTCCTCAACGTAGAAATGAGCCGTTTGGAAACACCTCCTGGGGAGAGAGACAAGGAGAGACGGTCAAGTGACGTAATGGCCGTTCAGCGCTGCTTCAATGTTTCCAGGAGGTGTGGTCTACGTAACAATCCCCACCAGAGTAAACACACATTCTGTTGGGTATGTCTGACAGGATCCAGATGAACTTTGAATCCTCTTTTCAAAGAACAAATCAAACACTCCAAACAGAGATTACAGCCCCACACTTCAAACACTAGAGCGTCAATACACTTAAATTAATAGCACACAAAAAAGCAAATCATTTCTCACTCATGTGTTTACAGTACAAACCATACTTCTGTGAAATGCAAAAGAAGTTATTTTATAGCAACCTGTTCTTTTTTTAGCCATACTTTATGCATTTCTAATGCAGTAAAGAGCCAGCTTGAACATTCTGCTAAACGTCCCCTGTTCCACGTATGAATGACAGATTTGAAACAATATGAATGTGAATGATAAGAGAATTTTTATTCCTATTTTTATTACTATTCCTCATATTTAGACACACATATTTAAAGTGTTATAAAGGTACAATAATTATAAAGGTACAGGTTAACCCAAGTTCTCTACATAAAATAAACCATTTGACAATATTACAAAATTATGATCAAAAACAAAATTTGACTAATAATATCATATGTAATAATTATATCATAATTATTAAATATTAAATAGTTATTTTATATAATTATAATTAATTAAATGAATACATTAAAATTACATCAATAAATAATATATTTTAAATGAACCTACAGACTTTATACTCCCAAAATCCATGTGAAACATTTTCTATCTATGCATTTTCAAGTCATTTATATAACAAACTAAACCCAGACTGTCAGGAGGAATTATTAGCAGCAAGTTTGAGAGTCGTAAACTGGTTTTACCTCTTTCTTTCACTGTGTAAGAGAAGAGATAAGCAGGTAAAAAAAAAAAAAAAATCCACATCCAGTAAAAAGAAACAAACAGAAAGTAGGAGATTAAAAGGCTGTTCTAAAGTTACAAGAACTCGAAGTTTTGGACGTCAACCCGACAAGCCAGCGGGAGTCTCGTCTGTCCTACCTGTATTTGATGCACAGCAGAGAACATAAGCTGTTCATCCCTGCAAAGAACGAGGGATTTTAGGAGAGGTGAGTGACTGTGGGCTCTGCATGCTGCCGCTGAGCAAACAGAGCCATGAGCGAGCAGTGTGTGTGTGTGTATGTGTGTGTGTGTGAGAGAGAGGGGGTGGAGAGAGGGCAGGTCCTGACGTATCACATGCACAGGGCTTTACACAAGCGCTAGAGCTGCTGGGGTCAGACGTGAACAGTTCACTGATCCCAGATCAGTCCAGAACTGATCTGATAAACCACAGACACCTGCTGCCCTTCCCTCTGGATACACACACACACACACACACACACACCCACACACACACACACACACACACACACACACACACACACACACACACACACACACACACACACACACACACACACACACACACACACACACACACACACACACACCCTTCCAGATGGACACTCCTTTGTGTCCAACTACTCTATTCTTGTACAGAACTCTTTTTAACTCTTCTCTCTGTCCGAGACAATGAAGAATACCACAAACAACCAGAAACAAACTGCATCAAAAAGGAGTAATCAAGGCTTAAAGCTTAAAATGACTTCTGTTCAAGCTGATCTTTTATTAATTTGTGAACTCCTAAGCTTCAAAAAAGACAAAAAGGCACAGTAAAATGAGTCCATAAAACTAGTATAAATCTTGTGAAGCCACGCAATAACTTTGTAATGTTGTGTTATTTTAGTACAATATCTATACTATTATAGTTCTTATTAATATTTTGAATTAGCTTTTATTATTTTTGATTTTCAGTTTAAATTAAATTACTACACTAGCAATTATTTAGGAAAAAAGTTACCTGGTTGCTTTAAAATTTTGAGTTCATTGAACTTAAAATTTTAAGTTAATACAATGAATTTTTTTTTGAGATTCGACAACCTTTATTAAAATATTATTAAACGATTTTGTAATATTGGGTAATTGTGTGTGTTTTATTTGTGATTACGCAGTGAAACATGCCAAATAGTGCTTTTTCATGATTTATCAATTTTTTCATGTGGTTCAGATACAATAATATTTAGAGTTTCTTTTTATTAAACAAATTTCCCTCATTGTGTCAACTCAATTTTTTTATTTCAATAAACTCAAATTTTTAAGGCAACCAGGTTACTTACTTTTTTAAGTTAAACCAACAAAAACCAACATATATATATATATATATATATATATATATATATATATATATATATATATATATATATATATATATATATATATATTATTTTTATTTTTTTACAGTGTATTTACATTTGTTTTTTTCAGGTTTAGTCTGGGTTCAACTATTTTGTTTTATTTATTTCTAGTTAGCAAATTTTCTGCTTATTTCAGTTCATTTATAATTTCCGTTTAATTTAATATTTATCTAAAATATATTTTATTTCAAGTAACAGGAACATTTTACACTGTAAAAAAAGGCAAATTTTGAACTTTTGCAGTACAGTCGACTTGGATGTTTAAGTTATTTCGACTTAAATTATGTTAAACTGACTTAAAACATTTAGTTGCATCTTGTATAACTAATAAAAACAAGTTTAACATTGCTTAACTTATTTTGATGAGTTAAAACAATGTAAAAACATATGTTGTCATAACTTATTGAACATATAATTTTTTACAGTGTAGTTTTAACCCTGCTGTGATAAACAAACCAGTATTTAAGATGTTTTCTGAAAATCACACCCTTTGTCGTAGATCTCAAATCTCGGCACTCGATGGATTTGAATATGCAAAAATGAGTTTTGAAAGATGTTAGGAAAGAGTTCTCCCGGATAATGGTTTGTTCCTCACAGAAAGCTATCGTTCGGCTTTAGACTTTAGAGCACTGTCATTGTATAGAAATGCTCAGCATCAACATTCTTTAAAATCTCTTTGTTCCAATTATGAAAGTCGTACACTTTTCGAACAATATGGAACGTAACTGACGGAATGTCTATTTCTGTGTGGCCAGCCTAAATTACAACGTGAAAAGCATCTCTTCACTGTAAACAATCTTTAGGTAAAGTCCTGGCTTAAGAAAAGCCCTCCCCGCAGGTACTGTGAAACTT